>NC_068367.1:27118753-27718753 GCF_020536995.1 Dreissena polymorpha
AAATACATGTTGTTTTTATAAATTAAATCATTGGGAACTTTTTTAAATAATATTTAAAATTAAACTGATTTTCTTTTCAATATTACCCGTATGATCAAACTCGGGTAATGACACTTTTACAGACATGTTCATGATATGGTATGCATATTAACATCAACAAAACATAAACAATTATGAAACACTAAATAATAAATAATATGGTACACGCTGGTAATGCGGATACTTTGATAACCGATGGCACTTCGAGAGAACAACACAGGCCACGCGCGAGAGGTAAGTTCCTCTGTTGTTTTTAAAGTGATATCCTAAAAGTTAGTTTTTAGACAAAGCATATGTTTTATATACGGTGTATACTTTTCTATTGGGAATAAAATAAATCACGGTAGAATGGTTGATTTTTCCTCCTCAAATAGAAAATTTGGTCGGTAAACAGCATGAACTTGACGAACAGTTAACATTTCAACACATGTAAGTGCTTGATATTCCAGCATGTAGAGTATTCACTGTGCTTCAAATACTAAAATTGTGATAGTATTTAATGAAATATAAACGAAGATAGGGCATGTTTTAATAGGTGGTATTCATGAAGTTGCATACACTTTGAAAGGGCACTTCAGGTAACAGAGACTTTCAACAAATGGGACACTGATAACCGAGTTTTACCTTTTACCTGAAATGCATTTACGAATTTATGTGCATAGTCAAGCGCGACACATTGGGAATATATGCATAACTTAAATACAAACACATGCGAAATATAACCAATGACGTTGTTCGTTTTCAAAAATCACATTTCTATCAATTAATACAATTAATATTATAATTGCAATTTGTAAATAAGATTTAAATGCTTATTTCTAAAGAATTATGTCATGTGACGACCGAAAATAATTGTCTACATAATAAACTTGTTTTCGTAGTGGCAACTTGTGATTCAGAGAGATGAAAATACAACGGATCGTGTGGATCAACGCGATCGTGTTAAATTTTACTTATATCAGGGATCTAAATAACGAGAGCGAAGGGGTCTTTAAGGGGCGAATACACCTTTGTTCTTCATAACATCCTATGTCGTTTGTGATCATTAGAATCACATCATCAAGACGATACTAATGCGTAGCCACAAAATTAATAAGATAATAGAAAACTCCCTTTATCTTGAGCCCTGCTTATATGGAGCATTTTTTTACACAATGATAACGTAAGCTCGAAGTGCGATTCAACTGACCCTAAATCCTTTAATTGGTTGAGTTAAAAGAATTTCGGACCTACATCGCTGCTGATGTTTATCTTTAAGTAGCAGTTTAAGCAGAGTGATGTTTCGTGACATGTTATCTAATATATAAGTAAATGACCTTAGTACCTTTATTAGGACATAATTATACATGCTTTAGATCAACCGTTTCGCTACAAGGAACGTTAGTTCAAATTGTTTAAGCTCGTGTACTATGCGAAAATCCGACCGCTGGGTGACTCGAAAACTGGAAAATATATGGTCATATTGACGGTACTCAGCAGACATATCGAATTAGTTTCACATTTATCTTTCACATTTCTACACAATCATAAGCATATTCCAAATGGATCGGTAAGTCGTTTTTAATCTACTTCAGTACATACATATGTATGCAATGCATGCTTACTATAACAGTATTCCAAAGCGAATTCTACATTTCTGATTCACTAAAAAGAGTGTGTTATATCTGGCAAATGTGTCGACTAATCGGGAATAGAAGTGCCATTGTCATTTAGTTGATCGGTTAAAGAAGTGTCAATGAACATTTGGCATCTGACTCTTTAAACATTTGAATTTTCTCAAATACGTTAGTAAACTAATATGAAACATGTTGTAACATTAATTGATATATTGAACTTTTATTTCGAAAAGTAAGCACTTTCTCTGTTTATTTCGTAGTACATTTTGTATTTTTATTTTGTTGAAATATGTACTGATCATCCAATTCATGCTGATTATCGATGGAATTGTATCTTTAATTTGATATAATCCATCGTTTTTCTGCGAATTTCTTTCTTCGCAATACAAAGTGCCATAACATTAAATGACCAAACAAATGTCCCGTGTCTGCAAACTGAATGAACAGAACATAAATGCAAAAAGCTGAAGAACTCTCCTCTCGCGCGTGGCTTTTGTTTTTCTCTGTTTTCGAAGTTCCTTCTATTATCAAAGTATCCGCATGCACGGAGTGTGGTATGTGTTTGACCTTTTTCCGAATATACAAACCGCAAAAAGCGTAGTTTTATGGTTATTACACTCGATACCAGTGGGCAAGAAGAAATCCCTTCCATAACATAAAAGGCGCCTGATTTGATTAAAACGCAGCCAAGGAAGCTCAATTAAATTCGAAAATACATATTGAAACAATATAACAAATAGACTTGAAAACAAAATTAATTAAGTCTTATTTCTCTCAATCATAGTGTTATGTCGTTCGTTGGAATATAATGTACACACACATGCATATCAATAGAACTTAATATGCCACTCTGTGAACATGTTCTTTAAATATTTCTGTTAAATAAGTGACGTTTTAATTGTCCAGTGCGAAATATTACACTTAAAATAAGTGTATGTTAAAAAGATCGTATTATAAATCGCGTGTTTTGCTGTTATATGAACAATAATGCTAAGCTAATTATTGTGATAAATGAAACGACTTACACATTAAAGTGACTGACAAGTTACCTAGAGCAATTTTCCACGCCACATCATTGTAGTCCTTAAAAACAACAATGTAATTGTGTTCTCAGTGGAAAATCACTATAGTCGGTAACAACAACAAAGTGACAGTGTTGTCTGGGGAAAATTACTTTAGTCCGTAACAAAAAAAGTGACTGTGTTTGCTGTGGAAAATTACTTTAGTCCGTAACAATAACAAAGTGACTGTGTTCTCTGGGGAAAATCACTGCAGTCCGTAAAACCAACATTGTGACTGTGTTGTCAGTGGAAATTACTATAGTCCGTACCAACAACAAAAAGACAGTGTTGTCTGCGGAAAATCAGTTTAGTCCGTAACAAAAAAAAGTGACTGTGTTGTCTGTGGGAAATCACTTTAGTCTGTAACAACAACAACAAAGTGACTGTGTTGTCTGTGGAAAATCACTAGTCACTGCATATTAAAATAAAGAACAATACGACTTTGCTAGCATATTTGCCAATGGACAACTTGCCGACCAAGATGCAAAAAAGCCCCTTGAAATCGGTAAAATATCTATCGTCAATCTAGGTATTTACAATATTAACAATATATATATAAAGATAAAGAAAAGTATAATGTGTACTAATATACAGATGATCGCCGTCCATACCATACATTTGAAAGCAGTGTCTATTCCTCAGCCCTCGTGTTTTTATGATCTGATTATCATAATGTATGTTTCAACGTCCGATTTGACAAGGTGATATACCAGTAATAAAATAGATAATATAGTATGCAACATTTCATATTTGCTATACAATATTGTATTTTATTTTAATAAACCAATTGTTGGTCTGTAACCACAATAATACCTTACACGTTGAACCACATGTTGCGCATTGTGTTCTTGTTACATTGTCTGTTTATGATACATGTAATTTTGCTGAATAGCTTGAATAATAACGTGCATAATATGACTATTGAACTGTTATACAGATCAGTAACCCGTATATGTTATGAAAGCAACACATTATAATTCTTTTATAACCAGTTTAGTAGGGTTATCTCTCCTAAGCCTTATGGCTCATATCGTTATTGCTGTATATCGATGATGCAATGAACATGTTTCATACAAAATAAAGCAACAATTCCCTTCATTTTATTTACAGAACAAGTTAAACAGTTCTACTATAAAACAAGTAAAACTGAATCAATATGCATACGACTTTCGGTTTTCAAAACATATTATTTACAAAGGGTTTGTTTTCATATGGATAAACATCCGCTTACCTCTACATAGTAATTTATATTTAACAATTACATGTATCTTTACAAAGCACACGTTAATTGGTCCAACGCAACTTTCAAAATAGAAATTTAATGTCTGGAAGACACCAACCGTATAATTATAGTAAATTATTTACACATATATAGCCCTTCAATATAAACCTGATACTCGCGAACTATGTTAGCAAAACATACGCGCTTGAATTGATTCCCGTTTCCATTTTCGGGTTTGTTCGTGCATGTTTTCAGGATTTGACTATAGCACAACAGTGTTATTCAACTCTATTCTACTAAACAACAACATAAACAAGCGAAAACCGTAACGTTACTTTAAAGATACATTATCAATAATCAAAATATAATATAGTGAACAAGAGAAGAAACCATGATTGTAATATTAAATGCTGTCATGTACTCTGTCTTCCACATTTAAACACGGCTTATATAAGAATAAAATAACAGTGGGTTGATTATTTGATAAATGCATTGTAATGCCTTAATACATAAATGTATTTGCTATAAATATAAGGCTGAATTTATGCATATTTTAGGAACGACGCTACTTATTGACATTGTTGTAATTTTTAGAATTGAACGTAACTTAACGTAATTTAAATAATTTTAATTTGTTGTCATTATGGAAAAGTTATTTCATCCTTTAGACGATTAATAAATCAATTAACAGGAAGATAGAGACTTTATTTAGATTAGAAGTGTTTTGACAATATTTTTTACGCAATTCAATTAGCAAAACTAATATGAATGGCTTTTAGTAGAGAGTTAACCCTGTACAATTGTTACCACTACCGTAACACGTTATTTTGCTATAATTCACTTACCATTTCTTGTAAGACGGTAACCCGGCAATCTATGTAAAAAAGGTTTTAAAGTTCATGTCGTTGTTTAAGTTTGGCTTTACGGGTGGGGATGGGGGTTCATCGGAACGAAAAGAAAAGGAAGGAGGAAAGTAAGAGAAAGTATGAGGAAATAAAAAAACAAGAAAATTTCTCCAGAAATGGCGTGAAGATTACAAATAGATGTCTTAAATAGATAAATATTGATTTCAATAGCATTAGTAAGGCAAGCTAATAAAAATGATTTAATCATAATTGCGCATCTCAAAGCACAAGAAAATACAAGTTGAATGATAAATATAAGGGTTTTTATAATACTTGGGTCAGGGCACATGAAAGATTGGTCAGGGCTAGTAGGTTCTGCATTTACTAGCCCGAACGAGCTAGTTGAAAAAAAAGTTAGTGTTAAGCCCTGATGTGTATATATAATTATCACAAAAAATAGTCGACAACGACGGATTTAGGGTTAAATTTCCCGGGTACATTTTAGTATATTTACTGTACCCGGGATACATGTAAGTATACTTAAGAGTACCCAGGGTACATGTACGTAGTACCCGAGCCGACAATGAACAATCGAGCGATACTGGAAGGTGCAACATCTCTCACGCCCCCTAGCATCGCCTTTAGCAGTATTCAATTCTCAACAGGAAAGTGCTAGAGTCATTGACCCCGAGGGACAAGAAAAACAATTGATTAATGTTCGAAATAAATAATTTGATTAATGACAATTCTATTATTTGAGCCAGGTCACAGGAAAAGCGCAGTCAAATCAGTATCCAATTAAATTATTTGATATTATCAGAAAAACGCTTTTAAGCAAACAGCTTTCAACCGACTGCAGGCTGATCTAGATCCAAACTGGCCACAATCGCCTTAATGTCTCTTTTGCTGTGACACAGTTCATTTAACTTTAAAATGATAAAAAAGTACTAACACTAAGAAAGAGTATACAAACCAGTAAAGAGTTTGAAATCAATGTTGAATTTCAGGACAGCTTGGTGATCTGCAAATCCCCGATGAAATGTTGATATCGAGTATCATAGTCATTCAATAAGTCGCAAAATGCTAGAATACAATTTATAAAGCACAATGTGACTTATATTGATAACTAAAAATACCAGTATGCCAGTTTTGCCGTGTCACGCTGTTACGATCCAGAAAGTCCTTCATTCACATCGAGTATATATCCTTCGAATTCCAACTATTGTTATCATAAGCGGAGATTTAGTGAATAAATAATTCATATATCCTAAATGACAGCTTCTCAATAGCGAAAACTTATTTAAAAAATCTCTGAAACTGCAAGGCACCGAGGTTTGGTATTCGGCATGTAACATCAAATGGTTGCCCTATACAAAGGTTGTTCAAATCATGCCCCAGGGGTCAAGATTGGTCCCACCTTGTGGGTTACTTGTTTTAATAATATCTCTTCCGAGTTTGAAAAAGGTTGCCGTCAATTGAAAAACATGGCCATCAGGGGGTGCAAGTTTCCCTATACGGCTATAGCGAAACATTGCGAAAACTCTAGAAGTCGCATTTTTTGTCCAATTTCCATGAAACTTGCTCAGAACATTTGTTCTAATGATTTCCCGGCAAAGTTCGAAAATGGTGTCGGAAACATCACAAAAGATGCTAAGAACCGTTCAGTTTTTCAAAGTCTCAGGTGAGCAGCCTACGGCCCTCTTGTTATAATACTATGTCATCAGTGATTTCGTTTTACAATGTCAGATGACATAAGATGTGTCCCTAGAATAACCTTTTTTATGTTGTTATCTCTAAATTAAAGAACATGTCGAAAGCTCTTGTAATTTTTTCCATATTAATATGCATTAACAATAAACAGTACTTCATTTTTGATTATATGAGCCTTGTTCAGGGAAAACTGGGCTAAATGCATAAGCGTAAAGTGTCATCCCAGATTTGCCTGTGCAGTCCGCACAGGCTAATCAGGGACAACACTTTCCGTCAAAACTTGATTTTCGGTAAGGAGGGACTTCCTTGAAACTAAACATACCAAAAAAAGCGGAAAGTGTCGTCCGTAATTAGCCTGCACAGACTGCACAGGCTAATCTGGGACGATACTTTAAACACATGCTTTAAGCCCAGTTTTCTTAGAAAAAGGCCCATATTATTGTTTATGAAGCATATTGTAGAAAATTAAAGTCCCTGTAAAACGTTGTCAATAATACATAAATAAATGACAGTTTGTAGTTTTTGTTATTTATTTTTGCTTTAACTTGGCTGCTGTGAAAAAAATGCCATGGAGTTATTAATAAACTAACCACCCTACATTTTCTTGTTTATTTTTGTACTGATTGACTTTTGATACTCAGTCTCATGTACAAACTATCATACGCAAGATTGTGACTCTGACGCAAATCACTGTTGCTTATAAATTTATTTTGAGCTTAAAAACAAAGATATTGTTAAAATGAATTACTTTTACAAGATGTATTGCGAAAAAATAGGTCGAGTCGCAACAAAGGGTACCACAGCACAGTTTGCCAAAGAGCGTTAGCCTTACAAATGACAAGCTCAGTTTTAGTGGTTACTCAATACGCAATACGGTTATGCAACAAGGATAAGCGCACCCGACTCGCAATCGCTCCCAAGTTTTGTCATTCTTAATGACGCGTGTCTTTAACATAAACTTAATTGTCAATCACACAGTTTTATGACGGGATATGAAAACGCCTAAATTTTCAGCGTTGTGATGTCATTAAATCAATTTAAAAGCGTTAACATAGTCCAATCAGTTCCTTTGAAAATACATATTTACAGACGTAGGTTCATACTGAGACAGGTTCAGGGACAGACGAGACAAGGAAACATATTCTTTCACTAGCGGCCAATATTACATGACTTCTGCCATTGGGCCTAGCACCATCACAGTTAAATCATGAGGCTGTAATGAAGCCTGATTCTCTCCACTAGAAATGTTTTGGCTCATTGCCCTATTGCGCAGCCGTAAAATAAGCCAAATATAATGCAAAAACCACCCACATCTGCAGCGTTCGGACAACACATGACGGTGCGGCCTCACCGCGCTCACGGACAGCGGGCCGCGTCGATTATTTTGAATGTTTAAAATGATCACTCTGATCGACGTAAGAGGCGATAGCATGGCGCACCCACAGCGTTGCTAAAGACTGCACGGCGCGCACATAGGCGTTCTGCTTTTTGGACGCCATGGAAGCGCCCGTTCCGGTGTTACTTGGGTTTAACAAGCCGCTACTTATAAATTCGTCGCACTTGACTGAAGAAACAAATCGTATCGGTTATAAGTATATGAACCAAGTAGATTCATTTCTAACATTTCTAACTGTAACTCCGTATTTTCAAGTAGCCACATCAACGAAACATTTCAACGCATTTATGGAGGTACGGTCAACGCATTTTGCAATCGTCGCTTTAGTATTTAATGCAATAGCAACAGTCGCATTTTTATATTACCGGTAAACTGCGATTTTTCGCATTAAGACATTCCTTATTTCGTATTTGCAGTTATGAAGTCAAACTTAAATTTGACATTTATAATGGGGAACATTAACTATGACTGCTCGCTGCAGTAATGTAAAAATATACTACATAGCGCTATTGATGAAATAGTGGATTTGAACTGGGCCGATTCTACGAAGAGTTATTTCGTTGAAAATAACCCTACATAACATTTTTTCTCAAATAATTGTCAATGTTTTCTTTGCATTGAACGTGTTATCACAAAACTAGTATACGGTTCACACATAGAGAACTCTATTTTTAGGTTGTTCGATCTTAGCAACTACGTCTAGAAATTACATGTTGCACGTTACTATATATGTGTAAATTAATTTTAGTGCGTAAACATATGCATTGTACCAGAAACGGCTTCCTGGTGCAAATAGTGTGCTGCTTAGAAATTGATCAAGAGCTTAAAAATGAACAGAATTTTGATGAAAGTAACTATTTTAAATTTGATTTGCCAAACACCGGAGTCATACAAAGGGTACCACAGCTTGGTCTGCCAAAAGCAACTTGAGGGTAAGATGTGCGCTTTAAAAATGATAGTTACACTTAAATTTTCAGTTTTAAACGTTACTAAATATGGTAATGCTATAAGTATTCTTTATGTGTAGAACTAGTATAAAAAAGAGTATCTGAGGCAAACTCGTAGAAATAATTTCCACGTAATAATATCGAAACAGTTATAAAACTGACTCTATGTTCGAGAATTATCAGATAAGAATGAACAATGTTATATTGAAGACTGCTTGTCTGTGCTTTTTGGAAGAAGTTACAGCTTTAAAAGTGACATTACCTGCTCCGTAATAAACATTATAATTGTCGGATGAGTAATTATCGTTGTTTGAACGTGTATTATTGCTTCGTTACTCCTGCGTTTTATCTATGTATCACTTTTTGCTTAAATGCGACTATTTAAGTAACTTATAAAATGTAAGATTCCTTACTTATTTTGTGGAAAAGTCATTTAAAGAAAATACAACGACATCATTTAATGTCGACAAACGCGTCAATCGAAATAAAATCATTTGGATACTGACTGGAGAATATTATTTTTTAATTTGCACGTGTTCGGCGTCTAATATTTGCGTGCCGAAAAACGTATGTTATTCGGTTCATGAAAACCCGGCGACTGAATTTTCAACCGCTAAAAATGTGTAGCTAGCTGATTTTATTTTCTTATGATAAGTTTCATTCAAATGCGTTAACATAGTCTAAGAAATAACCTGAATCTTGAAAAAAAAAGATATGTACAGGCGAAGTTTTCTACTGTGATTCAAATAGAGGTCCTCAAAACGTCCTCAAAACGTGTTTTTATACTAGTGTGTAAAATATGCAAATGAAGGTCCACAGTTTGACGGCTTGTAACGAAAGTCCTCATAACGTTTGCATTGAAAAAATATGTGCACAATATGCAAATGATATGCAAATGAAGGTCCTCTTTGTGTAGTCCTCAGAAGTATAGTCAAACAAGATTTTTCATCGCTTTAGTTTTCTTCCCATTAGAGGGATTGTAACAAAGTTTTCGATAGCGCAATCCATAAACGGCATAAATATGAAAATAACGCATTTTTGGCGAAGCGCTCTGCCCATGGGAAAGGGACGTCCTCATATTCCTGATGTTTAACTCGGTCCTGACATGAGTTGTTGAACAAGTGTGTGTGTGTGTGTGTGTGTGTGTGTGTGTGTGTGTGTTGTGTGTGTGTGTGTGTGTGTGTGTGTGTGTGTGTGTGTGTGTGTGTGTGTGTGTGTGTGTGTGTGTGTGTGTGTGTGTGTGTGTGTGTGTGTGTGTGTGTGTGTGTGTGGTGTGTGTGTGTGTGTGTGTATGTGTGTGTGTGTGTGTGAGGGTGTGTGTGTGTGTGTGTGTGTGTGTGTGTGTGTGTGTGTGTGTGCAGGTGCGCGTGTGAGTACGTATACGATGCTACAACGTACATAATTTTTTAATAAAGGTTATACAAATGCGTTCTATTAAAATCTGTTGTTAAATGCTCATTCTTAAGTAATTATTTTCAAATGTCGAACGTTCAAAATGTGAAGTGGCCGTTTTACTCATGTTCTCATGTTAAATATAATATTTATAAATTAAGTGAAGTGGCCGTTTTACTCATTTTCTCATGTTTAAAATAATAGTTATAATCTAGTATTTACCTACCTTAAAAAGTAAGAATGCACATCCTAAATGAATATATACTTATTTGTGTATTTAAACTTACGTGTACGAAAATTGTGGAAGTATATAATTGACAGCTTACTATTTTTACTTTTTTCTTATACCATAGCAACCTTCTGCGTCATAGAGAATATGTCAAACAATAACTTATATATGGTAATACAAGTATAGTGATAAATTGACATGGAAAAGGCTACATTTAATTACATACAAAGCAGTACATGAGTCAGTAATGAAATCAAGTATATATATATATATATATATATATATATATATATATATATATATATATATATATATATATATATGAACATGTAAGGTTAAGTTCGAAACAAAGATTCAAAATTCGACAGAGTGTCAATGATGGTGATAAAATGAAAGGAAAAGGCTTTTATATATATATAAAACATTCATCATTTAAGAGAAATGTGTTATTTTAAAACAAATGTTTTAACGGTTGGCCGGACTGCCAAAATTCAGTGGAGAATTTTATGTTCAGAACAAATACTGCGTTGCTGTGTCCCTTATCTGAAAATAAAAGTCATTTCAATCTACCTTACACTGTTTGATCTTTAAGAATAACAATGGAAAATGCTGGTCAAAAAGAGATAGAGCGGACGCATGCATTTGCAAGCATGTTGTTTTTATTAAAGTTTACCTTCATATAATTTTAAGTTCATACATATTCTTATTTGCTGTTGTATGTTCTTTGATGTCATATATTACCAAACTACCAAACCAAACTACAATATTAAAGTTAAAAAAACCAATATTGATTGAAACAATGTAAAGTTTGTTCTATGAAAAAACTATGGACTCTAGAGAAGGAAACACTCGGTTATATTCATTTTTACGCCTTTCAAACATAGCTGCAGTAGTAAGGATGCGTTATGAAAGGAGTTCATTTAGAACAAAAAATAACATTATTAAGGACACATTTTAATTCGTTAATTGGTTGATCCATATGAAAGAACAATGGGCTTATAAATGACTAGATAGTTACCAACTCTATGGTACTGTCTGAACAAGATGTACGCATGCAGTTACAATCAATAACCAGTACGCAACAATGAAGGATCTACCAGAAGTTCCTCTGTTTTGGCCCCATGACATCTCTGCAAAAATAAAAAAAACAAAAACACAATGCAACTGCTAGTGAAAATGTACAAGCCTCCTCTCATTATGCTGTTTCAGATAGGCAAAGGAGGAGCATTATAAGGCTTAACACATTTTTTTTATACATTTAAGCCTTTCAATATGACCCATGATTCAGGTACAAAATGAGGTAATACGAAGTTTTTTTACACAAACATGCTTCAAACAGTAATGGTCTTAATTATTATAAAAACTTGTCTTAAAAGAATTATGGTTTTGTGACGCCATAAATTTAGAGACTGATGGTTTATTTTTATGAAGTCTTTTTAGTCGTCGGCAGATGAGTACAAGTAAACCATTTATAAAATAACGCATGAGTATATATATGCATAGTTATCGTTATTCTTTCCTTAAAAAGTTCTATATTTAGTTTTCACATGATTAACATTTATGTTATAAATGTGTTATGTATTTTATATTTACCTTCTTTGTTACACTGCGATGATTGAATTACGAATCCTTGCTTACATTTGCACAAGTATGCGTCTCCTTCTTTTACACACTCAGCGTTAGCCACACACTCGCCCTCTTCGGCCGCTCTCTTCCGACAGCCGTTAGAAATCGTTGTTACTGAGGTTTGTGTAGAGTTTGTGGAAGTTTCTGCATTTGTTGTCATTTTTGTAAATAGTGTAGATGTTATGCTTGGCGTTATAGTAGTGGTGGTTGTATCAATAGAAGTTGTTGCAGGCAATGAACGGGGGGTTGTGGGTATTGTTGATGTTGCAGCATTAGTTGCTTGTGCTGCATGTGGAGAAATATTCATTGTGGGCACTATTGATGTAGGAGCATTATTTGCTGTTGCTGCAGGTTTCACAGTTGTACTTGTGAGAATTGTTGATGTAGAATCAGCACTTGCTGCTGCAACAGGATGCATAGTTATGCTTGGCGTTATAGTAGTGGTGGTTGTATCAATAGAAGTTGTTGCAGGCAATGAACGGGGGTTGTGGGTACTGTTGATGTTGCAGCATTAGTTGCATGTGCTGCATGTGGAGAAATATTCATTGTGGGCACTGTTGATGTAGAATCAGTATTTGCTGTTGCTGCAGGTTTCACAGTTGTACTTGTGAGAATTGTTGATGTAGAATCAGCACTTGCTGCTGCAACAGGATGCATAGTTATGCTTGGCGTTATAGTAGTGGTGGTTGTATCAATAGAAGTTTTTGCAGGCAATGAACGGGGGGTTGTGGGTACTGTTGATGTTGCAGCATTAGTTGCTTGTGCTGCATGTGGAGAAATATTCATTGTGGGCACTGTTGATGTAGGAGCATTATTTGCTGTTGCTGCAGGTTTCACAGTTGTATTTGTGAGCACTGTTGATGTAGAATCAGTACTTGCTGCTGCAGGTTGCGCAGTTGTGCTTTTGAGCATTGTTGATGTAGAATCAGTACTTGCTGCTGCAGGTTGCGCAGTTGTGCTTTTGAGGACTGTTGATGTAGAATCAGTACTTGCTGGCGCAGGTTGCGCAGTTGTGCTTTTGAGCACTGTTGATGTAGAATCAGTACTTGCTGCTGTAGGTTGCACAGTTGTATTTGTGAGCACTGTTGATGTAGAATCAGTACTTGCTTCTGTAGGTTGCACAGTTGTGCTTGTGAGCACTGTTGATGTAGAATCAGTACTTGCTGCTGCTACATGTTGCACAGTTGTACTTGTGAGAATTGTTGATGTAGAATCAGTACTTGCTGCTGTAGGTTGCACAGTTGTACTTGTGAGCACTGTTGATGTAGAATCAGTACTTGCTGATGCAGGTTGCGCAGTTGTGCTTTTTAGCACTGTTGATGAAGAATCAGTACTTGCTGCTGCAGGTTGCGCAGTTGTGCTTTTGATAACTGTTGATGTAGAATCAGTACTTGCTGCTGCAGGCTGCACAGTTGTACTTGCGAGCACTGTTGATGTAGAATCAGTACTTGCTGCAGCAGGATGCACACTTGTGCATGTGAGCACTGTTGATGTAGAATCAGTAATTGTTGCTGCAGGTTGCACAGTTGTCATTGCGAGCACTGTTGATGTAGAATCAGTACTTGCTGCTGCAGGTTGCACAGTTGTACGTGTGAGCACTGTTGATGTAGAATCAGTACTTGCTTCTGTAGGTTGCACAGTTGAACTTGTGAGCACTGTTGATGTAGAATCAGTACTTGCTGCTGCAGATTGCACAGTTGTACTTTTGAGCACTGTAGATGTAGAATCAGTACTTGCTTCTGTAGGCTGCACAGTTGTTCTTGTGAGCATTGTTGATGTAGAATCAGTACTTGCTTCTGTAGGTTGCACAGTTGTACTTGTGAGCACTGTTGATGTAGAATCAGTACTTGCTTCTGTAGGTTGCACAGTTGTACTTGTGAGCACTGTTGATGTAGAATCAGTACTTGCTTCTGTAGGTTGCACAGTTGTACTTGTGAGCACTGTTGATGTAGAATCAGTACTTGCTTCTGTAGGTTGCACAATTGTACTTGTGAGAACTGTTGATAAAGAATCAGTACTTGCTTCTGTAGGTTGCACAGTTGTACTTGTGAGCACTGTTGATGTAGAATCAGTACTTGCTGCTGCTACAGGTTGCACAGTTTTAAGATAATAAGAATTGTAAATTTATGGTTATGTTTAGGATAAAGTAATAATCACACTTAAATTGAAAAGAGCATTAATTTGCATTGTTATGTGCAATGATTATATTTACGGTGAAATTAAAAACTAACATAAACATGCCGCTTCATTTTAAAAATCTAGAAAAAAACGCTGTTTTTGTACCTATAGAAGCTGTAGAAATGAACCGGGTGATGGTCAGTGCACTTATAAGCAGCAGGGTCCTCATTTCTTTCTGTGAAAATACAAATAAGTGAATACATATTGCAGTGGTTTCCATATTGCGTATTAATTAGTGTAAATTAAGTCAATTGTTTGATTAACTAAAATATTAATTTTGAACTGAGACGTAATATGTTCCGATGAATCAATACTGACAAGGCTCACATGGGGACATCTGCACGTATTCAATGCAGCATCTTATGTTCAAACCTTCATTTAATGGCATAAATATAGATTGTCGAAAAAAGACATAACATGTTATTAACATTTTTTATTATGACTAAGTAATAAATTGCATACACGTTTAAGTACACAAATTTTCGGGATGGCAAGAAATTGTCAAATATTTAAATTTTAAAAAATATTCGAGAAGGCTTTGCTATGCATATATCAGTTCCTTGTTATTTGGTTTTATACATAAGCTTATCGAGTTATAAATTTGCCCACTATTTCCAACACATCAGTTCGTCTATGGATCTAACAAGAAATATGTCTTATTGCAATGTTACCATAGTGTAGTGTCTACGTTTTGACATGTATCTGAAACTTTTTATCCCTCTGTAGATATTATCAACAGCGGATTATTATGATGCACATTATACAATATTCAGTTCCATGTACATGCTTTTCGACATTTACCGTATGTCATTTAAAAAACGTTTACACTGTCAACAAATCTGCACATGTTCTTTCATGCCTGTTATTCCTTTGCGTCAAAAGGCTGCCTTTTTCAAGTGAGTAACGTAAAACTCGAGAGCCATATGGACGAATGGCCATTACGAGGTAGGGCTGTTTATTAGTCAACTATTGAAATTATCTGAACGTATATAATATTGATGTATTTGAATGCGTTATGCTTTATTTTAATGTATACTGTTGAACATGTCCATGCATATATATTGCAAATCCGTACACAATAAATTATTTAAAACTTGCAAATCTTGTTTACGTACATTTAATGACGGACGATCAAATATTCGAATATTTTAATAACCAAATATTCGAAAAAACAATTTTGATATTCGCTGGATGACATTACGTTTTAAATAAAAGTAATTCAACGTTGTCTCAAACACAATTTAGGCAAATTTATATTTAAAAAAAAACGTTCATTCATATACTTACCTGTCACAATATAAACCTCGTTGCGCACAGATTAATATGATTTTGGAGACAAAATCTATTGATTATCTGCAGTTATTCCCAAAACAACGCTTTCCTAACTAATATGCAGGTTTAAACAAAGCATTAGAAAAGCATGTTTTTTTTTGAAGTACCATCATTGTACGTTTTTCAAAAATCAGTTTGTTAGATAGCGATGGCGATAGTATTGAGCCTTTTTTAAAGAAAATAACTTGATTCGTCATAAATGTTTGCTTTGCCAGAATGAAGATGTTCATGATTAAGTAGTTTTAGATTTAGATACCTGAAGTTTAAAATTGACTTAAAGTTAATATTATTATTTTGTTATCAGAAAACTTCACATAGAAATGTTATGTCAATATAGCATGTAACCGCAGCTTGATTTGCCATGCGAGCATTAATTGTAACCACTAGACCTGACATATTAAATGTCTATTAGATCGCAAAGTCTTCCAAACTAGGCATGCCATTTTTGCAACAGGGAATCGGAATATTGACTACAGGGGAATAACCGAGGAAAAAAGGTGTTTTAACTAATTTAGGCGTGTATAAAACTGTTTCGATCTCTAGACCTTTCATAGTGTGCGCCTTAAGTACAATGTATTTTTCATTTGTTACCTAGGAAATATTTTGTGTCAAGTTTTGTTTTATCAGTATCAGAATCAATAAGATGACGTAAGAATAACGTTCACTTGTGGTCAACAGAATGAGAGCAAAGGCACATTGACTGTCCTGTATGGTGTTCCAAAAATGCTTTCATGAACATCTTCATTCCAAAGTACACATTTATGTTGCTCGTTTTTCATCGCGTACGTCTGTATAACTGATAGATATATAAATCAGGGGTTTGATGCAATTTTAAGCCGAAATAAACACGTTTAGACTAATGATATTTACTTAAATATCATTTCTTTTGTTGATATAATACTTGAAAATGAACAACCTTTTCAAGATAACAAGATTGGTGTAAGTGCATCGCAGACGTAACTTGGCATTTTAACTCGTGATCCGTCAAATATTTTTATATCAGGATCCATATAAGGCCTAAGTTATCAACATATTAAACATGTTTGTTCAAGGTCAAGAGAAATATGTTATTTAGGGTCCACTCTGTCTTCTGAAAATGTCTTAGCTTTACCATTATAAACTTAATGATGATAAGAAAGATACCAAATTGAAATATCATCTTGCACTATTCTGTATTTCCCATGTACAGAAAATAGAAAAAAACACATCAATGTCTCTATTCGCAAAGCAACTTAGGGAAGATACATTGATTAAATCCATTTAATACAATTAATTCATTGTCTGTTGGTAGTTCATGATTAAGTAGTTTTAGATTTAGATACCTGAAGTTTAAAATTGACTTAAAGTTAATATTATTATTTTGTTATCAGAAAACTTCACATAGAAATGTTATGTCAATATAGCATGTAACCGCAGCTTGATTTGCCATGCGAGCATTAATTATAACCACTAGACCTGACATATTAAATGTCTATTAGATCGCAAAGTCTTCCAAACTAGGCATGCCATTTTTGCAACAGGGAATCGGAATATTGACTACAGGGGAATAACCGAGAAAAAAAGGTGTTTTAACTATTTTATCAAATCATTTTGAAAGCAAACAAACATGCTATTTACAAATAGTGCATGTGATCTATGTGGCTATCCACCGCATAATAAGGCAAATGGCAACAGTTACATCTGGTACCCATTACACTGAAAAATAATATCCATATGCAGATTAGAGAATACATATGAATATTAAATTTCTTGAATGAAAAAGGTAAACTTTAAAAACCAAAATACATATGCTATAAGAGAGATGGTCTTTCTTAAGATAATTTTATTTCTGAAACAGTTTTAATTATTTTGCTGACTATCGAAAGACATTAGAGATGTTTTGTATGAATCAAATACTTAGTCACTGTGTGCCTGTAATATCCAATGAAACTTTCATGATCTGAAAATCGGAAATTTTTCAGTCTCATTCACATATTTAAATCTTTAAGAATAAGAAATAAAATTATTGTAAATATAGTTAGAGCGGACTCAAATATTTACCTACTTTTTTCTTTCATTAAAGTTAAGCTGTCAAGTTCAAGCCATTCTGCAAGATAGAATTGCTAACCATACCAAACATGTTTCACTTAATCGGCATCATCCATGTTTACTTTGCCAAATGCGATCAGGCCATTTTAAGCGAATTATCTCTCAGCCCCATTGACTAGCTTCCCTGAAGTGCTGTGTACACTTGATCAGATGGTGAATATTCTTTTTCAAGTATTCTTTAATCAGGTCAGAATCAATAAGGTAAGGTAGCAGAACAGCACAATCGATTTCGCTAACGGTCATGGTCAATATAAAAGACACATATTACTTGATGATGATTTTGAAATTGCTTTTCGAACCATCTTTATTCTAATTTTCACACTAATTGTATTTTTCTTAATTGTTCACGTGCAAATAACTGTAAAATCTGTATCATCTTAATCAAGACTATTGTAAATGTATTTCACACCAGTGTTTTTCGTATCAAAAAATGGAATTTGTCATTTATTTGAATAAGGGTCCTTTTTAAGTTTAAGTAACCGAAAGCAGTAAT
Source organism: Dreissena polymorpha (assembly GCF_020536995.1). Taxonomy (NCBI): domain Eukaryota; kingdom Metazoa; phylum Mollusca; class Bivalvia; order Myida; family Dreissenidae; genus Dreissena; species Dreissena polymorpha. The sequence continues at coordinate 27,136,928 of NC_068367.1, forward strand.
CAATATCTGTGTGTGGTCAAGAGGGAAACGACATCAAGTGCCGATCATTCGATGTGAGAAAAGTACAGAATATCAGAGAATATACTAGTTCAGACGTAATACATTTTAATTTGCATTTCAAGGTTTTTCAAAAACCAGGCATGACGTGTTTAGACAATAACTTTTAGTCGTGATAACAAATACAAACTGCAAATTTTAATTTATAAGCTGAAATATTAGCTCTGTTTGAAAGGAAAACAAAGAAACGACTTGCAAGTAAAGTATGCTAGATTATATGTCTTGTCATACTTATTGATCTATTAATTGATAAAGAACATTTTAAATAGATTTCCAATATAAACACATTGACTCAATATGTGTATGAAAAATGTATTGAACAATTTATTGGATGTAAGAAAATAATTTCTATAATACGTATTTTTTACAATTGATAATTTAAAACCAACATATATAATTAAATAGGCCTAGAGAAATAAAAAGTACGAACAAGTTCATAATAAAAACAGTCATCTTATAATCAGAACTAGGAAACAATAAGAAACAATTAAATTCATTAGATAATAAAGCTCCATAAGTTATGGGTAGTTTAGAAAAAAACTAATTAATATATGACAAAATGCAAAAATAATTATTACAAACGTTAAGTTTAAATTAAAATAGTTGTAATATGTTGGATTTGTTTATATTTCATACACACAATAACATTATACAAAATTATGCATAATCAAACTTTCAACAAACTTCAATAATAAGTAGAACTTTTTATATACAACTGTATATAGTTAACATTATTTTAACAACAAATACATTTTAAATCAAATTCATTAGTTCGAATTGGTAACAATGGTTTTTCATGTTTTCAAAGTTATCCATATTAATTAGCACCAATGAATCCCTAAGCAAGCAATGCTTTTTGATGGTGTTTTGTTAAATTTTCGAAGAGTGTAAACGTAAACCATTCTAGACCAAATGTTTTATCGTTGTCATAGCGACCATCATGTAGAGCATGTAGGTCTTGGGCTCGAAGACTGTAAGTCCTTCATTTCCAGGTGCTGAAAATAATTTAAAACCGATATATAAATTAAATATATATTTGTTTAAATATTTTTAAATAAATACATTGAATTTCAATTTCAGTATAATGGGCGTATTGTTTATAGTTTAAATGGGCATTGTAAGATACATTATATTTAAATATTAATATGAACATATTAATGTCCATAGTGTTGAATATTAAATGGCTAGTGATAAAATAATTGTTAACATAATAGATATTTCATGTAATAATAAACAAGTATTATTGCGGTCAATTATATATTCTATAAATTACATAGGATACTAACTTGGTACTATATATTATAGCTGTCAAAACATACTTGTTTAAGCCCCATCTGATGGCACTGGTGTTTGAATGTTGGATATCACTATCTTGGCTCCCTCCGATGTTGAAGCGCTATTTTGCGGTATGCGTGTACTATAAGCAAATGTTGATATGTTACTTGCAGGTTTTGATGTACTGTTCGTGGGTGTCGTTGCGCTGTTTGCATGTGGTGATGTACTATTTGCAGATGTAGATATGTTACTTGTTGGGTTGGAAGTAATATTCGTGGGTTTCGTTGCGCTGTTTACATGTGGTTGTGTATTATTAGTAGACGATGATATGTTACTTGCAGGTTATGATATACTGTTCCTGTGTGTCGTTGCGCTGTTTGCAGGTGGCGGTGTACTATTAGCAGATGTTGATATGTTACTTGCAAGTTTTGATGTACTACTTGTGGGTGTCGTTGCGCTGTTTGCAGACGGTGTTGTACTATTAGCAGATGATGATATGTTACTTGCAGGTTTTGATGAACTATGTGTGGGTGTCGTTGCGCTGTTGGCAGGAGGTGGTGTACTATTAGCAGATGTTGATATGTTACTTGCAAGTGTTGATGTACTATTCGTGGGTGTCGTTCCACTGTTTGCAGACGGTTGTGTATTATTAGCAGATGTTGATATGTTACTTGCAGGTTTTGATGTACAATTAGTTGATGTTGTTGCGCTGTTGGCAGGTGTTGATGTTCTATTAGCAGATGATGATATGTTACTTGCAGGTCTTGATGTACTGTTCGAGGGTGTCGTTGCGCTGTTTTCAGGTGGTGTACTATTAGCAGGTGTTGATATGTTACTTGCAAGTGTTGATGTACTATTCGTGGGTGTCGTTGCGTTGTTTGCAGGTGGTGGTGTACTATTAGCAGATGTTGATATGCTACTTGCAGGCTTTGATGTACTATGTGTGGGTGTCGTTTCGCTGTTTGCAGGTGGTGGTGTTCTATTAGCAGATGTTGATATGTTACTTGCAAGTGGAGATGTACTGTTCGTGGGTGTCGTTGCGCTGTTTGCAGGTGTTGGTGTACTATAAGCAGATGTTGATATGTTACTTGCAGGGTTTGATGTACTGTTCGTGGATGTCGTTGCGCTGTTTGCAGACGGTGTTGTACTATTAGCAGATGATGATATGTTACTTGCAGGTTTTGATGTACTATGTGTGGGTGTCGTTGCGATGTTTGCAGGTGGTGGTGTACTATTAGCAGATGTTGATATGTTACTTGCAGGTGTTGATGTACTATTCGATGATGTCGTTGCGCTGTTTGCAGGTGGTGGTGTACTATTTGCAGATGGTGATATGTTACTTGCAGGTTTTGATGTACTGTTCGTGGATGTCGTTGCGCTGTTTGCAGACGGTGTTGTACTATTAGAAGATGATGATATGTTACTTGCAGGTTTTGATGTACTATGTGTGGGTGTCGTTGCGATGTTTGCAGGTGGTGGTGTACTATTAGCAAATGTTGATATGTTACTTGCAGGTGTTGATGTACTATTCGTGGATGTCGTTGCGCTGTTTGCATGTGGTGTTGTGCTATTAGCAGATGATGATATGTTACTTGCAGGTTTTGATGTACTATGTGTGGGTGTCGTTGCGATTTTTGCAGGTGGTGGTGTACTATTAATAGATGTTGATATGTAACTTGCAGGTGTTGATGTACTATTCGTGGATGTCGTTGCGCTGTTTGCAGACGGTGGTGTACTATTAGAAGATGATGATGTGTTACTTTCAAGTTTTGATGTACTATTCTTGGGTGTTCTCGCAGTGCTTGCAGATGGTGGTGTGTTATTAGTAGATGTTGATATGCTACTGGCAGGTTTTAATGTATTATTCGAGGGTGTCGTTGCGCTGTTTGCAGGTTGGTGTACTATTAGCAGATGTTGATATGTTACTTGCAAGTGGCGATGTATTGTTCGTGGGTGTCGTTGGGCTGTTTGCAGGTGGTGTTGTGCTATTAGCAGATGATGATATGGTACTTGCAGGTTTTGATGTACTATTTGTGGGTGTCGTTGCGCTGTTTGTATATGGTCGTGTACTATTAGCAGATGTTGATATGTTACTTGCAGGTTTTGATGTACTATTCGTGGGTGCCGTTGTGCTGTTTGCTAGTGTTGGTGTATTATTAGCAGATGTTGATATGTTACTTGCAGGTTTTGATGTACTATTCGTGGTTGTCGTTGCGCTGCTGGTAGGTGGTGGTGTATTATTAGCAGATGTTGATATGTTACTTGCAGGTTTTGATGTACTGTTCGTGGGTGTCGTTGCGCTGTTTACAGGTGGTGTTGTACTTTTAGCAGATGCTGATATGTTACTTGCAGGTTTTGATGTACTATTCGTGGGTGTTGTTGCGTTGTTTGCAGACGGTGTTGTACTATTGGCAGATGATGGTATGTTTCTTGCAGGTTTTGATGTACTATGTGTGGGTGTCGTTGTGCTGTTTGCAGGAGGTGGTATATTATAAGCAGATGATGATATGTTACTTGCAGGTTTTGATGTACTGGGTGGGTGTCGTTGCGCTCTTTGCAGGTGGTGTTGTACTATTAGCAGATGTTGATATGTTACTTGCAAGTGGAGATGTACTGTCCGTGGGTGTCGTTGCGCTGTTTGCAGGTGGTAGTGTACTATTAGCAGATGTTGATATGTTACTTGCAAGTGTTAGGGCACTATTCAAATGTGTTAATACGCTGTTTGAAGGTGGTGATGTTCTGTTAGCAGATGTTGATATGTTCCTTGCAAATATTGATGTAGACTTCATTGGTGTTGATGTGGTACTCAAAGTTGTTTGTGTGATACTCTAAGTTGATGAGTTTGTACTAGTATTTGTTCCGTTTGCTGAAATTTATATTATGAAATGTCACTCCAGTATTAGTTACACAAATACTTCAAAATACTAAATGCGATTAATGCTGCACATACAAGAGTTATATTTAATCTTACAGCTATTCAAACAACTTATCATGAAACTCAGTTTGTGGTACAAACGGATATTTTGCATGAATTGCATAGTAACAAGCACATGTGCATTGTATTAGTAATCGTTAAATTTACCTCGTGACAGATTGAACAGGCATTGTCCAAGAATCATCAAAAGCATCAGCTTGAGACTTCTCATGTTTGCCTTAAGTAAAACATGATAAAATCAATGGAATGATATTGACGGCTGACTAATATACACATTAATTGATTTATAAATCATTGTTTTGGTACTTGTTTAAACCTTTTTATAACTTAAATAAAGTTCTCAAATACATATTTGAAGATGTGCCCTAATAGATATCATAAGAAACACCCTAAGTTATATCCCAAAATATAACCTAAGACATGTACGAAGATAAAGCATATAAGACTTATGCTGAGAAAAATGCGAAGGAGTATCCTTAGATATATCCTATGAAATATCCTTAGACATACCGACAACATATCCTATGATATGTTACAAAACATTTCTTAAGGCATATCCGAAGACATATCCGAAGACATATTTAAGACTTATCCAAAGACATATCTGATGACATATGCCTAGACATATCCAAAGACATATGCTTCAACATATCCTAAGACATATCCAACGACATATCAAAAGACATATCCAAATACATTCATGTACCCTTTGAAATACCCAGTGACATTGTCTAAGAATATTCTAAGACATATAGGAATAAATATCCGAAGAATATATATATATAACATACGTTCAGTTTCAATTTTTATTTGTTCTTGTCTAGAATATAATTTGGCAGGTTTTGAAACTTAGGTGAAAATCTGTTTTGACCATCTAATGAATATGATCTTGTGGGAATATTCTGGAACGATATCAACCATAGAACTTTCACTTCCAAAACGATGTCAATGAACTGTACAATATCAAAGTCAATGTCTTACATGAAAAAGGTTCTATTTGACATTCGAGTTTCAAATGCGTTTCAATGTCAATGGTCAAAGCATATCGAAAAGACGACAGGACACGGTCTCAACACTTGGGTTGACCATGCTTTTACTATGGATGTACCGTCATTTGTTTTTTATTAGGGTAAAAACTGGTTATACCTAGGTAGCATTGTTAAGAGTGTCTCAATAAGCTGCAGACTTTCAATCAAAAATGAAAACATTACACACACTCATACATGTAAATGCTTGATAAAGACCATATAAACTTTAAGAGAAACATTTAAAAGTAGATTGTGCTAGATTATTATGTTATATTTATATTTCTTTATTAGAAGACAAAACATGCTTATAAAATAGTTACACATATCGATGGATAAATGTATCGATAACAAATTTATTTGTAGCCCTTTCTTTAGTTTATCCAATGCAATGTTGTTAAACTTTAACACATAAACAGCAAGCTTCGTTCGGGTGAATGTTTTTTTTCAAAGCTGCATTTTCAGCGAATGATGTTGGAACAAAGGGCGAACAAAAATTATCTGATTATATTCACGGAAAGCCAAATGAACCATGAAGTGACAAGAATCAAATGGGGTGCTTGACAAACCATGTTAGGTCAGCACTTTATGTTCTTTAGTTCTGCAACTTTTTAAGTTGCTTGATAATGAAGATAAAATGGTCGAGTTGTTGTGTTTTGCTTTTAACCTTTAAGATAACTCTTTATATTGACTTGCTCTAAGTAGTCTTACGTTGATAAGTCGACTCATACGTATGTTTTAGTAGATAATTTATAAGATATAGAATGTTGATACTTGCAAACAAAATGTCAACCTATGGACCTTTTTTAAAAATATAACATAACACTCTACAAATCCTCATTTTAATCACTTGTTTCCGATTGTGCTATCACACATTATTCATTGCATTGATAAGTATAAGTATAAATAATAAGTAGATGAAATGTGGTAACTGTTTCTTTGATGCAGGAGTTGCACCCTATGGTAAGATGGTTCGTTCCCACATAAACTAGCCTACTATATGATCGTTCTCATGAGATGTTCAACACATTGCACCGGGCTTTAAAGGATGGAATTTAGGTTGCATAATTATTGTAACCCAATGTCATATTAACTTTTGTCGATGCTTGCACGATACTCATTTTACAGTGAGTTTGATAACAATAATCTTGTTAAAATGGTAATTATTTGTAAAATATAAATTAAAGGATATTGTTTCTTTTTTACTTAACGGTGTAATATATTTTTGAATCATATTTGTAAAACTATTGTCATGCTTATTGTCAAACATGAAATCAGTTTGTATATATTTACGAAATTGACAGAGTGGACGGTAATATTTTGGGATTTTGAATGTTGTGATCATGTTACAGGAAGCAATTGTAATGGTACATTTCTTTTTCGAGCCGGAGGACACATATTTATTTCGAGGTCACAAGGTTAAAAGTCAAGGTCACTGAAGCCTGTGACTTGAAAAACATGTTTGAATTGTAGCTAATGAAGGCTTTAATCCATGATCATCCACAATGATTTGCGGACTTCTCTGGGGGAAAGAAAGACAAAGAAAGTCAAATTTGCGTTTAACACGTAAAACGTAAAGGTCATATGGGGTTTACTGTTTTCTTCATAGATCAGTGTGTTTCCACATGATATCTAGAACACTGTACCTAACAAAAACACCAGATTTATATGTTTTTAGTTCTTGAGGAACGACAGAAGTCAATGAGTTATGAGGTCAACCAATCAGATTTCCATGTAAGATCGTTTCATGCTTAGGATCAAATAAATTAAGACTAGTGTACTGGTTTGTCTTGATACATGCATGATCCTTATTGATTTTGAGATCAAACGATAAAAGCTCAAGAACACATGAGCACGCAATATTAGAATGCTATAAATATTTCAACATTATGATGACTTACATGCTGGTTGGAGGCATACATATTTTCACATACATCTCTGTTGTGTTCCAATTTTTAATTTGTGGACTGAACAGTGTTTATCTTGACAGTATTTAAGTAACGTTTGAACGAATTGCGTGCATCCGAAACCTAGGTGACCAGGTAAAATCTTAGAAAAACATTATTACCATCAAGAGGACAAAATAATGACTCAATTAACATTTGTCTGAATGTTTAATGTCTATGATAAATATGAAAATGGGTAACATGTCTGAAAACATTTAACCACCAGGTAAATTCTAAGAAAACAAAAGGTGTTACCAATCGCAAGGCCACCTTTATGCCTAAATGTTTATAAAACTTACTGAAAATGGTTATATATTCTCAATTTAAACCGATATTGAATCTTGTGCTTTGAAAAAATAGGTAACCAGGTTAAATTAAGTGAATATAAAAGTTAGAACTTTATAGGCCATTAATAAAACAGTGTTGGTGACAATTCGTCAGAATATTTATCTTAATAATATACAAACAGTCTTAAAGCTTGAATCCGGCTTACGTGTCCCCAAAACTATGTCACCAGTTCAACAAAAAAACTTGTTGCATCTCTAAAAGTCACATTTAAGACTCAACCTTAATGAACATGGTCAGAATGTTTATGTTGACAATAGCTAGACCAAGTTCGATTCTTGCTGCCGAAAATCTGAGGTCACTAGGTAAAACTTCTTGAATACCCATATTATCACTATAGAAGCCACATTTATGACTCATTCTAGATGAAACATGATCGGAGAATAAACATGTATCTTGACATTATGCACACTATGTTTAAATCTTGTTCAATTAGGGTAAACAATTAGAGCACCAGGTTAAGTCTTTGACAATTGATGTACCTCGAATTAAGGTGAGAGATTGATTCAGAATCAAGTTTGCTAGAGGTCAAGAGCAAGATAGCAGCAACATTTTTAAGAGATCAAACTATGCGTTTTTGAACACCAATATTCTTAATCATCATTTAAACTCTCAATTAATCTAAGGCTTCGCATGCCATGATGAAATCTAGCTAAAATAAATAGGTTTAGACAAATTTTCTTCAGTCATTGGAAGTACATTTCTTATGTCAATATACTCAACCTGCCTTGAAAGAACGTTCTTATGGTAGCTATCGGTTATCATCATTCAAAACGACTCTTTGAAGTGCATTGCACACTGTGTTTTATCATATTGATAATGTAGTTCATCAAATATGTTTTATAAGGATCCATGTAAAGTTAAGGTAACCAAGGATACCAACGGTGTAAACAAACCAGAAAATTGTCGAGTGTCGGCAGATAAAGCCAACGATGTTTATACAAAAAGAATACAAATTTTCTCAGTTCTGCTCTGTTGCAAGATTTATTCTATTTTAATGCAAACCCTTCAAATCAAGGATATTGTAACCTCATTTTTAATCGTGAGCAAAATACTCTTTGTGGTTTTTTAAACACTGGCTTTTTCGTGAACACGTACATTTGTGAAATTCTCATTTTGGAAAAAAGTAGACAATTTGCGTCGGTCATTTTCCGATATGTTTCTCTTATAACAGTGATCGGTCAACTAACAAAATTAACAGCTATGAATGTCCAACGAATAAAAAATATCTGAAATTATCGGTTTAATACAAATATTTTCAATTAGGTTTACAGAAAAACTCCCCATACACACATTTGATAAATAGAGAATAATAGGTTAGTGTTGATTATAGATCAAGCGAGGCTTAGGAAACAAAAAGCACGAGCCTTGGTGAGTGCTTTTTTGTGCCGAGTATGAAAAACCTGATCTATAATCAACACTAACCTATTATTCTATTTATCTCACTTTTTTATTCAGTAAACCTTTTTACTTTAACAAAATTAGTTTTCATGAGTGTTTGTCGTACTTTGATAATGACTGTAGTGTAACCAAGGTCAGTGTATTACTCCGCGTTCAAAAAATAACCGCTGATCAACTAGAACACGAGGTGCAAAATATGTGCTTCTTTGGTATAATATGTTGTTATTTCGTGACGAAATAACAATAACAACTTGGATTTAATCTAAAAATACACATTAAAATTTTGAATGTGGAAATTGGCACCAAAGAATTGTGAGGCAAAGTTGTTCGAACGAGAGAAAGACATTTGCTGGTGAAGTGACTGGATGGGGCGAACATCAAGCTCAACTTGTTTAACGGTAGACAGTGGTTGTGTAGGCTGCATTTCGGTCATAGTTTCAGTGCATGAAGGTGAACACGAGGCAGCTGTTGGGTTGTTACATTTACTGGACTGAACAAGAATGTTGGAAAACTTTTGCTGCTGTTCAAAAGATATGGTGGAATAAATGGTTATGGACTGGACATTTTTGTGCCCTGTTATGGCCATGATTTCAGTGGAATGTTTGCATTTCGAAGTTTTTGGACCAGGAATTTGCGAACTGAGTGGTTTGTTATTCTCTTGTGCTCGGGAAAGCCGGCGTCTTTTGCCATGGCATTCAGCATCTGACCTAGCTTGTTGACAGCCAATTGATGACGCAAGAACCACTGGGATGCAGTGTCAATTGTGCGTTTTGCCAGGTAGAAAGAGTTCTGATCTGAAGAAAAATCAGATGGACGCATATTCGAATACAACTTGTAAATTTACACGGGATTTCTTGGTCCAGAAGTGCCGAACATCTTGGATTTCTTATGTCAGCGATGTTCTCTCCTGTGCGCGTTTTCGTTTGGCGCTCGTTCAACTCGAGTCTACACGGAGGCGGACGTCTCCCCACCTAACAAGATACAAGAATCTTTATTTAATGTCAGATATGAACAACAATGAAAGACATCATTTAAGTTGAAGCGGGTGTACTTTGTGAAATGGGGTGAAAAATAATGAGAAAAATTGATACATATTTTGTGTGTTTGTGTGTGTTAAAAATGTTTCTTACCGCAAATTGTATTGCTCCGTTTCATTTAACTTTTCGAATATATTTCTTAATTCAAATTATTTGTTTTAGTATTCTATCTTTCGTAGGCTTACAGTATTACTGTAAGTGTTTGATGTGACTTTTCGACTTTTATTTCTTAATTGCAACTTTATTACGACAGGGTAATAGTTTCGTACAGACTACACTTGGGAATGTTTCCCAATTTTGTCATAAATGATACGTTTTCTGTTCAATATTTTATTTTTACAATTTCTTTTAGTTAAAACCGTTCATCTTAATTTTACCTGTTTCTTAAGACTTTTTTTCTTGCATTGTAGGTGTCCCTTGTGAGTGCAAATTGGGCTCCAGTCCCTGTCATGACTGAACATCCATAGCGATGTCGTTTCAGGTACCTGTCAACACTAGCAATGATGCCACGGAGGGAGCTTGGTTCAAAATCTGTGCCATTGGACTTTTGAAGGGACAACAAGAAAGTGGCCGAATACTCATCAAGAAGAGTTGGTTCTATGTGGTGGATTTCTTTGGATTCAGCTTTTGACATTAAAAACTTTTTTAATTTGTTTATGTTAGACAAGGTCTCCGCTACAGTCTTTTTATTTTCATTTTGGACAATGAAATCACCAACATCAGTGAGGTTAACATCTAAGAACTCTTTATTGTCATGCATGTCTGGAATAGTATTTAAAGTTGGGGAGATGGCATTGCTACTGGATGGTGCATCAGAACCAAAGTTACTAATGGGGCTGGTTTCATTCTCAATTGTCAATTCAATTTCATTTGTAAACAAAATAGATGGATCAAACCCATATTGTTCCTGGAACTGGCTTAGTGTTAATTCCATTGTTTCAGTTGCTTGTTGCTCATTTTCATTATTTAATTCATCCCAAGTTAATGAGAAATAGACTTTGTTAAATTCGTCAGACATTTTGAGGGGTTACAATTTCGCTGACGATTGTGTTCTATAGTCAAATGGGAGCAACTCGAACTGACTCCGTCAAAGGGGAGCAACAACAACAGAACCTATTTGCAACATAGTGTTAAATTTACCTAATTCTATAAGCTAAAATGACTATAAATGACAACAAACACGTTTTTTTTACTACTTTTATTTGTTTTAATGTCATTAAGATTGACAAACATTTGAGATTATTTTTACTATTGATGCACTTGGCAAATACAGGTGACGAGGTGCGTGGGAAAAAAGTAGTCCCGGTTCGGCAGTTGATGACGTCATTTCGTTCCGTTGATTATAGCCGTGCCGTTGATTATAGCCGAAATTTAATAAACACGGATTTAATCAACCGAATTCGCTGTAAAAGTTGGATAAAATGAATACTTTGATCTTTTTTCAATGAGAAATAGAAAGCATGTTAAGTATCGTATTGGGATTGTATCTGAACGTCTTTAGACTGACAAAGAAATAGAGTCAATCGAAAAAAATTATCGAAGTACGATTGATACAAATTATATAATGGGAAGTCTCATTTATTTTATTTAATAGAATAAAAACTTGCAGCTTTTGCAAAATGTTTCTTCACAATTTACAGACATATTGCACTAACATCAATGTTTTTGTGCATCAATTTTCTTCTTATACTCGCTTAGTATATAATATATTTAAATACTATATTGAAAATGTAAAGTAGACATTAAGAGAAAGTGCAGAGCACAATTACCAAGAACTAGCACAACCCCTTTAAGAATTTTTGGAGTTATTGCCCTAAGCTTTTTTATAGTCCGTTTATTTTGTGTTGCGTTAGTCTGCAAGAATTGAACGCATTCAAATTAACTTACAAATAATGATAAACTTTGAAGTACATGGACCATTAAACTTTCTTCAGTATTTACAAAGTAAATTGTTCACGTGTCAAGCAGGAATTCATTAGTAATGAAGGCATAAACAAACTTCACATATTTAATAAAAGCATATTAGGGTCGTGTTGAATACAAGAACCATAACCCTTTCTAAAGTATTTAAAAGTTATGGTCCTTGTTATTTTTCTTGTAAAAAGGCGAGATAAATAGTGAAATGCAATGTCCAGATTATAACTTTAAAAAGTATTCAATTAATTCTGATGAAACTTCATCAAAGGGGTTAATCACGTGAAAGTCAAGATGGTGACGTCCATGCAGAAACAGGTATTTTTCGCCGTTTCATATCTTTTATTAATTTTGTTTTACTTTTAAATGAAGCTCACTTTCCAGTCATATCAGTAAGGAAACGATTAGCGTTTATTTCGTAATAAAATTCGCTTTATAGTTTGACGTTACTCGTTTGTGGCTTGTGTTACCCGTCATCTAATCTATTACATCATGAGACTTTCAATGAAGGTTTAAGTCTCAATCTAGGCATTGAAAGATTCAACTACTGCTTTTCTGTAATTTACCGAATCCGGCTTATTATGTCTCCAGTCGCTCATTGACGTCGAAACACCACAATTATCAGGACTCAGCATTTAACGCTGAGCAATTTATAATGAAAATCAACAGTAAAACATCGCATGACAATCGAACAATTGAATATCGCATTGTCGTGCTATTGTTATAAAAGGAAAATTGTATAGAAAATAGTTTTTTTATCGTAAGTCATATCTTGTTCTTCAATTGTTTGTGTTGTTTGAAGTGTCGAATTTAATATCATGAATTGCCATAAGAACGATGAAACAGAACCGCGTCATGCAATATATAATGATGATTCATGTCTCAAAACCAATGGTTCTCTATTGAATATACAACTAAAAATCCAAATAGTTTATGACAATACTATTTAATAAGGCCAAGGAGAAACAAGATTGTGTATTATGGGAATTTTACTGATATAAATACAAAAAAAATAATATAAAAATCGTTGAAATAATAATGATTTAGTAATACTGCTGTACACACGCAATATCTCGTGATACCTCATGAGAAATTCTACTAAAATTACTCGTTTGTTTCAGGCATACAGTAAAGCATATATTTCTTTCGCACCAAGCGCATTCAAACCTAACCATTATTTTTACAAACTATATAAATTTTAGTGAATGTTAGTAAATGGAACCTTCTTTCATTAAAACTGATGCCAGTTAAGCAAGCTTTAAATTATGTTTTTGGACATAGGAGCTTCAACTGTTTCTCAAATTCTGACAATGTTTTTAAACAGTGATCAACCAACATTAACGTCAACCAGCATCTTACGGTGATTAATGTTTAAGAAGATCATATTATCTGCTGTAACTTCTGCCTGTTCCTGGAAAAGACAATGTGGGAATGTATTAAACAAGATTAACTCAAAGATACAAATGATGAAAGCATCAGACTCTAATTAGTTGAGATAAAAATGGTTGGCGACTGCTATAAATATAATATTTCTTGGCTACGCAAACAAGGCTTTGTATGAAAATCATTAATGTATTGAATTTTTAATCGAGAACTTTTGCCAAAAACTCGATACAGCAGTCACAATGGTTGAGTGTATAATACGTTCATTATGCCACCCAAGGGTGTTTGAGCAGTTTATTCGTCATTCATCATGCAATTTCAAAATCGCAATTATTAACCATCAGAAAATGGTGTTGAATGTAACTACCGTCTCCATACCTCAGGTCACACTTAGACATATAAGTTTAAATTTTGGGATAATACAGCTTGTACAGACTGTTATTTTGTAATTTTTCATGAAATCTTAAATAACTCGCCACGGATTACCACCATGATGAGACAGCCTGTCTTATGTTACTACTCCTGTCCCTACCTCAAAGGTCAAGATCAGAATAATAGCTCAAGGGTAAGGTCCTAACTGTAACTTCATCACTCGTCATGCAGTTATAAATCACTTACCAAATATGTTCACCTTGTGGAAAAGGCATGTGTCTTATAAGACCCATTGCTCTAAATCTACGGTCAAGGTCATACCCATAGCTCCTCCTCTAAGGTCAGTGATGAAAGGGCAAATATGAACATCATTCTTCTTTTAGTGACTACAACTTAATCATTTGGCATGCATTATTCATGTGCATATGCCTTGTCAAATGTATGACCTGTAACCTAGCTCAAAGGTCAAGGTCGAATTTAAAGAGCAAATGTCTGATTATGAAATAATACAGTTAAACTGGACAGTAACTGTATTAGTAATGAATCAAATTTAGAAATGATTTACCACAAATGTACACCATGATGAGAAGAAAGTATCATGCTCAGAGCCCGAGTCCTTTGGGCAAAGGTCAAGTAAACTCTTAACGTCAAACAATTGCAATAAAGAGGCTTGTTTAAGTATTACAAGCATTATTGACAATCTGCTCAACATGCATGTAGCTTGTAAGTATTTTTAACCATGTCATGCTACAGATTTGATATATTATGTATGTGTCATTTTTTATATATATTTTTATTTATTAGTCCACTATATGTTATCTCAGAGATTTCATTTTGCGTAACATAGTAAAGAACGCAAAGTAATACTATTTATAAATACATATTGAGTTTTATAGACATGTGGTGCTGTATGTCTTTCAGTAACTTGATGAATTATGATACTGATTGTATTGTGCTTCAGTTATTCATGGCGTTACTCTATTTTGGGACTGTTTGCTTTATTATTTTATATATTTATCTCTTTTGTATAATACCACATTACATACTGGCTTATGTGTATATATAATATACAACATCATGTTCTATTTACCTTATATAGTAAGCAATGTAATTAGAACGCGGTACCTTGCAGACATCGTTCAGAAGTGCCTAGTTGCTACTGGCAACAGTATGGCTATCAACGACCAAGCAGTCTCATATCTTGATCATCCATCTGTAAAGAAGGCGGTCAATAACATGAGAAATAGTGTAAAATACATTTGCACAAACTAGTTTTGACATAATAAATAATTCTTCATAACTACTTACGGCATTGACTTTTCATTTCTACAAATACCATTAAGCATTATATTATGTGCTATTTAACGAGATTTGTTCACATATTTTCAGTTTTTTTTCTAAATTTCATAAAATGGATTTACTAACAAACTGTAATTCTTGGAATAGTTTTATATACTTGTAGTAAAAAGGAAACAGATTTCTCAGAAAATTATTCCCTGTGCTACTAGTCTTGGAGCTATAGATGCCAAACCTTAAACACCATCACTACACCGCTCAGACTTTTTATGTCTGATTTATAGAGGAAGTGCAATGTCAGGCGTACACGTTTTTGAATAAATAACGATTAAAAGCATTTAAAAGCATTACTGATTTCGATAAATGATTTTCAATAAACAAGCACATGGGGGTAATAGGGATCAGCTGACCCTCTACCCTCCCCCGTGGAAAATCGATGAGCGGAAAGCTGAACGACCCCTAGTGAGTTTCACACGAACATCAACTACAATTACATGTACACAAATCATGGATGAGGTTATTGCACAATTTATTTTCTCTCAAAACGTTGTTTTAAACATGATTTATTCGAGGGGAGAATTCAATCAATTAAAATGTATTCAGTCCCTAAATAAGAAGTGCCGGCGACGTGAGACTGCCGAATTCCTTGATGGTGTTTTGTACGAACATATCCTTGTCGCTGTTGTTCCGATCCCTGTGAACAATACTCATGCATAATCCTGAAAGCATGGCGTCGGATATGGTGGATCAAAACCATGTCTTGACTGTTCAAAGCGTGCTAAATGATCGTTCCGCCGTACACGGGGTGGCGGGCAGGCAAAGAATTATGATCATCGCCTGACGCACTGCTGGAAACAAATCCTTTATTTTTAACAAATCAACAACATAAGAATCGAAATCTGTTCAATTGATTCCTTTGTGCTCATGTCGTACTATGGCATTGCGACTTTGTAACAAGAGCACCGCCTCGCGGGTGCAGACCGCTCATTTATTTTATGTTTAAAGGTGAAGGGACTCTCATTTTCAATCACAGGAAGGAGGGTGGAGTGAAGAGGGGTGTATAGTGTGGGGGCGTGGACATTTATTACATTATCTTCCAAAAATGCGGAAAAAAAATGCAAAAAAAAATTCGGGGGGGGGACTCTTGGGTGCGATGGTTGGACAGTATTTCAAACATAAAATAATAAAAATAAATATTTGTGTTTTTTAACCGTTTCAAAAAAAAAATTGGGGGTGGGGTGGGGTGGGGAGGTATAGTATAGTGTGAGGGTGTGGTGGTCATTTGTGAGATTATCTTAAAAAAACAAAAAAAAAACAAAAAAATAAATTTTAGGCGGGGGGGGGAATTCGGGGGGGGGGGGGGTCCGCTGGTGGTATTCTTGGGTGCGATGGTTGGGCGGTATTTCGAACATAAAATAATAAAAAATAAATATTTGTGTTTTTTGACTGTTTAAAAAAACAATTTGGGGGGGGGGGGGGGGGTTTGGTGGGGGGTATAGTATAGTGTTAGGGTGTGGTGGTCATTTGTGAGATGATCTTAAAACAAAATAGGGGGTGGGGATTCGGGGGGGGGGGGGTTATATTATAGTGTGAGGGTGTGGTGGTCATTTGTTAGATGATCTTAAAAAAAATATAGGGGGGGAATTCGGGGCTAGGTGGGGCGGGGGGTATAGTATAGTGTTAGGGTGTGGTGGTTATTTGTGAGATTATCTTTAAAAAAAATTAGGGGGATTCGGGGGGAGGGTATAGTATAGTGTGAGGGTGTTGTGGTCATTTGTGAGATGATCTTAGAAAAAAAAATTAAGGGGGGGATTCGGGGGGAGGTGGGGTGGGGGGTATAGTATAGTGTGAGGGTGTGGTGGTTATTGTGAGTTGATCTTAAAAAAATAGGGGGGGGAAGAAGGGGGGGAAGAAGGGGGGGATGGGGGGAGGAGGGGGATGGGGGGGATTCTTGGGTGCGATGGTTGGACGGTATTTCAAACATAAAATAATACAAATAAATATTTGTGTTTTTTAACCGTTTCAAAAAAAACAATTTTGGGGGGAGGGGGGTAGGGTGGGGGGTATAGTATAGTGTGAGGGTGTGGTGGTCATTTGTGAGATCATATTAAAAAAAAAATTAGGGGGAGGGATTCGGGGGGGTCATTCAAAGGTCAAGGTAAAATTCAACTTGCCAGGTACAGTAACCTCATTATAGCATGAAAGTATTTGAAGTTTGAAAGCAATTGCCTTGATACTTTAGAAGTAAAGTGGATCGAAACACAAAATTTAACCATATATTCAAAGTTACTAAGTCAAAAAAGGGCCATAATTCTGTAAAAATGACAACAAGAGTTATGCAACTTGTCCTTTTACTTGTCCTTGTCCTTATGATAGTTTGCGAGTGTTCCAAGTATGAAAGCAATATCTAGGATAGTTTAGGGGTAAAGTGGACCAAAACACAAAACTTAACAAAAATTTTAATTTTCTAAGTATAAAGGGCCCATAATTCCGTCCAAATGCCAGTCAGAGTTACATAACTTTGCCTGCACAGTCCCCTTATGATAGTTAATAAGTGTTGCAAGTATGAAAGCAATAGCTTTGATACTGTAGCAATAAAGTGGACCTAAACACAAAACTTAACCAAATTTTCAATTTTCTAAGTATAAAAAGGGCACATAATTCTGTCAAAATGCCAGTCAGAGTTACATTACTTTGCCTGCACAGTCCTCTTATGATAGTAAGTGTTGCAAGTATGAAAGCAATAGCTTTGATACTTAAGGAATAAAATGGACCTAAACACAAAACTTAACCAAAATTTTCAATTTTCTATGTACAAAAAGGGCACATAATTCTGTCAAAATGCACGCCAGAGTTATCTTACTTTGCCTGTCCAGTCCCCTCATGATAGTAAGTAAGTGTACCAAGTTTGAATGCAATAGCATTGATACTTTCTGAGAAAAGTGGAGAAAACAATAGCTTATAATTTTTTTTCAAAAAATAGATGAACTAAAAATGATTTATTCGATAAAATTTGTTGAGTGTTTGTATCCATGTCCGCGTATCATTTTCAATATAACACCGTACTTCTTGCACTGTGTTACGATTGTCCCTGCAATATTTTCTGCGTCCATTTTATAAAGTGCTGTAAATTCAAACAACTCTTCTCCTATGACGAGTTTCTCGTCTTCGAAAAATCTCAGTCCGATAGACAGTTGTTCAGTTCCCGAGATATCAGCAGTCTCATCCGCTAAGATTTAGAATCCAGTATATTTTCTACAATACCAATATCATTCCTCACAGTCTCTTCACATAGACTTGTCACTTCATTTTGGATTCGAACAGAGGTATTTTAGGAATTTCCATTTGCGAGTTCCATATGTCTCTCAAATACATCATCACCAGATTAGATTCGAAACGATAACAAATAATTCCAAATGCCAGATTTCGAATTTGTACCCCTTAGTGCAATGCCATGGGTACCACAGAAGAAAATTCTCGAAAAATTTGAAATTAATTGTTCACGGTTCCATGAAACAGTTTCATTGAAGGCACTGTCAAACAAACTGTCGACAAGACGTTCTGGACTGTTCGTGTTGGCAAGAAACTTGGCAGCATACTTTTGAGATTGATGATACCAGACACTACTCGTGTGGTTTTCGCAGTATTTTGGAAGTCATTATACTTTCAAAAAAGGGACACTGACTCGTTACCTTCCAGATACACTTCATGATGCACATTATCTGGCCTTATCCTCAA
The DNA here is from genome assembly GCF_020536995.1 of Dreissena polymorpha. Taxonomy (NCBI): domain Eukaryota; kingdom Metazoa; phylum Mollusca; class Bivalvia; order Myida; family Dreissenidae; genus Dreissena; species Dreissena polymorpha. The sequence goes on from NC_068367.1 coordinate 27,155,652, forward strand.
AATTCTACCCCCCGACCCCCAGGATTAAACCTGCGGGTACATTTTTGTTTTACGTCCATAATATTGTTTTTTTTTTAATTGTCATTTTGTCAAACTGTAAACAACTTCATTTTATATTGTCAAATTTTAATTGCATTTGTAATGATCTAAATTTACTGTTTTAAAAAGGTTTAATGCAAATACAAAATAGAGAACTAAATATATGGCGCTAGCTGTAACTTCATTTTTGTATTAATGTCTCTGTGTAATTTGTGAAGGCTCACATTCTCGAGACTTACTGATTAGAAAATTGACTGTCTTTCACTTTGCATATGTTTATGACCATCAACAGTAAAAGGATATATGATCTTATTTTATAAAAACAAAATAAAACTTAAATAATTAGGTAACTTATGGTCTTTCCGATATTTTTTCAGTCTAAAGATTGAATCGGGTGAGATCAAAATCGAGTAGTCGAGAAAGACAGACCAAAGAAAGGTCAGTTGCGGATATGTCTAGACCCTAAGCATCTGAATGGGGAGATCAGACGGCCATATTATCAGATGATGACGTCACGAGCAAGCTTAGCGACGCAATGCATTTTTATTGGTCCATTAGGTTAGACACGAAGTCCTCTTACCTTACAATGTTCAGTAAACTTTGTGTACGGTACCGGTACTTACATATGTCATTTGGTCTGAATTGAAGTCAAGACATTTGGCAAAGGGCAATGGACGAGACATTTGAAGGTCTGAAAGGGGTAGCACGTGAGCATGACCGTAATCTACTTGCTTTGCTTGACCAGGCACGCGAGAAAGGGGTACGTTTCAATCCTTAGAAACTGCTGATTGACGTCAAAGACGTGCCATTTTTTGGTCATGCCATTACAGACAATGGTCTTAAATTTGAAAGTGAAAAGGTCAAGGCCATTACGTCTTTGCAGTACCCAAAATTAACCAGAACTAGAAACTGCTTTTGACATGGTGTATTACCTTAAACAATTTTCACCACATTTGGCTGACATTACAAGTAGTTTTCATGCTTTACTAGAGAAAGACGTGGAATTCGTATTCAATGAGCCGCAAATTTACGATTTCAATAAAATGAAGGACGTGACGTCGTACAGCCCAGTTCTTGCGTACTTTGACAATAATAAACTTATTACGCTTGAATGCAATGCAAGTAAACATAGTGTTGGCGCCACCATTTTTAAAAAGAGGGAGATGTTCCATGATTAAGATACAAAGATACAGGCTATAGCTAATTAACATACCAAATGAATAGTCATAACATATTTGCAAACAACCCGCGCATTCAGTCCCTTATATGTATTGCTTGGAGCAACATCATTATTAGTAGTTTTAGAGTAAAACTTCAGTAGAATTCTATTTAATATATAAATCACACTTGTTATTAAGCCATTCGATAATACATTTGTATTACAAACCTCTACATTACGTCAGTACAACATTATAAAAGTCTCCATTTTAGAGACACAAAAGAGATTTTGAGTTTGTGTCTGCTATTTTAAATGTTGAGAATCACGGTGCGTGAACTTGTTTAATGAACTTTATTCTTAAAGCTTTCAAATAGGTCTCATCAATTAATGTATTATGTTATACTTCTAACGCATACTAATATTATGAACATAAAAATGGCATTGGCTTTCTTTCAAACACCTTTCCATCTCATTTCACAAACTGTACATATAGTTTGCATTTATCAGTGTTTGAAAGCTAAAAGGTATAACCAGCAACCCTGTTAAAGTGGCGGATAGTCGAAAATAGTTTACTAAGAACGATAAAGTTTATACTTTGGTCCCATGTGTTCGTTGTTGCTGCTAGTGTACTGTTTGAAGAACCCTGTCCATCGGTTGTTTCGTTTCCAGGCGTGCTTGTTGATGCTGAAAGTAGTGTAAAGACTGTTTAATCTGACTTAGAATAAGACTTCATATCTAGGACGGACATCATTTGGTGATTTAATCACAAAAAAATATGAATTCTAAAAACAAGCACAATCAAACCTTTTATTGAAACTGAATATAAGTGCTATTACATAAGTATGTAGATGGTGATGTACTGAGAAATATTAGCCAGAGTCAGAAAGATGCAATTTATTAAACCAATAACTTTATTTAAATGAACGTGATACAGAACGTGAAAAAGAACTTTATCCAGGTATGGTTATTGTGGAACCTTCACTTATTGCATTTTGTAGTAGAAACATTGCCTTGGGAAGTAGATGTCTTTGTTGCCCTAGTAGAAAGAGTTTGTGTAGTTTTTCCATCAGTTCAAAGGATAAACATTCTATTTTACTGAACTGCAAAAGGTTTTACTTATAAGTAGACTTAATTTGATTCATACATATTACCATGCTTTGTGTGCCGGAATAAAAAAAATCACATATTTCGAAATGGTGAAACTCTGAGCACCCAATCAAAGGTCAGATGGAAGATGTTCTTCATGTTTAAATGTTTACTCTGAAAAAGATTCCATACAGGAGATGCACTATCTGTCTAAGCGCATGTTGAATGTCCATATAAAACAGGATGTTTGGATGTTACTGTGACATTCTTCACCCTTATTTAAAATAGCTTACCACAATGACCATCGTGAGGAGACTTAAGAGTGCGTGTATCACCTGTCTCATAACAGCAAAGGTGAAAGTCACACTTATGGTTCAAAACATGTGGCCATTAACATATTGTTTTCTACATTAGTGGAATTTTCAAAAAATGAAAATTTCATTGAATCCGTGTGGTATATTGACACTTGTATTGTTTAATAATGAAATCTTATTTGCATAATTGCATTTTTTATCAAAATAAAGTTAAGATAGTAAGACAATTGTGAAACAGTAAATGCAAATTATTTAAATTGGTTGACAATACATTCTTAATTTAAAATATTTTAAATTGCCTGTTGTGATGTTAGTGCCCTTGCCGGTGCTGTTCGCTATTTTTTGTCCACATGTGTAGTTGTATTTCTTAAGTTTGTTCAAGTTATAAAAGATCATTTTTATCAAAATATTATAAATATATTTTGCTTCTAAATTGATCATCACCATACAGATTTTAAATATAAAGTATTAATTTTGAGCTATTGTATTATTTGGCAATAAGTTTATATTGTGGTCGTGGTTTATGTAGAGTATTTAATGACTGTTTAAAGCAACTTTTATATTTTTATTTTAGATGGAGTAAAGTTTGCTAAAATATTTTCAATTTTTTCCCAAACACAAACTGGATGAATTGTTTTTAATATGCCTAAGGTACTTGTTTTGGTATGGTGGAGTGAACAGTAGTAGAAGAATTGTTATAAAACGCATTTTGAACTAGCAAATTAAGTTTAGCTTAATTTTAATGGATAATATTTGGTGCTTGAAAGGATTTTAAGTATGGACAAATAGCTTTCTGTGAAACTGCTAATGATAAACAAATACACATGTCAGAATAAGAAAGAAAGAAAGAAAGAAAGAAGGAGGGGAAGGAAGTATATTTAAAATCATAAATCTACATTCCAATTCAATCTACTAAAATATTATTTTGCAAGTAATGTATACAAGTGGAGGTAATTTTAGAACTTTCAAAATGCCAAAATGGCAGTAAAATATGAAGTCGATCATTTTGTAATTTTGAATTGCTCTCAACTTAAGTAACCTCCAATTGTGTATGAATAACTGGCGTGTTAATAAAAAATGGTATATAAACCTGTTTACCTGCTATTCTTAATTGACTAGCTGTTTTTTAGTTATTAAGAATACATGTACATATGCTACAGGTTGATAACATCTTAATGTCTGGGAAAAATGAATATTGACATGAATTCTTCACAAAAAGTGTATTTAGATTATGAAAGCAAAATCACAGATTTTCGATACCTAAAGTTGATAAGGGTGTTGTTATTGAAGAACTGTTAGTCGTCGTAGACGAAGTTTTGTTGTATCCAGTTGTGTTGGTTGGACATTGTTCAGCTGAATCAGAATATATCATATCAAAATACTTGTGCAAGAAAGCACAAGGTTATTGATAGTCATGTAAAGGTGTTATTGACATGCATTACAATCTTAAATATTATTATCCCTAAAAGTGATGTAAATATTTGAATAAGCATACGTTAGTATGGTTCCGATATGTTTTATCGGTTGTTCCTGATTAACAAACCATACTATTCACAAAGCAACAAAAACAAAGTCACATGTTAATTAGATGTTTGGTAATCAGTAATCTGGAGAAAGCACTTGGGGATATTGATGCACATGATTGATAAATAAGAAAATATATATCCATGTATGAAGTATTTAAAACAAAGTATTCATATAATTTTACCACACATTTTTATGACATATGTAACAACGATTTTTTTTTCTTTTATATTATTATTTTTATATAAATTGTTGGCCTGGCATTTAAAACCACCAAGAAAAACATCTATATATGTCGCATTCACCCAAAATTTGAATTAAAACATGATTTTTTTTATGTGTTTTACGTTATGCTTTTACAATACATAAATGTAATTTTCCACCAATTATTGACACTTAAAGTTAGGCATTAATATAGTTTAGTATTGCTGTTTAAAGGTGCTAGGTGCAGAAAAATATTCTTTTTTTTCTGGTAAAACATACCTGACCTAAAATTTCTCAACCATGGCAAATCTGATTAAATTCATCACATGTATTTGTTTTTCTATTATTTAGAGGGAGAGGGCTTTATGCCCGCGAAGGAAGGCATGTATATTCCACACGGTCCGTCAATCTGTCAGTCCGTCAGCACTGTTTGGTTTCCACTCTCTTAATTTACCATATATATGTGATCGTAACCAAACTTTCTGAATTTTTTTATAAATAAAAAATATACATTAATTTTAATAATCATTTTTTTCTCACCACGCACTTTGGACTTATGGCACTTAAATGAATCAAAGTATTGCTCTTTGTGTGAGTAAATTTGGTTGAACATATGTCGAAAACTAATAAAGGTATGAAATGGAAACTTCAAAGTAGGTATTTAGATTAGGTTTATGCAAAAGAACCATTACTCTCGCTCTCCTATTTTTAAAACTTAGTACCCTTTGTTGTTTTTTTACTCATATTGTGCATTACATTAAAGCTAAACGAGGTATCAACTCGAAATCTTAACAGGTAGTTATGTCTCATTTAGGGATTGTGCTGTAGACAAAAATCATGTTAACAGTTGTTGCGCTCTGTTTATGTTTGTAATCAAATATTGATCGGGATATACCTTGAAAACTAAAAAGCAAATATACTTTAAACTTAATATGTAGTAAAATCTAATTTATGGAATGAACCGCGCACTATAACTTTTGCTTTAATATTTTTTAATTTGAAAATGCAAGGTAGTTCTTAAGTGCACTGCACAAGAACCATTACTTGTGTTCCTCTTTTTTTAAACATATACCCTTATGTTTATTTGTGTATTTAAATTGTGCCCATCTCATTTCTCAAATCCTAATAGAGGTATCAATTTGAAACATCGATTTTAAACTCCTGCTTCTATATTTTCCGACTTCATCTCATTAAATATATTGTTTTTTTAATAAGTGGAATATTAAGACAACAGTTTAATATGGCGATTTCTGTGCTGTATATGTACATCTGTCTTGATAAATAATGAAATAGTATTTCCATAATTGCATTTTCCAAAATATAGTTAAGATATTAAAACAATTGTGAAACAGCAAATGACAATTATTTTGATTGGTTGACAATACATTCTTAATTTAAATATTTTAAGTTACCTCTTGTTATGATAGTGCCCTTGCCAGTGCTGTTCGCTGCATTTTGTCCACCTGTGTTATTGTATTTCTTAAGTTTGTTCAAGTTATAAAAGACAATCTTTATGAAAAATATTATAAATACATTTCGCTTCTAAATTGTGGATCACCATACAATTTTTAACTGCAAACCATTAATTTTGAGCTATTTTACTATTTGTTGATAAGTTTATATTGTGGTAGTTGTTTATATAATGTATTAGCTTTTTAAAGCAAATTTTGTATTTTTATTTTAGATGGAGTAAAATTTGCTAAAATATTTTCAAAAATTATGCGAAAACACAAAATGGATGATTTTTTGAAAAAAATACCTTACATTTTGCCATCAGCATTTATGGTTGCACTAATACTAGTAGTATAAGCAGTACGTGTTGTGGTAGTGGCGGAGTAAACAGCAGTAGAATAATTGTTATAAAACGCATTTGAACTAGCCATTTCACTTGAGCTTAATTTTTATGGATTATTTATATAATATTAAAAGGATTTCAAGTATGGACAAATACCTTCCTTTAAAACTGTCTATAATAAACAAATATACATGTGGGAATAAGACAGAAAGAAAGAAAGAAAGAAAGAAAAAAAGAAAGAAAGAAAGAAAGAAAGAAAGAAAGAAAAAAAGAAAGAATGAGGGGAAGGAAGTATATTTGAAATCATAAATCTACATTCCAATTCAATCTACTAAAAGATTATTTTGCAAATAGTGTATACAAGTGGAGGTAATTTAAGAACTTTCAAAATGCCCAAATGGCAGTAAAAATGTGAAGTCGATCTGTTTTTTAATTTTGAATTGCTCTCAACTTAAGTTACCTCCAATTGTGTATGAATAACTGGCGTGTTAATAAAAAAAGGTATATAAACATGTATACCTGCTATACTTAATTTACTAGTTGTTTTGTAGTTATTAAGAATACATGTACATATGCTACAGGTTGATAACATCTTAATGTCTGGGGAAAAAAGAATATTGCGATAAATTCTTCACAAAAACCGTATTTAGATTATGAAAGCAAAATCACAGATTTTCGATACCTGAAGTTAATAAGGGTGTTGTTATTGAAGAACTGTTAGTCGTCGTAGACGAAGTTTTGTTGTATCCAGTTGTGATGGTTGGAGATTGTTCAGCTGAATCAGAATATATCATATCAAAATAATTGTGCAAGAAAGCACAAGGTTATTGATAGTTATCATGTAAAGGTGTTATTGAAATGCATTACAATCTTAAATATGATTATCACTAAAAGTGATGTAAATATTTGAATAAGCATACGTTGGTTTGGTTCCGATATGTTTTATCGGTTGTTCCTGATTAACAAACCATAATATTCACAAAGCAACAAAAACAAAGTCACATGTAAATTAGATGTTTGGTAATCAGTAATCTTGAGAAATCACTTGGGGATATTGATGCACATGATTGATAAATAAGAAAATATATATACATGTATGAAGTATTTAAAGCAAAGTATTCATATAATTTTAACACTCATTTTTACGACATATATAACAACGATTTTTTTTTATATTATTGTTTTTATATTAATTTTGGGACTTGCATTTAAAACCACCAAGAAAAACATCTATATATGTCGCATTCACCCACAATTTGAATTAATGCATGAAATTGTTTATGTGTTTTACGTTATGCTTTTACAATACATAAATGTAATTTTCCACAAATTGTTGACACTTAAAGTTAGGCATTAATATATTTTAGTATTGCTGTTTAAAGGTGCTAGGTGCAGAAAAATATTCTAAAAACAAACCTGACCTAAAATTTCTCAACCATGGCAAATCTGATTAAATTCATCACATGTATTTGTTTTTCTATTATTTAGGGGGGAGGGCTTTATGCCCGCGAAGGAAGGTATGTATATTCCACACGGTCCGTCAATCTGTCAGTCCGTCAGCACTGTTTGGTGTCCACTCTCTTAATCTACCATATATATGTGATCGTAACCAAACTTTCTGAATTTTTTTATAAACAAAAAATATACATTAATTTTAATAATCAACTTTTTCTCACCACGCACTTTGGAGTTATGGCACTTAAATGTATCAAAGTATCGCTCTATGTGTGATTAAATTTGGTCAAGAACATATGTCGAAAACTAATAAAGGTATGAAATGGAAACTTCAAAGTAGGTATTAAGATTAGGTTTATGCAAAGAACCATTACTCTCGCTCTCCTATTTTTAAAACTTAGTACCCTTTGTTGTTTTTTTACTTATATTGTGCATACCATTAAAGTTAAAAGAGGTATCAACTCGAAATCTTTACAGGTAGTTATGTCTCATTTAGGGATTGTGCTGTAGACAAAATCATGTTTACAGTTGTTGCGCTCCGTTTATTTTTGTAATCAAATATTGATCGGAATATACCTTGAAAACTAAAAAGCAAATATACTTTAAACTTAATATGTAGTTAAATCTAATTTATGGAATGAACCGCGCACTATAACTTTTGCTTCAATATTTTTAAATTTAAAAATGCAAGGTAGTTCTCAAGTGCACTGCACAAGAACCATTACGTGTGTTCCTCTATTTTTAAACATATACCCTTATGTTTATTTGTGTATTTAAATTGTGCCCATCTCATATCTCAAACTGTAAAAGAGGTATCAACATGAAACAGAGATTTTAAACTCCTGCTTCTTTATTTTTCGAGTTATTCCCATTAAATATATTGTTTTTTTAAATAAGTGGAATATTAAGACAAAAGTTTAATATGGCGATATCTGTGCTGTATATGTACATCTGTCTTGATAAATAATGATATCGTATTTCCATAATTGCATTTTCCAAAATATAGTCAAGATATTAAGACAATTGTGAAACAGCAAATGACAATTATTTTGATTGGTTGACAATTCATTCTTAATAAAATATTTTAAGTTACCTGTTGTGATGATAGTGCCCTTGCCAGTGCTGTTCGCTGCATTTTGTCCACCTGTGTAATTGTATTTTTTAAAGTTTTTTCAAGTTATAAAAGACAATTTTTATAAAAAATATTATAAATACATTTTGCTTCTAAATTGTGCATGATCGTTCTATATGATTTAATCGCTTCAAAGCGCAATGGTCTGATAATAAATGTGAATGGTCTAATAATTAAATTGGATTGAACATTAAATTAATATTATGTTAAAAGAATTCGAACGCAGACAATAGTATCACGTGATGTGCCAGAATTTCGTATGTTTAAGTGCCACACTATTCCAAGTTGCTTGGTTATGCAGATAAAACTGGTGGAATTGTTTTGTTCGCTCTTGACGTTTAAGATGACTCTTAAGATTGATTTCCCCAAGTAGTCTTACTTTGATAAGACATAAGTGGGTTTTAAAGATATTATATGATATATAATGTTGATGCTAGGATACAATATTTCAACATATGAACCCTTAAAAGATAAGTTTAAACAAAACTTACAGAAATAGTTTACCTAGAGTAAGTCTCATGCCACCAAACCTACTATATGATCGTTCTGATGAGATGTTCTATAAATTGCAATATTAAGGTCATTAAACGATTTAGTTTTACTCCTGGATTGTTGGTTGCCTACTCCCGTTAATCAAATCTCATATGAACTGCTGTTGTTTCTTGTATATGTACCATACGCCTTTCACAGTGGGTTCAATACAAGAAATTGTGTGAACATGGTAATTATTTGTTAATATAAATAATAATTGATTGTTTTTGAGACGATAATTGGTTTAATTATAAATTTTACATAGACTATATGTTATTCCAATTATTAGAACTATTACCTTGCCTCTTGTAACAGATATTACACATTCGTATGTAACCAAAATGACAGGATGGATCCTACTATTCGTAACGTTATGAATGTTGGGATCATGCGACTGAAACCATGTGTGATGAAACGGTACCCCTTTTTATCAGACTTACGATTTAAATGTTATATAGAAAACACTTTGACCTATGATCATCTTAATTTGTTGTATGCTGGAAACATGGGGGCAAAGTACGATGTCTTTTGGCTTTAAGCATAACAGGTCAAAAGTCGAGGTCACAGGGTCTTGCATCCTGTACCTAGTTTTAGCACAATATACATCGAGAATATTTTGACCAAGGATTATCTTATTTTTTATGTGGGAGGAGAGGAAGACTTGTAATTGTTTAGGTCATCAGGTAAAGATTCAAGGTCATTTGGGACTTGCTACATTTAATTCCTCCCCTAATTATACCTGTAGGAGGTTTTGATCCACAATGATCCACATTGGTATGCTGGTTACTCTAGAGGTAAGGAAGGCACGTATTGATTTTGCAGTCACAAGGTCAAGGTGAAAGGGGTTTATAGCATAAATTTATTTCGGAATTATATCTATAGAAGGCCATGGTCCAAAATCATCTTCATTTGTATGCTGGTTACTTTTAGGAACGAATGACAAAGAAATGTATAGTTGTGTCCAAAAACTCACATGTAAAGGTCACAGGGGCTGTACTGTTTTTTCAAAAACATGATATCCAGAGAAATGAAATATACAATCAACAAAAATAATGTGATACATGGTTATTCTTCAGGAAAAGAAGAAGCCAGTCAGTTTTGATGTCAACCAATCAGAGTTCAAGTCCGAAAGTCCTTGTAACGTGGACATTTCCTCCACGATTAGAATCATATAAATTATAAAAGCATACTGGTATGCTTTGCTGGAGAGATAATCAATGTTTATTTCACGGGATGAAAATTCAAGGTCACATGAGCATGCAGTATAAAAACCACTCTTAATAGTTGCACATGTTGATGACTTCCCTACACGTATAAGGTATATATGTTTTTTAAACTTATCTCTTATTTCCATTTGTTTTCATTGTTGATTGCAATATATACACACTATGTACAATTAAGTAAAAATCACAGGACAAAACATCTTGGTAATTATCTTGTAAAGGTGTTTACAAAATAATGTATTTATTTAGATTACAAAATGAATTCAATCTTAACAGAAGTTTATGCACGTGTTGAAATACTGACAATAGTGACCCACCGACATGAACGCCATCAGATAATTCCCAATGATCTTCACGGCTAAAAACATTTTATTTATGGTCATATTTAATACATTTTAAAGGAGCATAATATATATATTTAAAACTGGTGTTTAAAACCTTCCTTAATTTCAAAACGATTGTATTAAAAATTCAAAGACAATTTATGAATATTTTTCATCATATAAAAAACTGCACACAGATAGAATTTTAAACTCTAGTAAAAATATCAATTTGGGTCAGTTTCAACAACGTTTCAAACGATTAAAGTAACATTACTACCCAAAATTAACGAACATTTCGTACAATATTTCGTCAAATCAAGCTAAACAATTAAAAATCATTGTTCCTAATGGCAATTGCCGAAAATTCAACGCCCGATGTGGTCTGGTAAAATAAATGTTTGTAGATACAAAATGCTCGTTTTTATTATTGTTTTGTATTGGTACCATTTAAGTGTTCATGTGTCGTATAAATGGATATATTCGCGGGAAATTAAAATGGAATTAATTGTGTCACAAATAAATAAAACGGAGCATTTTGTATCTACAAAAATCTATGTAATCATACCAGATCCAGCGTTGGAATTGTGGCTCTTTCTATAAGGAACACTGATTGTTTAGGTGTTAACTTTATTTTACGAAATTCTTAACGAAATTTGTGTTGATTTTGAGCGTTATAAAGACTTTAATTAGGTTCATTAGAAAAATCAGATTATGAATGAATTTAAAATATTAAAAATACTGGCCATTCACACGGAACGTATCGTTGTCCACAGATTAATACAATTTTTTTTAAAGATTAAAGATACTAATAATTACAGTTTTTTCCTTATCAACACTTTCCTTCACAAATAAAATGTTATAAAACTAAATCGAATAATACAACCTTATCACGGAAGTGTTTTACATTTTTCTATCACCAGTTTGTACTGTTACCAATCCTTTTAGAAAAATATTATCTTCACAAAATCCTTCATAACTTTCAGTTTTCCATTATATAAGATTGAACGCCTTTCACCTGGAGCCGTTTCGAGTGCTTTATATTTTAGCATCGTCGACAAGCATCCCTAAGTGCAATGCTCACTTAATTTGTCACATCGGGATTAAATTGTGACAAGTATTATTTTTTAGCTCACCATGAAGGGCTAAATGTTAGCTCTTGTTAACAGTATAAGTTCGGCATCCGATGCAGTGTGTTGTGAGGTTATCAAATTTACGTTTAAACTATCAGAGGCCACATTTTTCATCGAATTTTGATGTCTTAACTTTATGACATCAAGTTACATCTTAGAATATGTTACCTTTCTAGAAGGCACATCAATTGCTCAATTTTGATTATGCTAAGTCAGAAAGTTTATCATGACAATATTTTAGTTGCCTTTGAACCTGGATTGCATGCATCCATACACTTCCTGACCAGGTCAAATCATAGAAGAACATTGTTTTCAATATAGAGACTAAAATAATCCCTCAATCGTAAAAAAAATTTATCTGAATTTTTAAATCAACAATTCCTATGATACGTATGAATCTGGGTCACATGTCTGCAAATATTGTTTCAGGTAAATGCTTAGGAAACAAAACTTGTTACCAATCTCAATGCCATCTTAATGCCTCAATTTTTATAAAACTAACCGAGAATTGTAATCTATTCAAAACAAATTCCGATATTTAATATGATCACGCGCTTTGAAAACCTATGTAACCAGATCCAATGAAGAGAATATCAATGTTAAAATTTCATAGGCCAGCATTATACATCAAGTATGATGAAACTTGAGATTTAATTCGGCTAACGTGTCTCTTCAAACTAGGTCACCAATTCAAACCTTAGAAAAACCTTATTACATTTTAAAACGCCTTGGCTCAACCTGATGAACATGGTCAGCATGCTTATCTTAACAATACCTATGCCATTAGCGTATCGTGTCCACATGTGTCAAAAATTAGGTCACTAGGTAAATTCTTTTGAATACCCATATAAACACTCTCAAAGTCAGAATTATTTATCATTCTGGATGGTCAGAGCATTTATCTTTATAATATCAAAACTATGTTTCAATCTGGTATATTTGGGGTAAACCACTTGAACACGAGGTTAAGGCTTTGACAAACCTTGAATCAAGGTGAGCGATGCCCTTATGTACCAGTATCAGAATCCGTAAGATGAGGTTTATTTGAGGTCAAGCGCAAGATCGCAGCAACATATTGGTTATACGTGATTAAATGGTAAAAAAGATATACATATTAAGGTATCATTTTTTTGGTTTAAAATATCGTATTTTTAGTTTCACCCTTATTTATATTCATCATGAAAAGTCTCAATAACTCTTAAGCATCCCATGACATAATTTAATCTAAAATAATAAAGTTTGGACAAATTATCTTAAGTCACTTGAAGTACATTTCTTTTGTTAATATACTTGACCTGATTTAACAGAACGCACTTATGATTAATATCTTTTGTCACCATTCAAAAGACTTAGTGAAGTGCATTGCACACTGTGTTTTTCATATTGATAATGCGATTCATCAAATATTTTTTATCAGTTTGTATGTAAAGCTAAGGTATCAAGATTACCAACAGAGTAAACAGTCCTGATAATTGTCGAGTGTCGGCAGATATAGTCACCAAAGTGTATCCAAAAAGAAGAATAATATACTCAGTTCTTCTCTCTTTTTATATTTTATCTGTTTAACGATGACACTTCAAATGAGGGTTACGGTGAAATCATTTAAACATTGTTTACATTCTATAAGTTTGAACATTCTTATGAAAGGAATACGATTACCTGTGATATAAAATAACGATCAGTATATTTGTAAACTTTTATTTCTTTCATTCAATGCTAAATTTTAGAAAAACTCAATTATTTAATGAAATTATATAAATACAAATACGAAGAATGGTAAAATCTCTGATTAATTTATCAACTCGAACAATAAATGAACATGATGCGTCAAAAGTTGTCTGTTTCAGCATTGTTTTATTTGTGGGATGGGTTACAATTCATATTACCTATAACATTTTCTTTTTCATGAGACATCAATTCAATGTGTAGTTTGCAGCTTTATTCTTACTCTATGCATTTACCATTACAGGTTTTGCAACTATGTAACAAATAAGTGCATCGCAGACGTAATTTGTCACTTTGAATATGTTATCGATAAAAAAGATCATATCTTGATTCATATAAGCATTTTAAACAAACATACAACAAGCATACACACATTTTAAACATGTCTGTTGAAAGTCACGAGCAAGCTGACATGGAATGTCGATAGTCTTCTAAAAGTGGCTGATCTTTTCTATTGTAAATCGAATGATGATAACACGGATAAAATGTTAAATATTATCTTTAAAGACCCTTTATTTACAGACAATAATAATAACAGCATTTCGAGGCCCTTATTATCAAAGCTTCTTATGGAACCATATTGATGAAAAAAACACACGTTAATTCACAAAGTAATGTGTCGTGCGCTAATTTATGCTGATGTCACTTTAGTTTTAAATGCTTTTAATGCCTTAAATGCCTTAAAATACCTTAAACAAATACATGACTTACTGTTGTACATTATTATTTTATTGCTGTTAGTTAATATTTGTTTATTGTATACGCAGAAAACATTTACATGTACATGCAACATTTTATCGCGTTCATCTAAAGAAAATTGAATAAATCATGGTATTTTTATCAACTATAACGAACGTTTGAGCAGAACAAATGGTGTTTACTATTCAGCGATAAAATAAATTATTGAATAATTCTCTTTTAAAATATGCTAGTCAGCTATTGTTTGTACCTACCGCGCGTGCTCAAATATCGGAAAAAACCCAGACTGGAGAGTTCCGAATAACAACTTTTCTGAAAACTAGACACGATTAATTAAATCTAAATTATATTTTAAGTCTTAAAAATCGAGCATAACATGTTTGCATCAATTAATTTCAATGCTGATTACAGAGAACAAAACTGGAAAATATAGGTTCAATAAGACATGTTTGAATGTATTTGTAATCACACAGACAAGCTATTTAAAAACGGTTATGTCATCAGGGCAGAACTCTACAGCGATATAAGGAAGATAAACACAGTTTAATCTAGTACCCAAAGTCATTCCAAACATAACTATACATGTTGCAGATAAAAAAATGTTCGAAAATATCATGACACTATAAAACATACATACATGTTAAACAATACACAATTATACAAAGGAAGATATGCTAAATTTGAAACTATATTATCAGGCCCGTAGCAAGGATTTTGAAAGGGTTTGCGAATTTTTGCTATCGAAGATTGTTATTGAGCAACGAAGTGGCGAAGGGGGCTTGTGCGGGAGAAGATGTCCCCCTCCTGCCATCGGGGGCTTTGGAAGTCCTCCCCGTAGAACATTTTGAAAATGAAACGTAAACTACTGCATTCTGGTCACTTTTTAACTGCATTTAGAGACTGAAGTTATAGAGCATTTTTATATGAAATTTCACGTTCATTGACCATACCCAGTGACTGATCGACATGAATATGATATTACATACATGTATTCCCAACCAAGTTTTTCAATAACCACCTTTTTTGATAATTCACGGATAAACATAATTTTATACGATTTTTAACCCGACACTAGTATGCTCCAACACATTTTGTTTGCAACAACATATTTATAGAACGTAAAATCAAACAATAAGAACGTTAAACAATATCATTATTTATTGGAATCATGGAATCTTTATAAAATTGGTGTGTTTCACCATTCCAACATTCTACCATTCATAAATCGAGCAAATTAAATGGAAATATTTGACTTTTTTTCAAAACAATTGTTTGTCGTCTACTATGTATAGTATCAGATGTATATCATTGCTCTAAACTTGCTAATAATGTATTGTACAACAAACACTGATTAACAAAACTGGGTCTCTCTTATCTACATCACTACTAGAAAAGAAAACAAAATTGTATGACTGGTTACTTTATTTTTTAACAATTAAGTTTTCTTTTTCTAAACGAATTTCAGAAAAATATAACACTTAAGGCTTCATTAAGACCCTATAACCAAAAATTACTGGCCCAATGGTCTCAAAGTCCTTAACAATGAATACCAGGACTTCGTAGAAAAAATATGTACTTATTTGCCCATTATATGCTCAAGATCTATCACAGTTGATGAAAATTAAACGTTAACGTCCACCTGATCATATGTCATAACGTTTTAAATTCATTATAACAACTGTTTGAGAGTAGGATATTCCTAGTGTCAAGTTTGACATAATTAAAGCATTGTGGAAAGTTATGTATGTGGAGCAGAATAGATGCCATTAAGTGTTGGTAAACTACAAAACAGCTAAATTTTTTAGTAGAAATTAAATGTTGATATGTTATGGGTTATTGCGCGTTTGATAGTATGAAAGCTTTGTTCATGCAAATTTCCTTAAACTGTTTATTACTTGAGAGAGCCTTTAATGTATATGTAACATAACTTTCATCAAATGCTCCTTATTTAGCAACGTTCTGGAAAAACTAGGCCTAATACATTGTGCCTAAAGGGTCATTCCATATGTCAGGGACGACACTTTTGCTTTTATGGTATTTCGTTTAAAAGAAATCTCTTGTTAGCGAAAAACCAGTTTAGGCGATAAGTTTTGTCCCTGTTTAGCCTGTATGACTGCACAGGCTTATCTGGAATGACACTCAACGTGCATGCATTAAGCCCAGTTTTTCCAGAATGCGGTTTAATATATCATCTGGTGTTTGGCAGTACCCCTTTCCTACACTGAAACAAAGTGAAAATGGCTATGTGCAGACAACATAAAACCGGAACAGCCTGCAATTAACTCGCAGGCTGTTATGGTTTTATGCTGTTTGCTACTCATCAGTATGTAAGGGTTTGAAATGACGCCCATTAAAACTTGAATTTAGTAAGAAAGGTCTTTAATTAAATTTAAATTTCTAAGGGACTTCTACAAATGCGTGAAAATACGTATCTAAGTGGTAAAGGGTTAATCGCTTTAATTGCTGTTAACTGTGGCTCGATAAATTAAGTGATTGAGTAGGTGTGGGAGATTTGATAATGGGACTTTGTGTGCTGCATAAATGTTTTAAATCAAAACCATGTTCACCAAACATTAATTTTATTTGAGACATGCTCTGTGAAATAGGGGTTTAATGCATGTGCGTAAAGTGTTGTCCCAGATTAGCCTGTGCAGTAGCAACAGGCTAATCTGAGACGACACTTTATGCACATACATTATACCCCTTTTTCACAGAGCATGGTCCATTTGCAATAACACAAAATTTATGGTCATATATTCCCAAAATGGTGATAAGCTGAGCCGTGGTGTATGATTTGTTATGTATTGTTAATGAGTATCAGTAAATGTGTATATCATAATATTTATCGTAATTTCACACAAATCTTTGTTGGTGGTGGCTAAATCACATGTTCATTTTAAATGATTATGTTGCTTTAATTAAAAAAGACATTTGCTTAAAAACAACAGTGCAACATTATCATAAATTTGCAGTGGGCTTGTGTTGATATTGAGCAAAAAGCACTCTTCAGCTTGAACTTGTATGCTTGTTGCCTTTGTTTGAGAGTTGCAAAAACTTTATAGACAGGTAAAGCTTTTTCAATCAAAGCGCTGAAGGCACTGAAGTTGTTCGCTGTTGTCGTCCGTGATTAGCTTGTGCGCATTGCACAGGCTAACAGTGTGCACAGGCTAATCTTATTTGACGTGCATTAAACCCCGTTTTCCCTGAAAGCAGCCAATATGTACAGATTTCAATGATTAACTCAAGACTGGCCAATGTCGTCTTACAAGCTGCTATATACACTAACTGCTAGAGCATAATCAGTTTTCGTCTGCTCCAGACAGGCAGCGGTAATCGTCCCTAGCAGAGTGAGTTTCGGTTTTTACCATACTTAAGGCTTCTAAGCACATACTGATTCGCAAAATATGCTCTGTAAATTTAGTCGGCCGCTAACGCGACCAACTAATAAAATAGGCTGTATATGTATAAATAAATTTAAAAACAAAATTATAAACCATTGTTTTGTTAGACAAATAAACATGTACGAAAGTTGTGTAGTTTCAATAGACTAAATTTGTGCTCATTATTTTGGATATGCTTTTTTATGTTTTCCAAATAAGGATTTTTAAATTAAAATAAAAGGATTGAATGTTTCAGTAGATTATACTGTTGTAAACATCATGGACAATTTGAAATTCAAAGATTGTTTAGCCTTCCTGAAAAAAACGGTGCTATATATTGCACTAAACAGCTAGGTTTTAAATCACTGAACCATTTTAAATATTATTTCAGGTCACCAATTGTTAGACCCATCAATTGAGGGTTAAGAATAAAATAAATAATTATTTGTGTGAATGACATTACCCTAGTAGTAACTCAGTTAAAATACCTGCAAAAATGATGACCAATTAATATTTGGCTTGTTGACAGCTATTTGCAGGGATTTAAATATTTGGACGATTAACCGCTGATAAGATTATTATTGTTTCTTGCTACGTGTTGATCATTCGATCTGTATGTAGTATTTATGAAATTATTTTCAGCAGTAAAAAGTTGGCAGCAAATTTTGGGTGCCTTAAATATCGCAAATTTGCCATTGTATTACATTGTTCTATGGAAGCAAATTTGTTTAATAGTAACCTGTAATGACATTTTAATAGGGTTAATAGCATCTTTTGTTGCATTTGTGGTTCTTGTGGATGATTTCTGTGTAGTTGATTAGCTGTGAATGTTCAAGCTATGCGGAAATGGATTTTGATTGAATTTTTTGATAAACAGTTATTTCTTTTAGCTATGAAATTTTATTGTTAGATGATGAAACGAAAAGGAGAATTGAAAATGTATTATATGTATGGCCAATTTTTTTAGAGTGCTATTAGAGAAAATGCAATAAAAGAGGAAATCTATTTATCTAGACATTTTATTTGTTCTGTAATTTACTAAACATAAAAAAATCCATATTTGGAAACTCATGTTAGGTTTTCATTCTGAGTACTTAACTAAGAGGCAAAAACATAAATAATTGGCAAAACATAAATAATTGGCAAAAACATAAATAATTCAGGCTATTTAAAATCTGGGCCAAAAGGGTATTTTTGCATGATGCTGATAATTTTAGAATTTTCAATAGTTCTGTTTATTGTATAATCTTGTTTTTCTAATTTAACAACTTACTTGTATTGTGCTTTATTAGTACTATTGATTGCACGCCATGTCTGGCGGGGGGGGGGGGGCTATACTTTGGATTAATGGCTGTAGCTCATTAATGATTTGTTTAAGTGTTGAAATCGTAAAATGTAATTATTGACATATTTTCGTATCAATATTTTGTGTGTGGTTATTCATAAACAGGGGTGTAGGAAATATTGTTCAGTGTATGCAGCAAAAAAAGTGATGTTTAAAATTTATATAAGATAGTGTTAATATGTAGTTATGGACTGGATAAAAAGAAGTGACTAAAAATTCACAACCTGATTCTGCATTGGACGTTTGTGTATTTTAAGTTGTAGAAAACAACAAGGTACCATTTACAAGGAAATATAGTAATTATCCCTCGCCATAGGCGGAGGGATATTGTTTTGGCATTGTCCGTCTTTCCGTCCGTCCGTCCGGAGCCATATCTTGGAAGTGCTTTGGCGGATTTCATTGAAACTTGGTATGAGTATATATATATGGATAAGAGGATGATGCACGCCAAATGTCATTGTACACCATCTGTTAATTACGGAGGTATTACCGTTTGTATCTTGAAAAAATGTTTTTTTGAATGTCAAATATAACACTTGTGTCCAGAAGCATATTGACGGCGGATATCAATTCAACGAATTTGCATGTTATTTATTGAATTGAAGGCACTTAAAAATGATACTACATAGTTGAGGAAGGGATAATAGTGCATTTTGTTAAAATAAGATAGGACAATTTTATATATGAGTGTTTGGCAAGACAAAAAAAATCCCATAAAAGAATATGAGTAGTTTTATAAGAAACAATGAGTACAGCGGACGTTGCGCTGCTAGAAAAATGCAAACAGTGCGATTACATTAACTATGTCTGTAAGGATAAACCCAGAGGGCAACCAAATGTTGCAAATGGGGCTCATAACGGAGAAAATGGGGAGAATTCTTCCGACGGAGAATTCCAAGACTCGACAGAGATATATTTCTCTTGCACAGCAAATATTCACGAGGGAAAATGTAGGCTACTGCAGTTTCAGAACGCTGTAGAGAGGTAATGCTGGTCGGTCTTGTTTATGTATGGATTCTTTAGGGAAGCACAAATTATGCTATTGTGTTTGAACTCTTTTCCGCTAAGATACGTATTTTGATGCATTTGTAGTCCCTTAGATAGTTATATTTAATTTAAGACCTTTCTTACTAGATTCAAGTCTGTAAGACTTCATTTTCAACCCTAAGATACTGATGAGCAGCAAATACTGTTTGCACATAGCTATTTTCACTTAGCTTTTAAGTGGGAAAGGGTTAAGTGGTTTGACAATGTATAGAAATAGCATTATGGATAAGTAATACATTTGTGTGAAAAATGTACAGACGTTTGTACAATTAATAAATAAAGTAAAATATAAGGGGAGTAGGCAGGACTTTTAAATGAAAAAATTAAAAATCAATCAAAGGAACAACATTATGATTTGTGAAAATCTGTATCTAGAGAAATGAATGTACGTAAAACCAAAAAAAAGAGCATGGATTTTGATGGCACAAAACACTGTGTTGGTTAAGTTTAAACAGTTGTAAGATTAAGTTTTGATTACAGGAAAGCAAAAGTCAAAACTCAATAGAAAAACATTTAAGAATACCGCAATGCAGAATTTATAACAAACTTTAAAAATAATAAACTTCTACATAGAATGATTAACACTTAATTTGATAAAAATGTCTAAACAATTCTTCATACTGTAAATTAGTTTTATCCTGTTATAATCTTACGCTGCAAACTTTACAAGTTAATTCCATTTTGGATCAAAAGGTATTAGTGCTAAAGATCGAAATCGTGTTTATTTTAGGGTCACTTGACGTAATTTGTAAGATATGGGTGTGTATAACGAGTTTGATTTATGTAATTATTGAATTATTCGAGAGATTATCATGACAAGTTCAGAGGGTATAAATTTGAGCGAGTATTTTGCTTTTGTGGTGACAATTCAGTAGTCAAAGTAGAAATATTCTTCAGCACTTTCATAAGACTGCAGGCATTTCCCTAGGATTTTGGCCAAGCACAGGGGCAAGGCAGCGCGAAAGGGAGTCGATGCGGATTGGGGGGCATTTCATGCATAGATTTAAAAAAAAATTGCTTCATTATATAAATGAAAATCAACATTTCTTTAGAGCATTAAAAGACATTTTTGTTAACTATTTATTTATTTATTTTACTCAATTTAGTTCATTTCAGTAATATATTACGATATTAAATAACAAACATTAAGACATGATCGGAAAAACATGCACCGCAGCAAAATTGATTTTCAAGTTCAAGCACCGCGGCTTGCTGTGCTTAAAACCTTCTGGGGAAAAAGCCTGGACTGTACCAAAACCTTCATACCATGTTACTTATAGTCATTCAAGATTACTTCAAAGTCAAAAGTCTGATCTTCCATGTTTCTCTGCCCCCTCCATATTTACCTCTCCCATGCAAGGAATTTACTTGGCTGCAATGTTTAGGTCATATAGAAGATTTGTAGAAGGCATGAGTTAATCATACTAGATCAAGGTCATACTTTATGGTCAAAAGTTTGAATCTTGATTTGTATGTCATTGCCATATCTCCTATACCGATGGAAGGATTTGCATGAAACTTTGCCACAATGTTAAAGATTTGAGACAATTTACAGAAGTAACTATTGATACAAGGTCAATGTTTAGTCAAACCAGTTCAAGGTCAAGAATTAATCATATCAGTTCAAGGTCAAGAATTAGTTATATCAGATCAAGGTCAAGGTTTAGTCATACCAGTTCAAGGTAAAGGTTTAGTCATACCAGTTCAAGGTCAAGGTTTAGTTATACCAGTTCAAGGTCAAGGTTTAGTTATACCAGTTCAAGGTCAAGGTTAAGTCATACCAGTTCAAGGTCAAGAATTAATCATATCAGTTCAAGGTCAAGAATTAATCATATCAGTTCAAGGTCAAGAATTAATCATATCAGTTCAAGGACAAGGTTTAGTCATACCAGTCCAAGGTCAGATTTAGTCATACCAGTTCAAGGTCAAGGTTTAGTAATACCAGTTCAAGGTAAAGGTTTAGTCATACCAGTTTAAGGTCAAGGTTTAGTCATACCAGTTCAAGGTCAAGGTTTAGTCATTCAGTTCAAGGTCAAGGTTTAGTCATACCAGTTCAAGGTCAATGTTTAGTCATATCAGTTCAAGGTCAAGGTTTATTCATACCAGTTCAAGGCCAAGTTCATGCTTAATGGTAAAAAATAAAATTTGAGCCTCCTTTGTCTAATACTTGTTTTCATGAAGCGTGCCTTCAATGTTAAGTTCACTGATACAGTGTGTATAAGGCATATGTCAATCAAGCTGGCTCAAGGTCAAGGTGGCACTTGAATTTCAATAGTGTAACTTTCATTGTTTTCGTGTCTGCTTTTGTATCTCCGTTTCCCATTAAAAGTTAATGTCAATAAGAAGATGTCAAGAAGTCACGAGTCAAACACACTGAATCAAAATCAAGGTCACCAATTCAAGTCAGAAGGTCGGCGTCGTAAAATGAATATGGTTTCCGCTCAGCGACCAGGAGGTCACGGGTTGGATCCCTACTGTGGGAGCGTTCTTTAGATCTCTCCCATAGACACAAAGTACTGGTTCTAGTCCCAGGCAATGGACTCAAAAGAGTTTCAAATAAGCGTTGGGCTTTCGATGCTATCAAGCTGAAATAAATAGGTTTAAACGAAGTCAGAAGAATCTCACTGGCGTGTATAGCTGTATCTTGGACAGTCTTGTTTTAGTAAACAATGGAATGAATGTACACATCTAATTTTATATTGTTATCTTAACATATGTATATTGAATTGTACAAGTGCTGATTAATCACATGTATTGTATTTTTATTTTAACAAGAATGCTTTAACAGTTGTACAATTAGAGTTACGTGGAAGCAGTCACATGCAGATATTTTTATGAAAAGCATCTTATTTTATTGATAATTTTTTAGATGCATTACCTATCTTATTTTTTTTAAGAAAATATTAAGCCAAAAACCATTTTTGTCCTTTAAAAATAATGTCATGCATTGGATAACAGTTTGTATGTATTGAGGTACAGGTTTATACTTAATTTAAAAGAATGTCAACTTGCTCTAATGTAATAAGCACATCAGGTAAAAGAGAATTTTTTCTTTTGTCATGAATTATCTACATTCCTACTGGCCTATTTTTCTAACAAATTTCTGCTTAAAGAAAAAACGACGTATTCTAACTATTTCATACTTCTACATATTTCCATTTGAAATTTGTTGGTGATGTAAAAATAATATTTCAGTTGTTATATAAATTCTTATTTTCATTTCAAGTTTGTTATGTTTTCTCAATACAATTTTTGTACTTTTTATTGCAATATTAAGAGTCAGCTTAAGTTTAGCTTAAGCTAAAACAGACTTAAGGATATTTATAAAAAATGGGGGTCTGGGTAAGAGTTTTAATAGCTTAATTACGTTACCTGATATCATATGCTTACTTATTCCGATAGGATCGTATTTTATCCGGAATTTTTCGTCCGAGGAATCCCACACTATTCAGAAACCCGTCAGGTAGGACAGAGCGGTCACATGTGCCGTGTAGCCGCACAACCAAAACGAGACATTACCCAGGATTCACTCTTATTCCGGATGGCGATATACAAAGGCCGACATTTTGTTATTAACTTAATTGTTGCTTCGGTTTTGCTGGATTTTTCTGTTTAACAGAATAGAGAAGTTTTTGTATTGCGTTAAAACATTCTCCGTATATATATCCGTGTATTTCTGTAATTGTTTTGTGTATTTGTTTGTTTGTTCAAGGCAAAATATGCCTCAAACACGTGGCTCATGTGGACACACAAAGGCAGCATGGGACAACCATGGTAGCTGCCTGTCGTGTGCAGGATGTACCCAGGATAACTGCTGCCCTTTCTGTGAGCATTGGTCTGCAGATACCTGGGCCATTAAGCGTCGACCCTTCAAGAGTCGTGGACGCAACAAGAATAGTTCAGATCAAAGTAGGGAAAGTTCCGTGTGTCGGGACTTTTCACCATACGATCTTGACCATACTCCACCAGTAGCTGCCAGGCATCGGTCCCTACCCCGTGACGACACCTGACAAAATTTGCCCGGTCCGTTCATCGGGAATGACCAGTTGAATGACTCGGCATCAGATCAACGTAGGAAAAGTTCCGTGTGTCGGGACTTTTCACCACACGATCTTGACCATATGCCACCAGTAGCTGCCAGGCATCGGTCCCTACCCCGTGACGACACCGGACAAAATTTGCCCGGTCCGTTCATCGGGAATGACCAGTTGACCGGTCCGGAGACTTCACCGGTCACCGGTCAACATTGACCGGTCCGGTCACCGGTCATGCTATGACCGGTCACCGGTCAACCGGTCACTGACCGGTCAGGTCACCGGTCATGCTATGTCCGGTCACCGGTCATTAACCGGTCCGGTCACCGGTCAGGCTGTGACCGGTCTGGTCACCGGTCACCGGTCATTGACCGGTCCGGTCACCGGTCATGTAATGACCGATCCGGTCACCGGGTTTCGGTCTGTGCCACAGACCGTTCCGGTCACCGTAGATGTTGACACTACCTTGTCAGTACTCCACAAAGGTAGACGCAGCCGCGTTTCTACTGTGAGTCACAGACGTAAACGTGTAGTGTCTGATGTTTCCGGCTACTCCTCCACCTCGGGCTCGTCGTCGTATGACTCATCGTCTACTTCAAATAGCCCTCATCATTATCGGAGGGGACGTCGTTCACGCTCACCGAGTGTTTCTCGGCGTAGATTGCCTTGTAAAGAGCGATCACGCCAGCGCTCGGGAAGACGTTCGATCAGGAAACATCATTCCCAGCGCCGCCGAACAGTGTCTCGGCGTCGCAGGGATAAGGGACATAGACCTTCCTCTATTAGGCGCTCTCGGACTCCTAGGTCCCCTAGTCGATCCGTCTCTGAGGAATCTATAAACACCCTTCCACGTGTGTCGGCCTCTATTTTGGCCTCAACACACACTTCAGCCGTTCCTACAACCACTGAGCATAATTTGTATTCAAACACTAGTTTGCATACATATCAGGCTCAAGGTACAGGGATTAATCTAACCACTTCGGCTGCGTTTTCAGCCCCACGGGTCTCTTCCACATTGCATAGAATTATACCCCCGGCTGCCGCTACACCATCAAATCCCAATACTTTGTGGATCCAACAGTCGCCGGGAATCTTTTTCCCTTTTTCGACTGATGCTTTACCAGCGACCTCTGATATTCAAAGTGAGTCTGCTGACTTGATCTCTGAGAGACCTAACTCACCAGCTATATCTTTGATGGTGCCGGAAAACGATTCTCTCATGATAGAAGCGAATGAATCTATTATTCCTTCTCCTATATCCACCGGTTTCAATCAATCCAATGCTCCCGCAGATGGTTCGATTGAGGCGGGTTCGGAGTCTAATGAGGCCGAACTTTATTATTTGGCCTCCATCAATCAGGTATAGGAACTTATGTTCAATACCTTAGATGAGGACTTCTGCCCCCGCCCTTCCTTGTCTCTCACAGGATCTGCGGTTACCGTTACAGAATAGGTAGCACGCAGACGAGAGCCCGGCAGGATAAGTAAGGCTACTTCCCGAGTGGATCTACGCCTTCCTATTGGCTCTTCCACAATGGCTGTTTTCCAGTCACTTGAACCAGCCAATAAGCCTTCGCCATCTCCATGGAAAGCCCCTAAGGAGCTGACGGAGCCTAAACAGATGGACGGCGGGAAAAGTTATAAGGCCCCGGTACCCGACCCTGCTACCGGTTTGGACCTTTCCAAACTTCCGGTTCCTGATGCTGACATTAGTAAGCTGTCACTTACAATGCCTTCATCATCTACCCATACATCAGTCCCTCTTTCCCTGTTGGAAAATTGGGAGCTGAGAGAACGCCGTTCCATAGGTCTGGCTAACCAGCTAGATCTCATGGCAGCCACAGCCTTATACTTGGTTTGGGAGCTCTCTGATTCTATCCCAGAGGAGCTCCGTGCCTTGTTGATACACCTTTCACGTACTACGCAGTGTTTATCACACAATGCTGCGTCGTCTATGTCTGAGATGTTAAGGCTTCGGAGAGACCTCATCCTCTCTTCCTTGCCCAATAATTTCCTTTTGGAAACAGGCGTAAACTCCCTTCGAACTGCTCCACTAACAGCAGAATCTCTTTTCGGAGGGAGGATACAGTCGGCACTTACTGCTGATCGTGAAGATCAGATACATGCCTCCTTAGCTAGGAGCAACTCTGGCCAGCGCCCTGTGGTTTTTAAGCGCCCTGCTTCTAAGCCCCCAGGAGCCCCACAGGCCAAGAACGCTAAAAGGGACACTTTCCCTACTATGCGTCCGTCTGCTCCACGTCAGCCCACAAATAGGCCTTCTTTTCAGAACAGAACAACTTCCTATCGGAAGCCTTCTGTAAAACAAAATTGGAGTAAGGGCAAACCCAATGCGGACAAGAAGTCATTTAATCCTTTTTCCAGCAAGGGTGGACCTCCTAAAGGTCAGCCCTAGGTCATACCCCTTTCTACCGCCACAACCTCTGATGCCGGAGGTACCAGTCGGGGCCAGACTTATGCACTTCGCAAATCGATGGCTCCAAATAACTTCGGACGCGTGGGTTCATTCTCTTGTCACACAAGGCCTCACTTTTCAATTCGAAAAAAGGCCCCCACTCTCTCGCGTCCCAATAGATCTGGTATCTCCGCATCCACAACTTCCAGACTCCATTCTCGGACTCCTGGAAAAACAGGCGGTAGAAAGGGTTCACGACCATTGTTCTCCAGGATTTTACAGTCGCCTTTTCCTTGTTCAAAAGAAAAGCGGCTCCTGGCGACCAGTCATAGACTTAAAAGTGTTCAACACGTTTCTAGTCAAACTTCTTTCAAGATGGAGACTCCTGCCTTCATTCGGCGCTCCATCAAACCCACGCAATGGGGGGTTTCCTTGGACCTTGAAGATGCATACTTCCATGTTCCTAGCCATCCCAACTACCGGAAGTACCTGCGCTTCTCCTTTCGAGGCCAGGTCTACCAGTTTCGGGCGATGCCCTTTGGATTGGCCACGGCTCCACGAGTTTTCACCAATCTCATGGCCGCAGTGAGCGCACACCTCCGATTACACGGGGTTCAACTGCTTCAGTATTTCGACGATTGGCTCTTACACCAGCTTGATCGTCAACTGCTTCTGCTACACCTAGAGTTCTCTTGGAAGGAGCTCCTCTCTTTAGGACTCCTTCTCAATGTAGCCAAGTCAGACCTCATTCCCTCTCAGGATTTCATATTCGTGGGAATGAATTTTCTGACCCACATCAATCGGGTCAGGGTCTCACCGCAACGTTTATCAGACCTCCTTTTGAAGGTCAGATGGGTGCTGTCCCAATCTCATATCACAGCTCAAGATTTCCTCTCACTCAACGGTATCCTGAGCTCTGTAGCAGACTTCGTGCAGTTGGGACGTCTCTTCCTACGTCCTCTTCAGCACTATCTCTCAGCTCGATGGAAATGGTATCCAGACAATCTGCTTACACAGATTCCCATCCTTCCGTCCTTAGTCCCCCACCTTCAATGGTGGCTAGACGAGGAGACCCTATTGGCAGGAGTTCCGCTTCTTCCCCCGAAACCGTCTTTACATCTCGTAACGGATGCGAGCATGGAAGGTTGGGGCGCTCACCTGGAACCCCGCAGCCTGACATTATCAGGATTGTGGTCTCCTCAGGAGTCTCTCCTGCACATAAACAATCTCGAAATGCGAGCAGTCTTTCTAGCTGTTTCTCAATTCCAATCACATCTTCGGGACTCCTGTGTGATGGTATCGACAGACAACACATCAGTCTTGGCTTACATCCAGAAACAGGGCGGGACACACTCTCACTCCCTGTATCTGGAAACAATGAAATTACTTGTTCTTTGCAAGAGCCTAAACGTCTCTCTCTTGTCCAAACACATACCAGGTCGTCTCAACGCCCTGGCGGACGGTTTGTCTCGCAAACACCAGTTACTTCCATCGGAGTGGACACTTCATCAGGAAGTGGCCAATCAGATATTCCTCACATTCGGTTATCCACTGGTCGACCTGTTTGCGACCAGAGACAACCACAGACTTCCTCTGCATGTGAGTCCAGTGTACGAACCAGCAGCGTGGGCGGTAGACGCGCTTTCGTTCGATTGGGATCAACTGGACGCTTACGCTTATCCCCCACCCATTCTAATTCCCCAAATCTTAGGGAAAATCAGGGTGAGCTCTTGCCGGATCCTCCTGATAGCCCCTTGGTGGCCCAGGAGATCCTGGTTCAACGACCTTCTCGGTCTCCTGTGCGAATTTCCCAGGGAACTCCCGCAAAGGTCAGATCTCCTATCTCAGAGAGGCAGACTTCACATGGATCCAGACATGTTCCACTTACACGTCTGGCCGTTATCAGGGAGTCCCTGCAGAAGAAACGCTTTTCTGTCAGGGCTTCAACGCTCGTTGCCTCTGCAAGGAGAAAGTCCACCAGAGCAGTCTATGATGCTCGCTGGAAACTCTTCTCTAATTGGTGTGTTCGAGGGAAAATTGATCCCCTCAATCCCTCTGCTAGACGCATAGCGGATTTTCTAATCTATCTCTTTGATGATAAGAAACTTTCTCTTAGCTCCATCAGAGGATACAGATCTGTGCTTTCGCATACCTTGGCTTTTCGTAAGTCATCACAAGTCTGTGCTGACCCAGCCATTTCGGAACTGATCCGAGCCATGAAACTTAAACGTCCTGTGTCTCGTTCTCTTACCCCCAAATGGGATTTGGCTTGTGTTCTTGGATCACTTATTAAAGCTCCCTATGAACCCCTTAATCAGGCTTCTTTACAGTTCCTAACCTGGAAGACCGTTTTCCTTCTTACCATGGCTTCATCCAAACGTAGTAGTGAAATTCATGCTCTTTCTATCGAAGAAAGCCATCTTCGTGTTGATTCCTCCGCTGGCTCTGTCACCTTGTTGTGTCAGCCAGGATTCCTTGCTAAAAATCAACTCCCCTCTATGGCTTCTAAACCCTTCAAGGTCCCAAGTCTTTCTAGAACTTGTGGTAATGAAGATAGACTCCTCTGCCCTGTCAGGTCTTTAAAGTTCTATCTTAGTAGAGTTAAGTTTATTCGAGGTTCTCGTAAGAGACTCTTCATTCCCTTAAAGGGGGGGGGATGTGTCTGCGGCTTCTATTTCCCGTTGGGTAGCCTCGACTATAAAAAGGGCTTACTCTTCTCTTTCTTCAAGGGATTCATCCCTTTTTTAAGATTAGACCGCATGAATTACGAGTAATGTCGGCTTCGTGGGCATATATTAATCATACCACACTCTCTGACGCGCTTCAAGCTGCTTTCTGGAGGAATCAGACCACTTCGTTCTCTGGAGTGCCAACAGGACAACTTGTATTTGTTGGGCCCCCTTGTGGTTTCACAAACGGTAGTATCTTCCTCGGCATAGGTATATTACGCTTATCCGTGAATTAAGTTAATACCGTAATAACGAAGATTAGCTGAGAACCCGAGATATGGGTTCCGCTGTGATGGGGAGATTTTCGCGAACCTTCCCGCCTCAGCTGCAAATTCAGCATATGATATCAGGTAACGTAATTAAGCTATTAAAACAAATTTTTCTAGTAAAATTCATTTTAATTAGTAATTACTTACCTGATATCGGTAAGTCCCACCTCCCACCCCGCTCTTCGTCTAATATTTCATATTTTTTATTGGAATAAGAGTGGATTCTGGGTAAGTTCCCGTTTTGGTTGTGCGGCTACACGGCGCTATGTGACCGCTCTGTCCTACCTGACGGGTTTCTGAATAGTGTTGGATTCCTCGGACGAAAAATTTGTTTTAAAAATAAACCCAGAGTTTTTTTCAAGCCATTTTGGGAAAAGGAGTCTGGTCACATTTGGGATTTTTTAAATCAATACAATGGCAAATGTCTGTCTTTTCTTGGCCATTTTGGAAAAAAATGCAATTCACGTAAAAAGTTATAGTCATATGCTTTGTTTAAGAAATAATATTTTTCTATGATGGTTTGTTGTCGAATAACCCACAGTAAGGAGTATATATGCGTAGGAATTAAATCACGAGTGCGAAGCACGAGTGATTTGATAACACGCATCTATACAACTTACTGTGGGTTATTCAAACCATCATAGAAAAATATTATTTCGATTCTAACACGATTCTGATTAATTTGGTTCAAGCTGAAGGACGTGAACTATATGTTTTAATACTCCGCCCTTCTTAGTACTTTGTTTACTATTTAGTGACGTCATTGAATTGTACAAACATATGACGTCAATTTCATTCATAAATATTTTGCAAATGTCGTCACTTTCATTGAAAACAACAATCGTAGAAACTTAATGACCTCACGTTTATCAATACTACTGAAAAGCTGACCTGCTATAAATGTTTTCTGAATTACGTTTCCTAACAAATAGCATGATTTGTAGACGTGGTTATGCCACTTATCACTAAATATACAATTTGTTGTTTCATTAAATTTATAAACATGCTACATATATTACATTTCTTTTAGAGTGAGTTTTAGCACGTGCATTTTACTGCAATATTTTCTTTATTCATTCAGAACTATTTTCGAAACATTAAGCTCCTCCCGTAAGTTATTGCAGAATAACCCACACTTGATTTCCTTCTTTGTTTATTAAAAACAAGTCGCGTGCCGTGTTAGAATATATGTTTATGGAATAAAATTGAGATATAATATTCATTCTTCTGTCTACAAAAAAATTACATTCTTGGTTTGGGATCGGGTCCGTTTTAGAGCCTTTTTGAAGTAGCAGAAAAAACCTGAAACAACTTTTTTTGTTCACAGAAATGCCTTGGAAGAGGAGAAGTCCAAGTCTCTTAACCTCTCTGACCTTCTCGAGTCAGAACGTCATACGTTGTGGCGTGTACAGGCGGAACTTGAGACCCTAAAGCAGCAGCAGTCGCACATCGACCCTCGTGCTATTCAGGTTGCTAGCTTAAGTTTTGTACTATATGATCCCATACTAGCTATGTGAAACAAAATTAAAACCATGTATATTATTTGAGTCACATTTCGGGAAAACGGGGCTTAAAGCGAGTGTGTTAAGTGACATTAGTTTGTGCAGTCCACACAAGCTAATCAGGGACACAACTTTTTTGCCTTAAACAGGATATTCGCTAAGAAAACAATTGCTCTAAATGAAAAATACAATACAAGCAGAACTTGTCGTCCCTGATTAACCTGTGCAGACTGCACAGGCTAATCGGGGACGACACTTTACACACTTGAATCAAGGCTAGTTTTTAAACAAGGATTAATTAGAAACTATTAATTATTATTTGTCAGCAATAGTTCACTTGTTCATAATTGCAAATATTCAACCAAAACTGATTTCAATCCCTGGATAACTTCAGCAACTCCAGTCCGAGCTACAGTCGGAGAGGGACCAGCGATGTCGGGCAGAGAACCAGGTGGAGATTGACTCAGTGACGATAAGGAATGTCCAACAGGACCTTGAGATGGCGTGCCGGCACCAGCAGGCGACAGAGGTGGAGCTGGCACAGCTGAGGCAGACCATTGAAAGAGAACGGCAAAAACAGGGCGAGATTACGAGGTAGGGGGGGACTAGTTTGGGGTGGGGATTACTATATTTGAGCTGATTACTAGAGATTGAGAGATTACTTGGTATCGAGAGATTACTTGGAATATGGGGGATTTTTTGGTATTGAGAGATTACTTGATATTTGGATATTACTAGGTATTGGGAGATAAATAGGTATTGGGGGGTTACTTGGTATTGAGAGATTACTTGGTATTGAGAGATTACTAGGTATTGAGAGATTACTTTGTATTGAGAAATTACTAAGTAATGAGGGGTTACTAGATATTTGGATATTACAAGGTCTTGAGAGATTACTAGGTATTGAAGGATTACTTTGTCTTGAGAAATTACTAAGTAATGAGGGTTTACTTGATATCTGGGTATTACTAGGTCTTGAGAGATTACTAGGTATTGAGAGATTACTTTGTATTGAGAGATTACTTTATACGGAGAGATCTCTAGCTATTTTGAGATTTCTATGTATTTGGGGGTTACTAGATAGTGGGAGATTACTATGTATTGGGAGATTACTAGGTAAGGGAGATTATGAGGTATATGGAGATTGCTAGGTATTGGGGTAGCTATTCAAGAGGCGGTTACTATATAGATATAAGAAATTGGAGATATTTGGGAAGTTAATTAAAAAAGGAAAATTAATCATGTAGCGTTTAAAGCCGTACACAGCACCAGGATAAACGTGCAAATATCCAAATTATTCAAACAAACTTAACAATACCCATTTATAAAAAAAACTTGAGAATTTCCATTTATTAAAAAAACAACAAAACAACTATATCCATTTATTAAAATTTTTTACAATACCCATTTATTAAAAAAAAGAGAATACACTATCCCTTTATTTAAACAACTTTACAACAAACTTTAATTTTAAATTTCTTTTGCAATATCCATTTATATATACAAAAAATTACAATATCCATTTATTGAAATTTTTTTTTACAATGTCCATTTATTCAAAAAAACTTTACAATACCCATTTATTTTTAACAAACTTTATAATATCTATTTATTAAAAAACACGGTACTTGGTAATTTCAGAGCACTTGATCGTGAGAGAGCCAGATGCAGTCATCTCCAGCAGAGCTTGGAAGTGGAGAAGTCACAGACAGAACGGCTTAACAACAGAGACCAGGTAACATCTAGTCTGACCCCAGGTCATGTAGATTAATGTGCTCATGGTTAGCTTTTGTGATCGACTTTTGTTCGTCCTCCGTTGTGCATTGTGCAGCGTCAACATTTGCCTTGTTAACACTCTAGAGGCAACATTTATTGTCAGATCTCATGAAATTTGGTCAGAAGATTCGTCCAGATAATATATTGGACGAGTTCGAAAAATGGTTCCGATTGGTTGAAAAACATGGCCGCCAGGGGCTGGGGCATTTTTCCAAATATGGCTATATATGGTTACAGTTAAACCTTGTTAACACTCTAGAGGCCACATTTATTGTCTTATCTAAATGAAACTTGGTAAGAAGATTCGTCCCAATGATATTTTGGACTTCTTAGAAAATGGTTCCAATTGGTTGAAAAACATGACCGCAAGGGAGCGGGTCATTTTTCCATATATGGCTGTAGTAAAAAAAATAACACTCTGAAACCAACATTTATTGTCCAGTCTTAATAACACTTGGTCAGAACATTTGCTTTTAATGATGTCTTGGATCAGTTCGAAAGTAATTGGGTTGAAAAACATTGCCACCAGTGGTCGGGGAATTTATCCTAATATGGCTATAGTAAAACCTTGTTAGCACTCTAAAATTTACATTTATAGTTCACTCTTCATGAAACTTGGTCAGAAGATTTGTTTGAATGATATCTTGGGGCTGCTTTTAATTAGCAGGTCAGTTCCTTTGTATCTCAGGTGAGAGACTTTTGGACTTTTAGGCCCTCTTGTTTTTAGTTGCATTAAAAAGCTGTTATTGCTTAAACAGCTTGAAAGTAGAGAGTAGACTGGCTAGCTCAGTTGTTAGAGCACAAAGCGAGATATTCCGGTTTGATTCCTGGCATAGCCATATAACTTGTGGTGAATGGTCATACAATTAAGCTACTTGATTTGGTAAAAACAGACTGACTTTTTGACATTGCGACTATGACCTAATAGCGGCTATAAAATCGCCTTAAAAAGCCCTGATGTCAAACTTACAATAGTATCTATTAGTATAAGGTGAGCCTTTCAGGCTGTAAAATAAACTTCAACAAATTACTGGCATATATGAGTAATACAACATTGTCGGAAATGTAACTTTAATACACAAAATAATATCTATTCATGTAGTAACACAATTAATGCAAATGTAACTTAAATACACAAAATAATGTCTATTCATGTAGAAACACAATTAATGCAAATGTAACTTAAATACACAAAATAATGTCTATTCATGTAGAAACACAATTAATGCAAATGTAACTTAAATACACAAAATAATGTCTATTTATGTAGTAACACAATTAATGCAAATGTAACTTAAATACACAAAATAATGTCTATTCATGTAGAAACACAATTAATGAAAATGTAACTTAAATACACAAAATAATGTCTATTCATGTAGTAACACAATTAATGCAAATGTAACTTAAATACACAAAATAATGTCTAATCATGTAGAAACACAATTAATGTAAATGTAACTTTAATACACAAAATAATGTCTATTCATGTAGAAACACAATTAATGCAAATGTAGCTTAAATACACATAATAATGTCTATTCATGTAGAAACACAATTAATGCAAATGTTACTTTAATACACAAAATAATGTCTATTTATGTAGTAAACAGATAATGCAAATACTTGTTTATTTGATTGGAAGAACATGGAAAGGTGAATGTGAACATCAGTAAAAGTTAATTTATTCAGCAAAACAACGTGAACGGTATAGGCAGATAGCTTGAATGACATAAGTAAATACATATATAACTATAATCAACAAAAATATAATCTAAAAACAGCAATTAAAGAAGTCTTTACAATACATAATTATAAATCTATATAACTTGATATTTTTTTAGGATAGAACTCATGGTGACTGTTAAAAAAGAAAAGAAAATGTAAGACCTTCCCTCGTTAATTGCACTCGGCCGTTCTTTTTACTTTGCATAAAAATTACACCAAAATATTGTAGAACATAACCACAAATTAATTATGTATGTAAATGTTATTCATTTGTAGCTCGGCTGTTTTCGGAGAAAACCCGAGGTATTGTCATAGCCAGCTTGTCTTCCGGTGTCGTGCTAAAACATTTACATTTTGTTAACCTTTTGAACATTGGCTCTAAAATCAAAGTGCTTCCACCTACAACTTTGAAAAAAAAAAATTCTGACAAGCTTTCATTTATTCTAAAATGCATCAGCAGCAGAGCGTTGGAACCCGTTTGACATTAGTAGGCACGACAATATTAAATCATCCATGTGAATTATGTGATGAAACGTAATACTGAATACAAGTTTGGTGTGGCCAAGAATTCATGTAAAGTACATGTTCCAAAATGTTTGTACTGAAACTTGTCAAACAAAACTATATTACTTTAAACACAACAATGTTTTTACTAAGTGCTTGTCCCACAATGAGGGATGCTGTACTCCTTTTGAAGCAGACTGTATTATAAGGACCATCCTTCCTGGTAGCAAGAGTGGCCAGCTTCTTCTTGCCTTCACCATCCAGTTGTAGGATAGTCTTGGAGTCAAACCCACAGACCAGCACCTGTCCCAGATCAGTCACATGAATACCTATTGGGTCATGTAGGTCTTGGAAGGTGTGGAGAACTGTACCATCTCTGGCAAGGGTGAGGACCTTGCTATGGGAATTGTTGGTGACAAATATCTTTTCACCCGAAGGACTCACTGCACACCTATATACTGTAAAGAGAGTGGGATCATTGTAATTAGTTCTAAACAGAATCATTATGTCAATAAAGGCACTTTTACACTTATTCACCCCAGCTATTTGTTGTTATTAATAAAGAATGATTTTTTAGCCGGATTTTTTTCGAAAAAATCTCGGCTTATAGATTGATGTTGTCGGGCGGGCGGGGGGGCGGGGGGGCGGGCGGGGTGGCGGCGTGCTCGAAAATGTTAAAGTTCTTATTTCATGGTATAACTTTGGTATGCTTGGACCTAGAGTCTTCAAACTTGACATGAAGGTTGGCCAGGATTAACAGATGACCACTGGTCATTTCAAGGTCATTCATTTGAAGGTCAAGGTCACTGTGACCTTCAATATAAAAAATGTTAAAGTTGTTATAACTTTGGTATGCTTGGACCTAGAGTCTTGAAACTTGACATGAAGGTTGGCCATAACTAGTTAGTAACCACTGGTCATTTCAAGGTCATTCATTTGAAGGTCAAGGTCACTGTGACCTTGAATGTAAAAATGTTAAAGTTCTTATTTCATGGTATAACTTTGGTATGCTTGGACCTAGAGTCTTCAAACTTGACATGAAGGTTGGCCAGGATTAACAGATGACCACTGGTCATTTCAAGGTCATTCATTTGAAGGTGAAGGTCACTGTGACCTTCAATATAAAAATGTTAAAGTTGTTATAACTTTGGTATGCTTGGACCTAGAGTCTTGAAACTTGACATGAAGGTTGGCCAGAACTAGTAAGTAACCACTGGACATTTCAAGGTCATTCATTTGAAGGTCAAGGTCACTGTGACCTTGAATGTAAAAATGTTAAAGTTGTTAAAACTTTGGTATGCTTGGACCTAGAGTCTTGAAACTTGACATGAAGGTTGGCCAGAACTAGTAAGTAACCACTGGACATTTCAAGGTCATTCATTTGAAGGTCAAGGTCACTGTGACCTTGAATGTAAAAATGTTAAAGTTCTTATTTCATGTTATAACTTTGGTATGCTTGTACCTAGAGTCTTCAAACTTGAAATAAAGATTGGCCAGTACTAGAAGATGACCACTGGTCATTTCAATGTCATTCATTTGAAGGTCA
This sequence comes from Dreissena polymorpha, assembly GCF_020536995.1. Classification (NCBI taxonomy): domain Eukaryota; kingdom Metazoa; phylum Mollusca; class Bivalvia; order Myida; family Dreissenidae; genus Dreissena; species Dreissena polymorpha. The sequence goes on from NC_068367.1 coordinate 27,192,264, forward strand.
AGGTCACTGTGACCTTAAATGTTAAAATGTTAAAATTGTTATAACTTTGGTATGCTTGGACATAGAGTCTTCAATCTTGACATGAAGGTTTGCAAGCACACTTAGATGACCACTGGTCATTTCAAGGTCATTCATTCTAAGGTCAAGGTCACTGTGACCTTGAATGTAAAAATGTTAAAGTTCTTATAACTTTGGTAGGTAAAAATGTTAAAGTTCTTATTCCATGTTATAACTTTGGTATGCTTGTACCTAGAGTCTTCAAACTTGACATAAAGGTTGGCCAGTACTAGAAGATCACCACTGCTCATTTCAATGTCATTCATTTGAAGGTCAAGGTCACTGTGACCTTCAATGTTAAAATGTTAAAATTGTTATATGCATTCAAAACATAACACAAGGTTTGCTCATGCCTTGAAAAGTACTTACATTTCATTTTGACCTTTGAACAATATTTCAGTAATTTAAGTATTGCATTGACAAAAACACGAAAGGTATTTTCCTGTCATTTAAATAAAAAATCCGGCTTCAATGCGGTCATCTCCGACCGCGGAACTCTTGTCTTACAATGCATCAAGTATGCATGGATGATTATATTATACTGAAACCCCATGGAATAAACAGCACTAACGTACTCCGTATAAGTACATGTACTTACTGACATAGTCAGAGCTTTCTGACATGACTATTATTATGGAATTATTTGAAATAGACCAATAAAAAAGACATACATGTATACAGGAAAGAAAAATGCAAGAAAAATACTTGATAAAAGGAAAGACTTTAATGTTGAGGAGTTTTCATGCACTTATATTGAAATTAAAGTCAGTTATTTGCAAACAAAATTGTCTGGAGCTGGAAAATGTAAAATACAAAGGATTTTTGTGTAAATATGTATATATAACGTGTAATGCTAATGTATTATTTCATATAATAATTTCAAATGCTATTGGAATATGTACACCAAATTTTACCTGTTAACTCGTCTGATGTATCTTCATACAACTTAGTCAACAAGGTTCCTTTCATTGAATACTTGTAAAGTGCAGTTCCAGAAGTGAGATACAGGTCTTGCAGATCATGAGCAATACTATCACAGTCATGCTGAAACTGCAACTTCCTGCCCTTAACCAGCCGCCTCTTTTTCACAGAGACATACAGGACCTCATGTGTGTCATCCTTATCCACAGCAACAGCTACTTCATTTTGTGTGATTTGACACATATCATTTGGATAACCAGTTAAATCACAATGTCCCACCACCTGGTATTGAGGATTGAGTAGCTTAACTCGTTTATTATCAAAATCTGCAACAAGGATCTCTTCATCAGTTAGAACACAAATGGCAGTGATATTGCAGCTTCTATATGAATCACTTGGTATGCTCACATTATACTCTGACTTTCCTTGCACAGTGAATACGTGGTCTAGCACCGATAATGCCGTGGTACTGAGTACAAACCCCCCTAGACCGGACAATTTAGACAAGTACTGTTGAACATCACTGTCGGCCTGGAATGTCAGTGAACTTTCAACCTGAACTGAGTTCTCCTTCAGATAAGTTTCAGAATAATAAATCTTTTCCAGACATTTCTTACTGGCAATAAATGACAGTTCCACTTTGCCTTTATCAACAACGTCATTTATTGCGCCACTGAGTTGTTCTAGATCATTTTTTAGCTTGCTGCAATTGTCCGTATCAGCCTTGACAGATGCTTTTAGATTGGTCAACTTATCATCTAGCTCTTTCATGGTGTTTTGTTCAATATTGTCTAGAATACTATTTATTTGTTTGCGTGTTTCATGTATTTCATGTAATTGTTTGTCGTATGAAACCTGCAAAGACTGCATGTTGGTATCCCAATAATTCTGAAGTTTCTTGATTTCTTCAAGAATAGTTTGGATCTTTCTTGCTAGTAGCTGCAAATCTGGTAGGGGTCCTTTGACTGACTCGGATATCAGTGTTACTTTAGCACATTGTCTGAAAGGGAAATAATATTCAAATATTTGTATGTGGTTTTCATGGCCATTATGCAAAAATATGTCTGCACTTTTTTTCATCATGTTTTTGTTGTTTTTAAAATCCTATTTTCTAGTAATTACATACGTAAAGCTTTCATTATAATACTGTTTTCTAATTTTAAAGACTCATAATTGAAATGTTATGCACACATTTGATGGTTTTTTTTTGCAAAATAAAATACTACAAATAATTGATCTGAATAATGCTGTATTGAAGGGTTTGTATATGAAAACAAACATTTTTGAAAGCAAATATTTATCCCAGTTACCTATGATTTAGGAAAGCACAATTAGTGCAGCACAGCTGACTGTGGTCATTGCAGTACATTTCTAGATGTTTGTCTGTATGAAGGTCACATTTCAGAAGGAAATCCTCCACTTCCTTGGACACTGGCCACTTACTTGTGTCTCCCCTTCCATATGTCACATGTTTCCCAAACAACTGACTATGAAGGTTAATGCATTTTGCACAATAAAATGTTACACAGTTATCACAGTAAAACTCCGCCCACTGAACAGTTTTGTGCTCATGACATGGTGAACAACAAAAGTCTATAAACGAATCAGAGCCTTTATCCACAGTTGACTGAGAAAACGTTGCCATCTTGTTCACCTTATTAATTGTATTCAGAAGAAATCTATATTCCTTAAATTACACCCATTCAACTGGTGGTTAAAATCAAATAATATAATACTTTGTACCTACAATTTACAGATAAAGATTTGAGCTATCAGTACTTGGCTTCATGTGACTGAATGCATTATCAAATCATATGAGGTGTACATGTATGTTATCATATATTATTAAAGTCTGTTATCCCATCTGAGCGTTAAGCCACAGTCCACTTAAAAAGGTCGCTATCTTGAATATTATTTTGCTATCTGAGACAATTTCTGTAATATATAAAGTGACACACTACCTTTAATCAGACTGGGTTAGTTGTGTTAAAATGTGATGACACTGTAAAAAATAAAGCCATGTCATGACTTATTTACACAATTATTCAGTACACTTAAAACATGGTTCTTCAGTAAAAATTTAAAGAAAGATATTGCACAAATAATTGTCATAATATAACCCAAAAGTAACTTCATAAAAGTAAAAAAGGAGAGAAAACATATTTGTATTACTTTTAAGCTAACCTGAGCACAATGTGCTCATGGTGAGCTTTTGTGATCGCCTTTTGTATGTCGTGTATTTCGTTCTTTTTTATATTGATCTTCTTCAAAAATGATGTATGTTTTGTATTTATGCTGTTATTGCATATTTATGTTAATGACGATGAGCTGTATATGTGCTTAAGTCGAAATAATCTGTTCTGTTCAGTGAAGTACCTATGTCTTTACATTACATGTAATTTTGAAAAAAAAATATTATGAAATATAGAAAATTAAAAAGACATAAAACAATACCTTGATTCTGGCCGTAGGTGGCGATGGAGGACCTAATCATGCAACTGGACGCTGAACGTGCCAACGTTGAAGATCTCCGCAGTGCGTACCAGCGCGAGGCTGCAACAAGGGAAGAAATGACGTCGGAACGAAATATGCTCAAGGAACATATCTCCCAGGAAAGAGCCCTGAGTGACGAATTGAAGACAGAACTGGAGAAAGTTCAGGTATTTCATGGGGCTTTTTCCCCTCTTTTTGAAGCGGACATGGCCCCCTCATTTTGTGAAAACAAGAGTCGCAAACTGTTCAAAATTATGGAAAAGCATTGGTTGCAAACATTTTTTTATTGCTTTAATTTGAGTGGTAAACTTCTTGAATTTGTGAACATTTTAGTAGTGATCTTCATAATTTAGTCAAAAATGGCCATTTTCTAAGAAGGAAAAATAGCCATGTTTCAGGTCTGTTCATCTTTTCTATGGTATGGGCTGATATATGGTGTCACTCTTGGTGTTTCAAATATTACAGTCTTCCTTTTAAGATTGATTTTAAAGCTTAGGTATTTCCTGTCTTTTTGTTTGTCGAGTGTAGGTTCTGCCATATTGTGTCATTATTTGTATGGACAATCACACGTTCTATGCCCAAAATTGTTCTTTCCTCTGCTGAGAACTTAGTCTCCTCCTAAATAAAAAAAAAATTAATTGACATGATGGCAGAAAAAGAGGTGTAAAAAAGAGTATTTTAGCAGCACTATGAGAACAATGGGTTTTATGTACATCCAGTCTGGGTTGAAAGTGTTGTCACTGATTAGCTTGTGCACACTGCACGGCCTTATCTGGGACAAATATTTACACACTTGCATTAAACCCCCTTATCCCAGAGTGCTACTCAGTTGTTCCTTTAATAAAGCTTCATGGACGATAGAATTTTGAAATATTTTGTATTTTGCGCACCTTTCAGTTCGAAAGGTTAGAAACCGTTAACAAATTACAAAAACAGCCTCGTATTTGAGCCTTTCTCAGGGAAAACGGGGCTAAATGCATGTGCGTAAAGTGTCATCCCAAATTTGCCTGAGCAGGCTCAGAGGGGACACTTTCAGCCTTACTAGATTTTCACTAAGAAGGGATTCCCTTTAAAGGAAAAATACCATAAAAGTGGAAAGTGTCGTTTCTGATTAGCCTGTGCAGGCTAATCAGGGATGACATGAATTTTGCGAATTTTTAGTATTTTCATATTTTGTGCACTTTGCAGTTTGAGAGGTTAGAAGCCGTTAACAAACTGCAAAAAGAGCGCGAGCAGTCAACCCGCTTTAAGTCAGAGCGCGACCAGGTCACAGATGAGCTGCGCCAGGTGAAATCTCGTGAGATCACCCTAAATCAGGATCAGCAGACAGAGAAAGCAGCCATGCGGAACAGCGTACGTGAGGTGGAACGCGAAAAGGAGGGACTCAGAATGAAACTCGTATGTTGAGAAACTGTTGTTTCAACACTTTGCCACTCAAAACGCATGTTTAAGCGTTTATAGTCCTTAAGAAAAACAATTTAAATTTTAGAAAGAGGAATTCAAGATGAAATTCGTACGATGAGCGACTGTTGTTTTAACCCTTTCCGGCTCAAAGCGAAGTGAAAATGGCTCTATGCAAAACAGCATTAAACTGGAATAGCCTGCGTGTAACTCGCAGTATATTAAGGTTTTATGCTGTTTACATTCTGCTCATCAGTTTCTTTGGGTTGGAATTGAAGCCTACACAAATTGAATCTTATACAACTTTTATGATGAGCCACTTTTTTTTTTACCTTTCACAACTCGTCTTTAAACTTTGGTGGGTTAGTACTTGCTTAGAAAATCAAATTAAATGTAAGACCTTTCTTACTAGATTCAAACTTTAAAGGCTTAATTTCAAAGCCTTAAATACTAAAGAGAAGCAAACAGCATAAAACCTGAACAGTAGAGCTGCAACGATTCACCAACAGCTTGATTCGATTTCGATTCCAGACACTCCGATACCGATTTTTTCGATTCGATTCATCTTCAAACCTAGTTTTATCATATATTCACTCTTATGCCTCAAAATTAACATTTTTGTTCAAATGTGATTTCAATAAAACACATAAAAAAGAATAGCAAATTAGGACTCAATTTTAATATAAAAACTTCTGACTACAAGATTGTGTTGATTACACAATAATATAAAAAATTAATAAATAATCATAAGAACGTATCTGGAATCAGTTGAATGGTAGTACTATCACTTTTACACCTTACCCAAAACCGCTATAAGCATGACTACCACTGTGCCATGACAGCATCACCTGTTACCTGTAGGACAAATCACATTCTCTAATAAACTTAACAAAACTCCAACAGAAATAGAACTACTTTTCTGGCTGGCGACTTGAGTAGTTGCACTTGTGCGACCTCTTTGTCTTGCTAAATCAACGTTATGTTTGCGTTTGACATATTGCATTAAATTAGATTAGTGATTGAGCCGGACTTAGCGTACGCCACATCCGTGAAGCACAGTTTACACTTTGCTTTATTGGTAGGGCTACCATCCCCAAACCCAAAATACTGCAACACTTTTGATTTTAGCTTCTTAGGCGCATCTGATAATTTCAATTTGTCGGCAACAACTTGTTCAGCCATTTTGACGCTTTTTCGGACTTATTGATTGGATGACTAAAGTAATAAGCAACCAATCGCGCGCGTCGTAATTACAGGTAAAGATAAAACCTATTAAAGAATCGAATCGAATTTGGTAGGTTTGGTATCGTAATCGGATCGAAGCATTTCGAATCGATTTTAGATGAATCGGATCAAATCGTTGCAGCTCTACTGAACAGACTGCAAGTAACTCACAGGCTGTTCTGGTTTTGTGCTGTTTGCATTGAGCCATTTTTACTTAACTCTTTACCACTTAGATATGTATTTAAATTCTGATTGTGAGGATAGCATCTGATTGGGAAAGGGTTAATTATTAGGTGTACGTATGCTCTTTTAAAGGTGGCAGTTAAGAAGGGACAGACAAATATTGAAAGAAATATGTATGTTGGAAAAAAATAGTTTTTTGAGATTTACTTGTTGTGTTGGTATAAAGGTTTAATTTAAATCAGATTTATTAAAAAGATTGCAAACTATAAAAAGGGGAGATTTTTGTATTATATGTTTATTCAAAGTTATTTTGTACTTTCAATGTTTATTGACAAATTCAAAATTCAGTGCTTTTTATCGGTGGCTATTCAACCAGTCTTGCAAATGCCATCTTCATTGTAAAGAGCTTTCCTATTTGTATTACAAAGTCATTTTTTCAAGGCATCAAAAAGTCATTTAAGTATGTCATATAAAATTATAAATTTGAGAGATAATTTTTGGGGGTGGAAGGTGGGGAGGGTTGGTAACCCTATTTGTCCAAGCAACAAAAAAACAAGCAAAACATGACATGGAACAAAAAATGCCCTTTGTAATGGATATTGTCAATTGAGTTAAAAGAATTGCATTTTCGTTGAATTTACAGCAAGTGCCCATAAAAGAAGTTGTTTTTTACCTTAAATCATCAATTGTTCAGGTTTATCAGTTTTGCCAACTATAAACCCATCATTTTGATCGAATTCCTGCTAAAAATAAATATGAAATAGTTTGCTTAAATGGTATTCTAAGAACTTGTATAAGTGAACTTGGTTGTATTCATTCATATTCAACTTTAAACAACAAATGAGACGGATTAACAATCTCATAATGCCAATTGTTTTGTTAATGCCTATCTCGCAAGTTGAGTGCACAGGCTTATCTGGGATAACACTTTACGCAAAGCACTATGCCCATTTTTCCCAAAATACGGCTAAAATATCCTACTTTCAGCATGAACAAGAGCTAGAGAACCAGCGAAGGTCCAAGAAGATCCAGTCCCTTGAAGAACAGCTTGCAGATAGCCAGGAGCACGAACTGCGCACTGTGCACGAGCTGGAAAAGCTTAAAATAGATATGCAGACCCCTGTCAGCACTGCAGAAATGGTACGAAGTTATTAGGTGTCAAATCTAGTTTGGATCATAGTAAAGAAATGAAGACGTCTGTTAGCATTGCAGAAATGGTACGAAATTATAAGGTGTCAAATAAGGTTTGGATCATAGTAAAGAAATGAAGATGTCTGTTAGCACTGCATAAATGGTATGCAGTTATTAGGTGTCAAATATAGCTTGGATCATAGTAAAGAAATGAAGACCTCTGTAAGCACTGCAGGAATGGAATGCAGTTATTAGGTGTCAAATCTTGTTTGGATCGTAGTTAAGAAATGAAGACGTCTGTTAGCACTGCAGAAATGGTACGAAGTTATTAGGTGCAAATCTAGTTTGGATCATAGTAAAAAAATGAAGACGTCTGTTAGCACTGCAGAAATGGTACGAATTAATTAGTTATCAAATCCAGTTTGTATTGTCTGTATGAAAATATTTTGTTGAAACAGTCAAAAAGTAATATGTGTAACTAAGAACTCGATGATAACTTGTTGTATACTAATTTTTGTGAGTTACCAATGAAAATTACCCAACATAATCAAATTCATTGAGTTAGTCAGCATCATTCTAAATCAAGTGACCTCTCCGACAAATAGATTAACTTGCAAGTCAACTACAAATGAGTACTTTTGGCTTTGTTTTCTGGACCTTGTGAACTTTTAACTGGCTTTGTCACGCCTTTGTGTGAAGTATAAAGGACTTTTACGGAGACATTATTTACAGATTCCAAACCTTACTTAGTAAATGAGCCTCACTCTGGGAAAACAGGGCTTAATGCATGTGCATAAAATTGTGTTCCAGATTAGCCTGTGCAGCCTGCGCAAGTACAATATTTCATATCTAAATTTTGAAAACAGTATACCATTAGTACGATTAAAGGGAAGTGTTGTTCCTGATTAGCCTGTGCAGACTGCACAGGCTAATCTGGGATGACACTTTGCGCACATTCATTAAGCAGAGTTTTTCCAAGAGTGAGAATGAGGCTTATTTTAATGGCAGTCATGTTTTACTGGTTCTTTCTGAGGGTTAAAAGACTCTCGCAGAGAATATATTGCACACTATAAGAGTTAAAATCACATTTAAAGGTCAGTCACATCTCTGTCATACACAGGTCTCCGTTCAGACGTCGCCGCGTAGAGAAGAGCGCACCAATGGTCACAGAGGCCCTGACGAATCAGAGGTGCGTGAACGGTGCGCCGTGTATCGGTCCCAGCTGGAGTCCATGTGTCAGAGCCTGCACTATCTCGTACTGCGGTGTCGGGAGCAGCTACACACTGTGTCACAGAGGTATGGTAGGATGTAGGATTCCAAGGACTGTATTCACCAACCAATTTTTATGTCCCCCACTATAATAGTGGGGGACATATTGTTTTTGCCCTGTCTGTCCGTTGGTCTGTTGGTCTGTTTGCGCCAACTTTAACATTTTGCAATAACTTTTGCTATATTGAAGATAGCAACTTCATATTTGGCATGCATGTGTATCTCATGAAGCTGCACATTTTGAGGGGTGAAAGGTCAAGGTCAAGGTCATCCTTCAAGGTCAGAGGTCAAATATATGTGCCAAAATTGCTCATTTTATGAAACTTTAGCAATATTGAAGATAGCAACTTGATATTTGGCATGCATGTGTATCTCATGGAGCTGCACATTTTGAGTGGTGAAAGGTCAAGGTCATCCTTCAAGGTCAGAGGTCAAATATATGTGGCCCAAATCGCTTATTTTATAAATACTTTTGCAATATTGAAGATAGCAACTTGATATTTGGCATGCATGTGCATCTCATGGAGCTGCACATTTTGAGTGGTGAAAGGTCAAGGTCAAGGTCATCCTTCAAGGTCAGAGGTCAAATATATGTGGCCCAAATCGCTTATTTTATGAATACATTTGCAATATTGAAGATAGCAACTTGATATTTGGCATGCATGTGTATCTCATGGAGCTGCACATTTTGAGTGGTGCAAGGTCAAGGTCATCCTTCACAAGGTCAAGGTCATCCTTCAAGGTCAAACATCATATAGGGGGACATTGTGTTTCACAAACACATCTTGTTAGGTTTAGCTATAATAAAGTAAATTAAAAAAACTGTAAAACTGTTCTAACAGTATATTATAGTTCAATATGAAACAGAGGTTTACAACTCTCATTAAACAATTCTTCATTTAAAACAATTAATTTATGCTAAGCAACAATCTAGACTGGATATATTCAAATGCTGGACGTGCTTTCCTTGGTTCTGAGTCTATTCTTTATTCATAAGTCAAAGAATGGGTTGGTGGATACGGTTTCGTGGCTTTTCTGATTATTTTTGCAATGTGACCTATACCCATAAAGTTAAGAATTTTACTTTCACTTAACTTTAAATTGGGAATAAGTATTATTGCTTAAGTGATAGCTTTTGAAAAAATATTGATGAAACATACATTAAACTGAAAATACTTAACTAAAGGAGATCAGTGAAATGGAAAAAAAATAACCTGAATCTCTTTCTATATTTAAAAGCTCTTTAAAGAAAAAAAGTCAAACCATTGATTGACAATTATGGAACTGGGTTTTTGAAAATAAAGACACTTTTTGTCATATTGGAACATGACTGAATACCATGTATAATATCAGCCTTGGATTCACAGGCTAATTTGGCATTCAGGTGTGTTAAGCCAGAGCAAGGCCAAAATCAGTTTACAATTAGCTTTTAAATCTTTATCTGTATTTGTCTTTGACAAAGGCCCAAGGGAAGAATGGTAAACAATGAACACCAAGAAAAACAAGTTTGTTTCAATGCATTTTTTAGGTTACATATCACTCCAATAAACAATATTTTTAGACTGAATACAAATGTTTTTCTCCATTATTTCTCAATAGTGGCCCCAGAACATCAGACCTCAGGGACTTCGATGCGCTCCAGAAATCCCTCCGTGACCTGCTGGGCGAGGTAAAACAGCTGCAGGAGATGGAGGGGGATTTCCTGTCCCACCCTGCAAGCTCCGTGAGCGAGCGGATCCTTCGGCACAACGAGGAGCTGACGGGCTTCGTGGCGCGCATGAGCGAGGAAAAACTTGAGCTACGGAACACGCTGTCCAGACTTGAGGAGGACATCTGGCAGTATCGCCAGCTGAACACTGAATATGAGGTGAATTGAAGCGGGATTTTTTCTCAGCCTCGTTGTTGGGAAACTGTACGCACAGGCTATTCAGGCACTACATTTTCTGCCTGAACTGGATTTGCATTTAGAAAATACTTAATTTAAAGGAAAAATTCTAGTAAATTTATGAATTTAGCCAAATTTTTCCCAGAACGGGACTCGTTTTAAAAGACACATATTTGGAATTTTTGAAAGATATCATTTACTGAATTAAATGACAAAAGTGTCATATTTGAAATAGTTTAAAATTATTATTGTTTACATTTATTATAATAACAAGGAAAATGATTTAAAAAATAATTGTTCCTGTCTTGGAGTTTAAACCTGTAACCTCAAGAAACAGAAGCCAACTCGCTACTACCATGTACACTTAACAAAACAAATGCAATTCTTTTCCTGTTTAGCTCGTTGATTATTGATTATTTAAACAACAACAAAAATATTATTCTTTGTCAATAGTCTCAAAGAGAGAAAATACCATTGAATTTATCAGATTCTTTCAACTTAACCATTGTTACAGGCCAAGCAGAGAAGCAGCGAAGCCACGGACAGCCAGCTCAAAGCCCAGCGGGCAGAATGGGCCAAGGAGAAACTGTCACTCCAGATGGTGCTAAACTCGGCCGAGCGCGAAATAAGTCTTCTCCAGACGGACCTTCGCGTTGAGCGGGAACGCCGTGTGGCCGCAGGCATCACAGAAACCCGGGATAACGATAAAATCAAGATCCAGAGACTGTACGGGAAATATCTTCGGGCGGAAAGTTTCAGAAAAGCATTGATCTATCAGAAGAAGTACCTGTTGGTACTTCTGGGTGGCTTCCAGGATACGGAAGAGACGACGCTGGCGATGTTGTCTCGCATGGGGGCGCTTGATTCATCGTACCGACCGGGTTCAAGACCTCGGCCCATCACGAAACTGAGGGGTGCAGTACGAGTTGTGATAGCTGTACAGAGGTATAATTTTTTCTTAAGTCTTCAGATACGCACCTTGACCCGTTTTTAGTTCCTTAGAAAATCAATTAAAATTAAAAGACTTTTCATACTAGATTCAAGATTTTAATGTTCTTTTCCAGACCCAAGATACTAATGAGTAGCAAACAGCATGAAGCCTGAACAGACAGAGTGTTACTTGCAGGCTGTTCTGGTTTTATGCTGGTTGCATACAGCCATAACTTATTGCTATGTGCATTTTTTTTCCATTTTCAGAATGAAGTTCCTGGTAAAGAAATGGAGAAGGGCTACTAGGGTTGGCTCAGAAGTTGTGGGCGGAAGTCTGGACCAAACCAATGGTACGAAAGTTTGTTATTATCCCCCTCCCCCTCCCTGTTAGAGTATTAACAGGACTAAGCTGAAATTTGGTCAACATCAAATCTGATATGTTTGTGAAGTAAAACGACTTTCACATCTATCTTGAGATCACACTTTAACTTCTTTCCTGAGTGATTTGCCCTTGGACATTAGTGAAAAAGCAGTGCTTGGGAATTGGAGACTAGTTGTAGTTCTAGTTCCAATACTTACTGTTTAAACAGAAAGTAATTTGCTTTTCGTTGTATAAAATAATATGAATATCTGTTTATATAATTAGATCGTTTATAAGTTTGTTTAATTATCAAATTGTTCTATGAACTTGTGATGTGTAGTGTAAACTATGATTTTTAAAGGTAAACAAAAAAAGCAACAAATTATATGAATATATTTTACATAAAAATGGCAGTGTGCATAGAAAGTTTGAAAGAAAGATTGGAAATAGTGTAGCTATCATTGAATATGTAACAGATTGTCATGATTGGTACAACCTTTTGGTACTTAACACATTATTTCTGGTAAAATAAGCTTGCTTTGTACAGGGTTAGTTTTGCAGATGGATCAGAATGGCATAATTATCATTTAATTTGTAACAGATGTCAAGATGGTTATGATTGGTACAGCTTTTTGGCATGCGTAATTTTAAGAAATATATGTTTTCTGCATTTCAATCCAGGTTATGTGCCCAATGCAGCAAGTTACTCCCCACCACGCCAGAATTCAGCCTCACGAATTCCCGTCACGCATCACAGATCATTGTCATCACCTCCCACCCAGTCTTCATTCCGCCATCAGTCACCATCGCGCATGGGCGGACTCGACAGCGGGGACTTCCTGAGTCCACGCTACGACACGGACTCGTATTCATCCACCTCGTACCAGTCACCTCGTCTGCAGCAAACTCTGAGTCATGTTCCCTCTACCCCACCCACCAAAGATTACAGTAGCACGACAAAATATACCTCGCCATCATCTGGTGCTAGGAGGTGGGGATTTTATTGTAAAATCATTACATAACAGTTTTTAGCTCATCTATTTTTTTTAGAAAAAAAAAATGAGCTCTTGTCATCAGCTTGGCGTCGGCGTTGGCGTCCGGTTAAGATTTGCGTTTAGGTCCACTTTTCTCAGAAAGTATCAATGCTATTGCATTCAAACTTGGTACACTTACTTACTATCATGAGGGGACTGGGCAGGCAAAGTTATGTTACTCTGACTGGCATTTTGACAGAATTATGTGCCCTTTTTATACTTAGAAAATTGAAAATTTGGTTAAGTTTTGTGTTTAGGTCCATTTTATTCCTTAAGTATCAAAGCTATTGCTTTCATACTTGCAACACTTACTAACTATCATAAGGGGACTGTGCAGGCAAAGTTATGTTACTCTGACTGGCATTTTGACAGAATTATGTGCCCTTTTTATACTTAGAAAATTGAAAGTTTGGTTAAGTTTTGTGTTTAGGTCCACTTTATTCCTACAGTATCAAAGCTATTGCTTTCATGCTTGCAACACTTATTAACTATCATAAGGGGACTGTGCAGGCAAAGTTCTGTAACTCTGACTGGCATCTGGACCGAATTATGGGCCCTTTATACTTAGAAAATTGAAAATTTGGTTAAGTTTTGTGTTTCGGTCAACTTTACCCCTAAAGTATCATAGATATTGCTTTCATACTTGCAACACTCGCAAACTATCATAAGGGTACAGTAAAAGGACAAGTTGCAAAACTCTGGTTGTCATTTTTACAGAATTATGGCCCTTTTTTGACTTTGAATATATGGTTAAATTTTGTGTTTCGATCCACTTTACTTCTTAAGTATCAAGGCTATTGCTTTCAAACTTCAAATACTTTCATGCTATAATGAGGTTACTGTACCTGGCAAGTTGAATTTTACCTTGACCTTTGAATGACCTTGACTCTCAAGGTCAAATTATTAAATTTTGCTAAAATTGCCATAACTTTATTTATGATTAGATTTGATTGATACTTTGACAAAACTACACTTACCTGACACACCACAATAGACTCCACCCAAACCATCCCCCGCAAACACAAATATTTATTTTTATTATTTTATTTTTGAAATACCGTCCAACCATCGCACCCAAGAATCCCCTCCCCCAACCCCCCCACCCCCGAATTAAAAAAAAAAATGCATTTTTTTTCGCATTTTTGGAAGATAATGTAATAAATGTCCACACCCCCACACTATACACCCCTATTCACTCCACCCCTCACTCCTTTGTGATTGAAATTGAGAGTCCCTTCACCTTTAAAAAGAAAATAGATGAGCAGTCTGCACCCGCAAGGCGGTGCTCTTGTTTATCTATGGACATTCTGCTCTTATTATCCCCGCCAAAGGCGGAGGGATATAGTTGATATAGTTTTGGCATTGACCATCCGTCGGTCTGTCATAAACTTTTATTTGGATATTAGGGGATATCAATTCAATAAATGTACATGTACTTGTACTTCTTTTTAAAATGTAATACTGACAAATATTCAAGTGTGCAAATTTTCTTTTCAAATGGATATTGTATCCACCATGCAAACAAGAGGTCCTGTTTTCTATCCACATTAGGAGCTTCTTAAGGTGGACATTAGGAATATGGTAAAGTAGACAACCCAGACAAATATCCGCATGTACAAATTATGTAAAGTAAATCTCAGTTTGTTTGTTTTTTGTATGCAAGCATTAAACATGTTTTTGACATGTAAGTGTGAAAAGCCAAATTTTATTCTTAATAGCCAAAAGTAGATAGCTTTGAGTGTGATTAATTATCTTCATTTCTAGAAATAATCTTAAGTTACTTTGTGAGTGCGTTTGAATCATTATTGTTCTATCTGCATTTTCAGAAAAATTCTCATGTCTTCGAGCATTCCGGCCCCGACTCGAGTCCTGGGTGGGAACCAGGTTCGGTTCTCAAGCAGCAATGACGCGGGGGCGGCTGGGTCACTTGGTGAAAGTGATGACTATATAAGTAGGCTAGAGAACTTGCAGAGTCGGCTAGGATCTATACAGAATGGTAGGCGAAGCGAGTGATTTTGTGGGCGTGTTTGAAAGTTGTATTCATTAGTATCTATTTGAATTTCATATTTAAAGTTTTATTTAATCAGACATCCAGTCTTAATGACTATTTACTACAAGAATGATTATATTTGTAAGTTGTATTTTATCAGACATCCAGTCTTAATGCATGGCGAATGGAACAATCTGGTCCTTATATTGATTCAAATGTCTATTTAAATATCAATTTTGCTTGCTTGAAATACTAGTATTTCATATAATTAATATAATAAAAAATTATTTAAAGCATAATTTTTATAACAAATTGTCAAAGATTTGAAAGCCGTTTTGAGTATAAAATTCAAAATGCATTTAAAGTAACCGAGATTGTGTGCACTTATAAGTTGAGTTTTGTTAAAAATGTGAGGTGTTTTAAAGTGCTATTTGTTTTCAGATAGAAAAATGTTGAATATTACATTTTGAGTAAGCTCTTTGCCAGTAAGTGTGAATTTTTTCTGTGGTGTTCATGATTTTTTTTTCTATTTTACTATAACAAACTTTACTATTACAAATTACCAGGCAGGCTAGATAATTTGCTAAGGCGCTGGAGTACAAATGGGAGAATTGTAGGTTTGATCCTTGGCCCTGCTACTTAACCCTTTCCCCCATAAGAAGCAAAGTGAAAATGGCTTTTGCAACCAGCATCAAAACCAGAACAGCCTGCGAGTAACTTGCAGTCTGTTCAGGTTTTATGCTGTTTGCTGCTCATCAGTAACTGTAAGGGTTGGAAATGCAGCCTTTAGAACTTGAATTTAGTAAGAAAGGTATTTAATTCAATTTAACTTTCTAAGGGACTACAAATGCGAGAAAATACGTATCTAAGTGGTAAAGGGTTAACTTGTATGGCCATTGGTAATGAAATCATTTCTACGGAAAAGTGTGAGTTGGTAAACTGACCGCGCTGATATACTGTTGAAAAGGGCAAAAATACGCACACACAAAAACTGTAACAATTCTTACTTTGAAATTTCACTTGCTCTTGTTATTGCTTCATTAAAACGACAATTTTTTTACTTTGGGACAATTTTTATTAATATTTGAATATGCCCAATAAAAAATTATGTAGAATTTTGTAGAATTGTTTTATCTTTTTAAACAACACAAAAGCTATTAATATGCATGATTTTCTTTAATTTTCCCGTTAGATGTATGAAGTGGTTGATTGTGTATTTATGGTCCTAATATAGTATTCTAAATTTTTATTTTTAACCTGAAAATATAGAATTCATTTCAAAATGTTATCCTATAAAGTTTTAAGATGAAACAGGGATTGGCAGAAGAACATTCAAGATTTTATTATTAAAATTCCTGTCCTGTAGGGCATTGAACAATTTTTACGGGTAAAGTATAACTATAGAGTGATTGGTCGTAGAGTATTTTGTAGAGAATTAACAGTGGAGGCAGTAGATTAACAGAGATATCTTTGTGGCAAGGGGAAACTTAATCTGGTGTCTTAGGTAGAAATGTTTCTGCTTTATATGCTAGAATTTATTTTCTGAAAAAACAAGTACCAAGAAACTCTTAACGTAATGTGTGGAAAAGAGTTAAAGAAGAAACAATTATTGTTGACTTAATTCCTGCTTGTTCTTTCCTAGCAGTTAATGTGATTTTTGTTTAAGGCTAACTTATTTAATTGTTTGTCGGTACATAGCTAGTTTATGTTAATTGTGCTTATTTAATTAACAGTATTTATTGAAATGATACATAAAAGAATATACTGGTGTTCCTATCTTAATATTCGTAGTATTTCATCTTTAAATTTCAGATACAAAAGCTTGGAGAATATTTCTAAGTTGTAAGAAAGTGTATTATAGGTAAAATGAGTTAACCGAGTTCTCACTCACCACTTGAACTATTACCCTCAAAACACCTAAACCTCCCAAGCTCACTTCAAATGTTGTTCACAAGATCAGTGATTACATATTATTAATATTTTATTAATTTTGATGGGGATGAATTGGTGCGATTAATCCTGTTTTCAGCTGATTTTCCCAGTTTCAAATAAATAAATATTTAATATGAAGCAATACGTTTATGCTTAACATCATGAGTTGTTCGATAATTACGTAAAAGTAAATCAAATAAAGAGGGCAAATTTAGCTTCCTCCCCCATTATTGTTTGTACAATTCAAACCATAATCCCACTTTGCTAACACAATTTCTATACAAGTGTAGTTTCATTGGTGAAATAATTTAAAGTATTTGATGGCAAATGGTGAATAAAAAAAATGCTTCAGACAAATGTTTTAATCGTTAGTGATTACTTAATTGGCAGCTTACTGTGTGACTACTAGTAATCGCCTAAGACAAATTTCTAGTTTATAGCCCATGTTTATTTAGTCACTGTCAGAGTAACTGTGAGTCGAACATGTTTAACTTTGTATGCCTCCTTTTCGAAGAAAAGGTGGCATATAGTGATCGGACTGTCCGTCTGTCTGTCTTTCCGTCACACTTTGCGTTTAGGTTTTCGAAAAATGCTCATAACTTCTATGTCCCTTGAGATATTACCTTCATATTTGGTATGCATGTGTATATGGACAAGGCCTTTCCATACGCACAACAAATTTTACCCCTGTGACCTTGAACTTAGGGTCAGCGTTTAGGTTTCGAAATCTGCATTTAGTTTCGAAAAATGCTCATAACTTCTATGTCCCTTGAGATATAACCTTCATATTTGGTATGCATGTGTATATGGACAAGGCCTTTCCATACGCACAACAAATTGTACCCCTGTGACCTTGACGTTAGGGTCCGCGTTTAGGTTTCGAAATCTGCGTTTAGGTTTTGAAAAATGCTCATAACTTCTATGTCCCTTTAGATATACAAATGTAACCTTCATATTTGGTATGCATGTGTATATGGACAAGGCCTTTCCATACGCACAAATTTTTTTACCCCTGTGACCTTGACCTTGAAGTTAGGGTCCGCGTTTAGGTTTTGAAATCTGCGTTAAGGTTTTGAAAAAAGCTCATAACTTCTATGTCCCTTGAGATATAACCTTCATATTTGGTATGCATGTGTATACGGACAAGGCCTTTACATACGCACACAAATTTTTACCCCTGTAACCTTGACCTTGAACTTAGGGTCCGCGTTTAGGTTTCGAAATCTGTGTTTGGGTTTCGAAAAAATCTCATAACTTCTATCAAGCGTTTATAGGGGGCATAAGTCATCCTATGGTGACAGCTCTTGTTCAGTGCTGGAACCGAATTTTGAAGGCCTTTGCAAACAGTTTGGATCCAGATTAGACACCACAGAACGTGGCGTCTCATCAGGATCCAAACTGTTTGCTATTCTTATAGTATTCTTTGAAAAAAATCGAAGAAAATTTTAGCAGACGCCAAATTTCCCAGCATGCAAAGGGTTAATAATTCTATGAATAATGCTTTGCAGGTAAAAGAAGCAGCTTACGCCAGGCCTGGAGATAGATGTGTTCAGAGAAACAGCGCTTGCCAACAGATGCTAGGATACGACCCAGATCCAGTAAAATATTGTTTGCCTAGCGACAGAGAACATTAAAAAACTACTGCAGTGGCTTAACAACAGAGGATTATATGCCAGTTAGTATTTGGTCGCTAAGCAATGAAAGACAACCCAGTAAGGTTGCCATGAATTTGCCAGTCATAACAGTTTTTTGGTAACTAAGGAAGTTGAGTGTTGATAACACTGTAACTAAGGAAGTTGAGTGCTGAATACTTGGTTACCAAGAATGTTGAAATTTAATGACTTGGTTAGCATGGAAGTTGAGTGTTGACCAAATGAGTTAGGTGTTGGTAACCATAATGGGGAATAAATTTGGTTACCATGGAATTAGTGCATCTACTAGGAACAAAACTGAAGAAATGCTACATAGTTGTGAGTACTGGGACAATTTTTGACTGGTGAAATTATATTAAATATGTGAAAGGAAATAGTGTAAGTTTGAACACTTTATATGTATGCAGATTTAGATTTAGAAAGCGTGTTAATTATTTTTGTAGGTAGTGAATTGTTAATAAAACAGACTGTGATAATTTTTTTCAATAGCACGGCTGCTCACAGGTTTTATTTGATTTGTGATCAATAACATTGGCCTTGCTTTAAAGCGGTGACGGAGATTTTTTTAATTGTGTGGTTCAAATTTGGTTTGAATTTGAAATGTACTAGAAGGTATTAATTACATTGACTTACATTCATATTGTCCTGTGATTTTGCTGGTAATTTTTGGCCTATATTTGGGACCAAAAGTTTTATGTGTGTGCAAACAAATGAATACTATGTACATGACATGACTCTGTAGGTTAAAAAAATTGCCTTTACTGCCAAGTTTTATGCCATATAATATGCATCATATTGATTTTCATTAAGCATGTTTTGAATTGTGGCTTTGATATACAAGTATGTTAATGTGATAATTATTTATCAAAATGATGCAAGTTGAATACATGTTGTGTACAATTTATCATATTAATCAAACTGAACCGTCCATATTTCTCTGATGTATATAATTATTATGTCAATATGTGTCACTGAAAACCAGAATTTTTCGTAATTAATATAACATAGCGTGTAAATAAATTATATGCCTGTAAGAAAAGCAAGTTAGTGTAATGTATGTGTGAATAATAGGCAGTATTTATTACAAAATTCTGATTGTGCATTTGGTTTTGCTTCATGATGAATTTAATGTTTGATTATAAAAACAACAACGTAAAAGTTCTTGTTACAAAACTCAAAGTACTTAGTGAGAAAGGCCTAGATAATAAGATATTCAAATTATGTTTAGTAATAATTCTTCAAAGTTATTTAATATTTATATTTCTTGTTGTACTGTAAATTCAGCCTATTCAGTATAATTATTTAATTTATTTTAATACTTAATTTCTTGATTTTAACGTTTAAATGTAAGCCAACATGTTACAATTCATGAGTTATTAAATGTTAAATGTGTTGTTTAAATTTGTGTGTTCTATTGTTGTTTACCATCTTGTCATCTGTAAATAATAGTTTGTGTACATTTTAAATGGATACTATATTTCCTTAGTGATTAAAAGATGAAAACTGATGGGTGTTGTGTGATTTCAATGAGTTTTTTTTCTGTTATTATAAAGAGCATACTTAAGTAGGAAGTGGTCCTGGTTGTAGTGGTAGTGAAATATCACGCATGGATTTATTGGTCGCAGTTTGGTATAATGACAAATACAAAAATAATTGCCTTAGATTATAAATGGGTTTCCGGATGATAACTCGAGAATGCTTAGGCCTAGGATCATGAAACTTCATAGGTACATTGATCATGACTGGCAGATGATCCCTATTGATTTTCGGGTCACGAGGTCAAAGGTCAAGGTCACAGTGATTCGAAATAGTAAAATGGTTTCCGGATGATAACTCAAAAATGCTTAGGCCTAGGATCATGAAACTTCATAGGTACATTGATCATGACTGGCAGATGACCCCTATTGATTTTCAGGTCACTAGGTCAAAGGTCAAGGTCACAGTGACTCGAAATAGGAAAATTGTTTCCAGATGATAACTCAAAAATGCTTACGCCTATGATCATGAAACTTCATATGTACATTGATCATGACTGGCAGATGACGCCTATTGATTTTCAGGTCACTAGGTCAAAGGTCAAGGTCACAGTGACTCGAAACAGTAAAATGGTTTCCGGATGATAACTCAAGAATGCTTATGCCTAGGATTATGAAACTTCATAGGAACATTGATCATGGCTGGCAGATGACCCCTATTGATTTTCAGGTCACTAGGTCAAGGTCACAGTGACTCGAAACAGTAAAATGGTTTCCGGATGATAACTCAAGAATGCTTACGCCTAGGATCATGAAACTTCATAGGTACATTGATCATGACTGGCAGATGACGCCTATTGATTTTCAGGTCACTAGGTCAAAGGTCAAGGTCACAGTGACTCAAAATAGTAAAATGGTTTCCGGATGATAACTCAAAAGTGCTTACGCCTAGGATTATGAAACTTAATAGGAACATTGCTAATGACTGGCAGATGACCCCTATCAATTTTCAGGTCACTAGGTCAAAGGTCAAGGTCACAATGACTCAAAACAGTAAAATGGTTTTCTGATGATAACTCAAGAATAATACGGCCTAGGATCATGAAACTTCATAGGTACATTAATCATGACTGGCAGATGACCCCTATTGATTTTCAGGTCAAAGGTCAAGGTCACAGTGACAAAAAACGTATTCACACAATGGCTGCCACTACAACAGACAGCCCATATGGGGGGGCATGCATGTTTTACAAACAGCCATTGTTTATTAAACGAGTTAAGGAATTTTGTTAGATTATAATAAAGAATGTGTATTGAATAAGCGAAATAACACCCCTTTTTAAAAATATTGACTCGTTAACTGATAATCATCATTCAAATCTGTATAATAATACAGCGTTTGTTTCGCTTTTCCTTAATATTTTGGAGAGAAAAACGTCGATTACATTTAGTGGAACGTATGTTTCACTCAATATCACGAGAGCCTGCTTCGCGCGCTGGAGGCGTCGTAGCTTTTTCCAGAAACCTATACATGGGTCCCTTCTTTTGCTAACAGACGGATTCAAATTCCGGGACAGGCAATAATGTTCAACTTACGTTCTTGCCATTATTAGTAAAGACTATTCAAAACATTATAGATTTGTTAGTAAACATATTTAGACATGATTTTTCAAAAATACGAAAATCAGTTAACGAGTCCCTTTAACGACAAAATGCATGCATGGACTCTCACAAAAGGTAAGGTCTAAGGTCCATGAAACAAATGCACTATTAGTGACGTTATGTTATGGTTTTACTATTGCATTGATACATTAAATTTTTCACCAACAGTCCACATTGCCTGGATATATATCGGAGATCACAAGACGGACGTAACGACGGCCAATTCTATCTATCTCGTAGTACTGCCTCACGCCTCTCGCGAGTATTAATTATGGGCAGGATGCGCGTTGGCTTTTAGTAAAGTAAAAGAGAAAAAGCTGAGAAAGATATCTTTTAGCAAAGTAAGAATTTGTACAATAACAAGGAGAGTGTTGTTCGGTGGTTAAGAGATTTAAAGTCATATAGTATACAAGGGATAAAAATGGATAAAACAATTCCCATGGATTTAGTGGCCGAGTTGTGCTTACTGACTGCTTGAAGCTCTCAAGATCAGGCAGCATTGCGACGGGGTGGGGTAACCTGTTCAACAGGACTGTGGTGTGGGGGAAGAAAGAGTACTTAAAATAATCGTAACCTGTGTGGACTTGACGGAGACTGAGGGGATGCATGTGTCTGTTTAACCTGGTTGGGACTTCAAGATAAGATGGGAGGGATATGACCTCACGATGACTTTGTAGAAAAGGACGAGTTTGGCATCTATGCGTCTGTTCTCGAAGGTGCACCAGTTGAGTGTGTTTTGCAGATATGTGACACTGGTGTAATGAGGGTAGTCATTTTTGACCCATTTGACTGCTTGCCGCTGAATCATTTCTATGTTGTGATTGTTGGCCTGAGTGTGTGGTGACCATACGGGGGAAGCATATTCAAGTTGGGGACGTACTAGTGTTTGATATGATAGTGATTTGACTTTTTCATGTTTTGTCTTGCTGTTACGTTTGAGGAAACCTAATGTTTTGTTTGCATTTGTTGTGATCCAGGAGATATGTGTGTTCCAACTTAAATCATGGCAAATGTCAACACCAAGGTATATTGCGTCCTTAACTGGGGATAAGATTTGACCATGGAGTTTGTATTGGTACGCAATGGGCTTACGATTCCGTGTGACATGGACAACCTGGCACTTGCCAGGGTTAAACTCCCTGTCCCAAAGCTCCTCCCATTTCTCTAGTTTACGGAGATCGTCTTCTAACCTTTGGCAGTCCGCCTCGGATGTCACTGTAAGATAGATGGCAGTGTCATCAGCGAAGAGGCGTACTTGGGATGTAACAAGGGAAGGGAGGTCATTTATGTATAGGAGGAAGAGGAGAGGGCCGAGAACAGATCCCTGGGGCACTCCAGAGGTAACCGGGACTTGGTCAGACTTAATACAATCGACTACAACTGATTGGGATCTGCCAATTAGGAAGGACGCCAGGGAAACGACATCATCAGTCTCTGACGTCAGAATTAACATTTATCAATACGAGGAAAAAGTTAATTATGGCGATTATGAAAATACGCTTTTGTTGCTGACTATTATGTTCGAATTAACGATTTGTACATATTTGTTACAACCAAAGATCTATCAAGTTTATTGATATTTCTTTTTGACAACAAACGCTGGAAACAACATCACCAAAGCTCATAAAACGCGGTTAATAGATTTACCGAAAGCGCGCAAAGTAACGAAAGCGCAGGGTAATTACAGAAAGTGCACTTTCAAAAGTTGACAATTGAAACAATCAGTTTACCAAATAAATTTTATATTAAAGAATAACCTGAAACTTTTAAAACATGCATTTTTCATGGACAATATCGTACGTGAGCGCGCTACATAATGGCAATAATGATGTCGCCTACCTAAACAACATGCCGCATCGATGGCGTTTCTCAAATGGAAGCTATGAATACAAATAATAATAATCCGGACAAACTTATAAAATATGTTCATATGTGTTATTATGTGAAATCTTGCGTTTTACTCAACATCTCAACATATAAATGGTTTCTATCTCGCCATTTCTTATTTATAACGAGTTTGAAAATCAAATGAACATAATTATCACTGGTGCAATCGCTATCGAGTATATACATGTTAGTGGAGAGTAAGCAATGCATATTCATGTCCATGCAGCGATGCTTGTAAATAAAGTATACTATTCACCGTTCGTTAAGATTTATTATGATTTCTATGGTTCGTAAACCATTTAAGTAAAATCACATTCCAACTTCGCCGAAAAAACATAGTTCCTAAAACTATTTCCATACATAAATAACGTATATCAAAAATGTATAATTTGAAAACATGTTTCAATGCTATTTCGTATGTTAAAGAGGCACACCTCAAAAAAGTATTTACAGTTAGCGTTAAAGATACAATATTACACTGTTTTCATTAAACAAGAGTGCATATAACGGTAATGAGTCGTCACAACATGAAATTAAATACCTGCTTGAGAAAGAACGTTTTTTTTTCGCATGCATTTTGTATCAGAAAGTCAAACATATTTTTAATGACAATAGAAAAATTGGCATTCAGCTATGAAAACAAAGTGTATGTGTTTAACGTTGATTAACAGGTAATGGCAGCTCCGAAGCCAGAGGCATATTTGAACAGAGTCAGTCTGATGAGGGCGCTCTCATGGAACGTTGTGTTTACATACAACCTATGGTGCGTTTTGGTGGCCACTTGACCTTATTTAATCCATGGTTATCATCACATATTATTTAGCCATAATGTCCGTTTGTATATTTCACGAAGTTAGCATCGAGAAACACTTAGTAACGTAATTGCATTCATCTGTATTTGGTGTTTGGTGTTTGTAACCAGATATTTTCATGAAGATTAATGTGCGTATTCATTTTCGTGAAGAAAATTAGCAAATTACTTCCATAGCGATAGAACATAGAAGAATTAATAGTTGGGTAACGGGGGATAGTGCAAGTACAGGAGACGCTGTTCCTGAGAAGATCGACATTAAGGCCCGATGTGAAGCACCTAGTACACTGCTGTAGACGATACGTGGGCAAAGCAAGGCGGAAATCGAATCTACAGATCTTGATTGTGAAGCCTGTTCAGTGCCACTTGGCGGCAGATCCACTACTTTGGGAGAAAACATAAAAACCGAAAAGAGTGATTATGGTTTCGGGCGATTTTGAAGTTAAAACCGATGTTTGGCTCAATGATGGCGTCTTTACAGATACAATTTTTTAGGAACACATACAGTTTGACCAGACGCAGGAGAATTCCGTATGATCACATAGAACAGCTCGAGAATCAGCGGAGACCAAACAGCTTACCGATTAAAATAAGGTCCGATTAACTGACATGAACCTTTTTTACATCGCAAAAATGTGCAACATCTTCATTTGCCCAGTGAAAGCCCTGTTTGTGGATAGACATTCTTTAATAACAAAAAATGAACAACCAATTAAACAAAAAATACCCTTAAAATTTCACCCCTATTCCCGTCGGAAAGTAAAAGAACAAGTCAATACAATTATAAGATTTAACACTCGTTAAAGTCACTGAC
Organism: Dreissena polymorpha; assembly: GCF_020536995.1. Taxonomy (NCBI): domain Eukaryota; kingdom Metazoa; phylum Mollusca; class Bivalvia; order Myida; family Dreissenidae; genus Dreissena; species Dreissena polymorpha. The sequence goes on from NC_068367.1 coordinate 27,217,376, forward strand.
ACTGTTCTCATGTTCAACACAAACACTTAAAGTCTTGATTTAAAACATCACGTTGTTGGAGTACATTAAACATTGTCAAAGAAATCTAGAATGCAATCTCAACGGTCATATATTCCGACGCTTTTACACACATTTTATAATATAATCCATCCTTAAATCACAAATACGTCATACTTTAATACAAGTGAGTTTAACAATGCCCAACATTGAATTCGTCATTGAATTGTGCTATCAAATAATTTTCTCAGTAGGCAAGCGCGTGCAGTTCGGCGATATGTTTTGAAATGAGTAAAGGAAAAAACAATAGAAATGGTGTTATAGATTAATAACTTTAGCCTATCATTGTTATACTTAACATTGATTTGAAGTATACATTCAATGCATGTTACGATTGAAATTTAAGAACAAACGAAATAGTAAGCTGATACAGTTAAACGAGTTAAATCGTCTACACGTTTTAACTACATGTGACTTTAAACCGGAAATAACTGCCAACAAATAGTCCTAGTCCTGTAGTAGCTGTGTAAAGGCTAGCAGACATGTAAAACACATGTTTACACGATACCGATCTGGAAGAATTTTATTTTTAGCTCATCTATTTTTGAAAAAAAAAGAGCTATTGCCATCACCTTGGCGTCGGCGTTGGCGTTGGCGCCGGCGTCCGGTTAAGTTTTGCGTTTAGGTCCACTTTTCTCAGAAAGTATCAATGCTATTTCATTCAAACTTGGTACACTTACTACCTATCATGAGGGGACTGGGCAGGCAAAGTTAGATAACTCTGGCGTGCATTTTGACAGAATTATGTGCCCTTTTTATATTTAGTAAATTGAAAATTTTGGTTAAGTTTTGTGTTTAGGTTCATTTTATTCCTTAAGTATCATAGCTATTGCTTTCATACTTGCAACACTTACTAACTATCATAAGGGGACTGTGCAGGCAAAGTTATGTAACTCTGACTGGCATTTTGACAGAATTATGTGCCCTTTTTATACTTAGAAAATTGTAAATTTGATTAAGTTTTGTGTTAAGGTCCACTTTATTCCTACAGTATCAAAGCTATTGCTTTCATACTTGAAACGCTTATTAACTATTATAAGGGGACTGTGCAGGCAAAGTTATGTAACTCTGACTGGCATTAGGACGGAATTATGGGCCCTTTATACTTAGAAAATTGAAAATTTGGTTAAGTTTGTGTTTTGGTCCACTTTACCCTAAAGTATCATAGATATTGCTTTCATACTTGGAACACTCGCAAACTATCATAAGGGGACAGTAAAAGGACAAGTTGCATAACTCTGGTTGTAATTTTAACGGAACTATGGCCCTTTTTTGACTTAGTTACTTAGAATATATGGTTAAATTTTGTGTTTCGATCCACTCTACATCTTAAGTATCAAGGCTATTGCTTCAAAATTCAAATTTTCATGCTATCATGAGGTTACTGTACCTGGAAAGTTGAATTTTACATTGGCCTTTGAATGACCTTGACTCTCAAGGTAAAATTATTAAATTTTGCTAAAATTGCCATAACTTCTTTATTTATGATTAGATTTGATTGATACTTTGACACTACCTGACATACCACAATAGACTCCACCCAAACCATCCCCCGTGACCTACCCCCTCCCCTCCCCCCGAATCCCCCCTCCTAAATTTTTTTTAAAGATCATATCACAAATGACCACCACACCCTCAAACTATACCCCCCCACCCCCACCCCAATTTTTTTGAAACGGTTAAAAAACACAAATATTTATTTTTATTATTTTATTTTTGAATTACCGTCCAACCATCGCACCCAAGAATCCCCCCCGGATTTTTTTTTCATTTTTTTCCGCATTTTTGGAAGATAATGTAATAGATGTCCACACCCCCACACTATACACCCCTCTTCACTCCACCTCTCCCTCCTTTGTGATTTAAATTGAGAGTCCCTTCACCTTTAAAAAGAAAATAGATGAGCGGTCTGCACCCGCAAGGCGGTGCTCTTGTATGTTTTTGTTTAAGTATTTTATTATGAAAAGAAGTATCATGTTCATTTATATTGTGAAAACGTATCGGTGAATGACATGTGGTTTGTATTGTGAGAAAAAAACAACCGAAATATTAGTATCCATGATAAAAGGGAAATCGTTTAATTATTTAGCCACACATGTGTGACGTATGAAAGCCAGAATAGGCTACCGAAAATTGCCAGTTTGCTATAAATAAGACAGTGTGACTTCAATTTGCTTTCCGCATATGCCATAAGACCCATTTTCGCATGACGCGGATGTTACCGTGTTATTTGAATGTATGCTAAGAAAACTGCGTCTTATTTAAATATCAACATACCACATGGTTCGATGACGATGAAATAAATTCATAATAAACCTTGTGATGTGATCTCACGTAGTAAAATTTGTTTGTATTTACGAACACTGTTATGTGGTTTAATATTCGTTCACTTCATTACAAACATTTCATGCGGTGGATATGCGACTATTCAGTGAAAAAAGAGCACAGCAATACTAAAACCTTTGTTTTTAATATAATATCTTAGAAACGTCAATTTTCTACCTTTATTTCAAAGTCAGGATATACGCAGAATATCTTTAAAAAAGGAGATATTTCTTGTTTTCTTTTCTGGTAGTATATTCGGGGTTGTTTACATTAAACAACATAATTCACAACAACCGACTGACGTACGGTGCAGCATGTCAACCGCATTATTCGCAGATCCAATTCTGTCGTTATTTAAATTAATAAACGTACGTTAAATGTGAGGTACCCTTGCGTCAGCCTAACGGTGTCCGAGCTGACTTCACAAAGTTTCATCAAATGTATGTATTTGTCCTGCGTTCTTGCGTGCGTCTAGTCTGCGGGTCTGATAAGTGGGTTGTGACGAAATGGATCGCGACCGGTAGGTCAATGTCACGTTTATATTTATATATATTTTACGCTTACATGTATACATGTAATGCACTTCTAATGGGGCATGCATTTCAATCTTTATAACAGTATAAATGTACCGATGTGAATGTGAGGGTCGTCGCGCATGCATGATTATTGCAAAGGAAATTCACTAAAAGATGAATCGATTTTACCGCCGCCCGTAAAATAAGGGCCTTTGAATGACTGTACCGGTGGCCGTCCGATACCTTGACGATAATTTATGTATCCCGGAAAAGGAACTTTTTGGAAAAACACACTAATCTGCAGGTACAAATAAAGATGTCCCATTTATAATCCTTTCTAAGTCACACACCGTATGAATCGTTATTATTTAAAGTACCGGTAAGCTATCTTTTGTTTAATTGGTTGAAATAATGGACCAGCGTTGTTTGTACCGGGGTGATTAGTGGGGTTTTCTAAACTCTTGATTTTCATGTATCAGTCTATTGAACATTGCTCAGTGCCTTTCGTTGCATAATTTGTCGCCACGATCTTATTCGAAATTGGACGATGTTTTAACAGTATATAACCTACGTCCGATCAAACAAAAATAACATCGACGATCTGACAGTGTGCGGCCAAAATAAAAAAATATATATCACTAGGCGTGTTAACGTTTGAAGGATTCGTTAAATTTCGACTGGTTTCATTCAGCGATTTTTTTTATATACTAATTATACGTTACATACGCTTTCAAACCCAGTATTAGCTCATAGGACTACAGTTAATGCAGACTTAAAATCACAAAATGTGTAAAGTATTATTTTTTTTAAATCATACATTATCAGTTCGACACAATGCTTCAGTTGTGTGAATAAGCTGATAATTGCTGTATTAAATACAATTGACAGTGCCCATCTTTGCATCACTTCTTTACTTTTTTAATTTGAGCTAGTGGCACGTTACACCTTTCTGAGATGTGATCAGGTGGTTTATCAAGGTGTGAAACTTGATCAGGTTGATCAATGGTTGTTGTGATATTGAAATAAACGGATATGCAGTTCGCCTGATTAGGTAAATGTAAATGTTTATTACTTATTACTTATTTGCGTATGCTTTGCAATTGTGAAAGTGCTTGTACGTGTGATAAGTGTTAAAAAGTTTGGTTGACGAAAATGAAAAAAATACACATGTATCACGTAAAACGAAAAAGAACGAACAAATAATATGTTGACTAAGATACCGTTAAAAGTATTGAAAACAACGAGTATATTATCGAATTTAAGCAGAACATAAACACACATTTATATGTTTGTTGTTTTCCACATAAAAACGATAGCCATTTAACATTGCACTCGTGCGCCCAAAAGTGTATGAATACTTTGACGGAATCCACTCCTTTTGAACTTTCAAAACTGACAGTTTTTATCGTATATAAAAGGTTGTCCCGCTGCAACTAATTTGGAAAAATGAAATCACATTGTGGTTTGGAACACTTTAAAACTTTAATCAATAGATTTCGACAAAATATATTGGCGACATGTCCTTTGTCTGTATTTAATATACGTCGTGGGTGTCATTTCTAACATCTTTTTCGAACAGCTGTCCGTTTATTTGGATACAGACAGTAACTCGCGATGGGATCGGATACAGCGTGACCAACTGCTGGAGGTTACAGTAAACATATCGAAGTATGGATCGTTGAAATGTCGTCTCTGCCACTGCTGTAAATACAAAGATAAGTGATAATATATATGTTTGAAATTGACGTTAGACAGGTAGACAGGTATGATTAAAGAGACATTTGTGATGTGCGATTGTCGTTTAGTTCCTATGGTAAGCAGTACTGCTGTTGGTACGCAGAAAGACAACACTGTCCATTCGACTTGATTTCTAGAGCTAGGACGTTTTAATGGTGTTGACGCTCTGTCTGTGTGTCTGTCTGCTCAAACTCTGGCAAGGCTCCTCAGTTTTACTGCGAGGGACACATTTTTTTGCCCGCTAGCGTAAACACTGACGCGGGTCGCGGTGCTGGTACAGCGAGTCCGAGTCGTCCGAGTTAGCTTAAGCATTGTTAAAACGCCTTATCTCTTAAAATCAAGTCTACTCGATAGCGTTTTCTTTCTGTTTTCCAACAGCAATACGGTTAACTAAAGGCAGAAACTAAGGTCTTACATCATCTTATCCCTTTTTTCAGTGCAGCTGTTAACGTTAACTCTGACATTTTCTTGCAAATGCACGTATTCAAATTTACCTGCCGGTATATATGATACACGTGTTTATTTTATTTATCTGTTATCGCCCCTTAATATTATCGTTGGTTAAAATGATACTAGAGTGTATATTTACAATAAAGTAGTTTTTTAAATTTATTTTCATTTCAGTTTACAGTTCGTGTCAGATGGGACTCTTTCATGATCCGGTTCCACTGCTGGAGAAGGATGGCGCAACGTTTACGGATGCCACGAAGATTCTTCAATTTAGCCGATGATGGTGGTGCTGGTGGTGATGATGGTGGTGTTGATGGTGGCTGTGTTGATGGTGGCGGTGATATTGGTGGTGATGGTGGTGGTTATGGTGGTGGTGATGGTGGTGGTTTGGTGTCGGTGGTTGTGATGGTGATGCTGATGGTGGTGGTCGTGGTTATAATGATGTTAATGGTGGTGGCGATGGTGGTAGTGGTTGTGGAAATGATGATGTTGCTGGTGTTGGTGGTTATGGTGCTGGGGATGATGGTGATGGTGAAGGTGGTTTTGAAGGTGACGGTTGTGGTGGTGATGGTGATGATGGTGTTTGTAATGATCAACGCGGGAGATCAGTCTCCACTGGGTCGCTTCCGGGGGATAACTTTTGATTATCCGAAAGGGTTTCTTCAAAGTTCATACCCACTCGCCGTGGATATAGCGCACAATATGCTAAATAGGCTGTACGTACGCCCCCCCCCCCTGACGCCGACCCTCATTTAAATCCAGGGAAGACACTATGTCAGCCCGACAAGCAGCCGACGGAAGATCAGCGTGAACAAGTCGATTCCAGGGGATAACTCTTATTTGTCCGAAACGGGCCCTTAAAGGTGCATATCCACTCGCCGTATATATGGCGCGTAAAACGCTTAATAGGCTGTATGTACGTCCCCCTGAAGCCCACCCTAAATAAAACCCTGGGTCGAAACTAGATCAGCCCGACAGGCAGGCAATTGGAGATCAGCGTGCACTAGGTCACTTCCGGTGATAACTATTGTGTGTCCGAAAGGGGCCTTTAAAGGTGCATACCTACTCGCCGTATATATAGCGCATAATATGCTAAATAGGCTGTAAATACGTCCCCCTGACACCGACCCTAATTAAAACACGGGCCGAAATAAGGTCAGCCCGATAGGCAGCTGACCGGAGATCTGTCTTCACTAGGTCGATTCCGGGGGAAAACTCTTGTTTGTCCGAAAAAGACACTTAAATATGCATACCCACTCGTCGTCGATATATCGCATTATGCGCTAAAAAGGCTGTATGTACGTCTCTCTGACGCTGACCCTAATTAAACCCCCGAGCCGAAAGTAGGTCAGTCCGACAGGCAACCGACGGAAGTTCAGCGCAAATTAGGTCCATTCCGGGGGATAACTATTGTTTGTCCTAAATGGGGCCCTTAAAGGTACATACCCACTCGTCGTCGATATATCGCATACTATGCTTAATAGGCTGTATCAAAGTGTCCCTGACGCCGACCCTAATTAAAACCCCGCGCAGAAAATACGTCAGCCCGACACGCAGTCGACGGGAGATATGCTTGCAATAGGTCGCTGCCGGGGGATAACTCTTGTTTGTTCGAAGAGGGCCCTTAAAGGTGCATACCAACTCGTCGTCGATGTATCGCATAATACGATAAATAGGCTTCATGTACGTCCCTCTGATGCCGACCTTAATTACAACTCCGAGCCGAAAGTAGGTAATCACGACAGACAGCCGCCGGGTGATCAGCGTGCAGTAGGTCGCTTCATCTTGTTTTTCCGAAAGGGGCCCTAAAAGTTGCATATCGACTTGCCGTAGATATTGCGTATACTACGCTTAATAGGCTTGACGAACGTCCTCCTGACGAAAACCCTAACTAAAACCCTGGGCCGAAACTAGGTCAGCCCGACAGGCAGCCGAAGGTAGATCAGCGTGCGCTATGCCACTTCCTTGGGATAATTCTTGTATGTTCGAAAGGGGCACTTAACGGTTCATACAAAATTGGTTGTGTAAATAATGCAAATGGCTTGCTAAATAGACTTAAACTTAATAATATGATGAATGGTTAAACCTATTCAATAAGATTGCTAAAAAGCTAAATAGACTGCATAGGCTGAATAGGTTCAAAATAGCCTAAATAGGATGTTTGTTTCAACCTATTTAATACACTTGTTGAAAGGCTTCTTAATATGCTTGATATGCTAAATAGGATGTATTTTATTTCAGACATGTACTAAACCTGCTAACTTCGCTTAATAGGCGAAAAATACTGGTACATATGCTTTTAGGATTTATTTTTTCAAAATATGTACCAAACAAAAGCAAAATAAACTAAATAGGCTAATTATCATGTATTTTCCAACCTATGTGCTGAACGTGTTAAATAGGGTAAATAGGCTAAAAGGGTGCTCAAAAGACTTAATAGGATGCATGATTCAACCTATGTACTAAACTTGCTAAATAGGCTAACTTCACACACGTCGTTAACATTTATAAATACGTGTTGAAAGTGGTTATATCTTTTTTGGATATCTATTTATTAAGATAAATTTGTGTACAGTTATATCAACGTCGAAAAATATATTATTAGTTTCAAGATTTCAGTAGAATATCGATTATTCAGCCATGTGCATCACCTTGCAAATAATCATTTAATCAGTTAGTTATTAATAGTATTTGGTACAGATTATTCAGAATTAATCTAGATTCTTTTTCTTTGCGAAAATTGTAAACTTAACCGTTTCAGAATTAGCGTACCTTTACCTATCGGTATTTAATTTATTCCGCGTAAGCTGTATTAAGCCAGCTTTTCACCCTGACTTGACCTTTGTAAGTGTCCAATAATACTCAAATACTCAATTTCCCGCGGCTAGATACGAATGAATACACTTCATTTATTCCATTGGCTGATTTGAGTATAACACCCGAACATTGGAAACATATCCGCGTCTTTGTAACACTGTTTTACTGCATGAAACAATTTTATCTCTAATGAAAAGGCTCAATAGATAGAACAGTTTTACAATCAATTTTCGACATAAATACAGTTTGTACGTTCACCTTTTATTTTCAGAGAATTACCAGCGCAAAAGCGTTTATACTAAAGGCTATGTTGTCATATTTAGTACTTACTTGCATTGCATTTCAACCCGCGAGGTTCGGGTCAATTCGCGGCCATTTGTGAAAGTCAGAGTTTATATACAGTTCATCACCGGAGTTCGCAGAAGGGGTTGCGATCAATTTGTTACACCGGTCTTACTGACATAACGTAGTGACTGTAATGCATTGCATTCCAATCCGCAAGGTATCAAGGTCAGTTTGCGGTCAGTTGCAGAAATCTTTATATAAACGCCGTCTCGTAAACTTTGTGCACTTGAAGTCTGTTTTGATCAGAAAGATACTAAATAAAGATATTCGGCGATATTATTGTGGTATGTCAATCATCGATTTTTAATATGGTTTCAACATTTGCATGATAAGGACCAATTTTGATAAAATTAATTAGAAATATTTATCAATTTAGATCAGTTTATTAAGCATGAGTACAATAATTCGCAATACTATAATTATGCAATTAAATAAGATTCGAGTATTGCCGGCTGACCTATATGCACTCGTTTATTTTCATGTCTCTTGTGTTTTTCTTTTCTGTAAATATAGATATCTGAGTAATAATATCACATAAAGCAAAATAAGCCACGAAATCTGGCGCAACACCCCGTAATTGATTTGCTTATGATGTAGCTAAGAACTGCGCAGAAAAAAAGGCATCCGCTACTTTTTATCTCATAGAGATAATTTTTGATCGTTCATAAACTTCGACCACAATCAACGCCGTATATCTTTTTTAAAGATATTTCTTGTTACATCTTACGGAGGATTCCAAAGATTGCTGATGTATCAAAATTGACTCGCCCTGCTGAGACTGCAAGTGTACCTCATCACTGCCCCTGTGTAATTTATTTCATGCTGGCGCGGTGACTTATTTACCTTACCCACATTGTCACAATAACGGCATACGAATAATGTGGCTTTGTCCGGATTGGAATGGTCCATCAAAAACAAGAAGTTTTCTTTTATTGTTTTAATTTATTCTTTTGCTACATTTGTTGTTAAACGTTTGCAAAACTTTTGGAGTGTGGTCATTCGCGTATTAAAAAGTTCGAGTTTGCAATTGTTGGCAATCGTTGCACAAATTTTAACCACATTTAATCTCAAAATCGACATTTTAACGCGATTTAAATAAACCGGGTATGCGTGTAATCAATCAAATGGAAATGGACATTTGATTTACAAAGCATCAACATGTTTACAAAAAGTGTGGACGATTACATCGTCGAATGGAAATTCGTCTTTGAGTGATCTCAGAAAGTATAGTTCCTCGGGATACAAACAATATAGAAAGCGGAAATAGCCCGACAGAAAGCGGAAATATCAGTGCATACGGTGCAAAAGTCCCTTTTTCAAGTTTAAATAGTTCGATGTAGAAAGCATCGATAAATACCAATTTACCGGGGTACTCGATGTTTCTGTCAAAATATCAGTGGTTGTTCGAATTTGCGGTCAAGTCCCCTCACATTTTTAAAGGGGCCTTTTCACAGATTTTGGCATATTTTGAAGTTTGTCATTAAATGCTTTATATTGATAAATGTAAACATTGGATCTTAAAAGCTCCAGTAAAAAATCAAAAATAAAATTAAAACAAGGAAAAAAAAGTAGCCGGTACCAGAGCTCGAACCAGTGACCCCCGGAGTTAGTCTGAAGTAAAAACACATTAGCCCTCTCGGCCATTCCGCCGAGTATACACATAGTGAGTATTTTATACCTTATATAAGCAATCTTCGTAGTTTCGTAAATTTAAACGACAACAACAGAACTCTCCAAATTATTCAATCGTTTCGCGTTGCAACGATTTATAATTTTTAGGTTTTCAAATCGTCAAAAGATACATATACTGGCTATATTGGACTATGGTAAATGTTCAGTAATACTGTTTCCTCACAAATATCATACCTAAATCGAAAATTTGCGAGTCTGAATTTTTTTTTTTCAATTTTGTCAATTTACCAAACCGTGAAAAGATCCCTTTAAGGTAGTGTTCGAGAACCCGGTACCATGACCTTTGGTGAAGGGCAAACGTGGCCCTAGTGTTTGCAGAGCAGACTCCTTACATCAAATAGAGTAGAGTTAGTGTATGCAAGTCAAGGCCGGCTCCAGAATGTAACTTTTTGTTGGGTGGGGTTTAAATTTAATGAAACTTTCGCCCCGTCCTGTTATTTCGTACGTATGTTTTTTGCGTGCATGCATACATTAATTCATTTTGCACAGGAACTAAACAAATATTGTCATTCAAATTTTGTTTTAGCACTGCGTCATCTTTTTCTGTCAGTTCTATCATCAACAATATTGACTATTAAAAAGAAAAGACTTGAACTTCTTTATATCAAAAAAGTTTTATACGCGTGATATCATAATTTGAAAATTCTAATGTAAACAGAGATTCTTACCACCTGAAACGGTCCAGGATTTAACTCGACGCCGGCCATAAAGAGGAGAATACCAATAAAGCCGAAAACGCCAACCACCCAAAGAGTGTCTAGGTCCGAAATAGACCCAGACTTTGCCGTAAAACACCCGATTCTAGCTCGGTACGTTCCGATGTCCACCATGATTAAAGCATCGAAGTGTACAGTGCGTTGCTTTGTTTAATATACGGATTTTCCAAATCATTTTGGCATCAATTGAAGTTATTAAATTGAATTAATTATCTGCCTCAACATGAACCAATTGTTATTAATGATACTATTTGTTTGTGAATACCATAGTGCCTAAAATTCATTAAATTGCCTCAATTTCTTATAAAGATTTTATTCTTTGACATAAATTTTCCTTTTTTCCCCTTGTAATCTCAAAATTGCTTTGCAAATTATAGCCGAGGCAACTGCATCGGCGTGCCTAAGCGTGGCTACGACGCTGCACCCAGAGATTTCTTCTATAAAAATATTGAGCTGTAGGATAAATGATTTTATCCACTGTTTATTACATCACCTCAGCCTTGCATTAACAGGATAGAAAGTTATTTATTTATCGATTACTATCAACAATCAGACTTATCTTGATTCTAACACGTTCATGCTGTGCTCATGGTCAGAACTAATTTTGCTAAGTTCATTTTAGTTGAACAATACCAATGTTAATTTGTTGTATAAAGGTTAGCGAGTGTAATCTAAGGATTCCAAGTTATACATTGCTTGATGATGTGGTTACCATGCTTCTTGTTTATGACTCCGTTACAAATAATCCGGTCGCCGGTCGATGTTTCCGATTTCCAGGCATCTTGAAGACTGGACACGTCGGAGCCGTCCGCCGTAAGATGAGTGACAGTTTAATATCTCAGTCACAAATAGAGACCGATCACCGTCCAATCTGCGGACGACGTATTTTTCCGTTCATCGGGTTTGCGTCTGGCCGATGATCGCACGGTCACCGGGTCATTTTGTAGCATCGGGTGACGCCGGATTAATTTTAACTCTCACTCAAAATTTAACATGACGTGGGGCCCGGGGAAGGAATCGAGTTGCGATCGAAAAAAAGATCGGACGATCAACGCACGTTTATCGCCCGGCGCTCGCCCGACATCGGATCCGTTGTACGTGTATCACGACGAGCTCCGTCCGGCGTCCGTTAGTTATTGTGCAGAGGACATCCAGCAATCAGACGGTCGCCGGCCGATGTATATGTCCCTGTTAAATACTTTGATTTTTGCAGATACACGTACGATGAATCCGATGTCGGGCAGTCGCCAGTCGATAACCGGGCGTTGATCGACCGATTTTTTTTCGATATCAACTCGATTCCCTGCCTGGCCCGACGTCGGGTAAATTTTTTAGCGATACCTCAGTCACAAAAAGAAACCGATCACCGTCCGATCAGCGGACAACGTTTTTTTACGATCATCGGGCTGGCGCCCGGCCGATGATCGCACGGACACCGGGTTATTTGGTAGCATCGGGCGGCGTCGAGTTCAAAATTTGACAGATTGCCAATGAGGGTGATAAAATGATTGGAAATAAGAAAAAATAACACATTTATTTATGTATAAAACAACCCATGACATTCGAATGGTGCATATACATGAACAAACATTTAAGAGATTTATTTTCGTTTGAAACAGAGGTTCTAACAGTTGAACGAACTGCCAAAAGTCAGAAGAAAATTATATGTTTACAACAAAAACTGTGTTGCTGTGCCCTCCTTATCATATCCCACCTTTGATGATCTGAAAATAGAAAACATTTCAGTATATCTTAGAATGTTTAATCTTTAAAAATTATCATTCAACATACTCTTAAACAGAAGATAGAGTGGACGTACGCATTTCCAAACATTTGTTTTTATAAAAGTTATCCTTCTAAGTTCATTTAAACCCTGAGGCTGGTATGTAGTTTTTACGTCATCTCCTAAACTAAAATATTATCGTAATGTTTTGTTTCTTGAAAAATTGTATTAATTAAATGACACAATAATTATATATATAAAAACGATTTTCCCTAGAAAAGCAAACAATAAGTTACATTTGTCATATTTGAATTATGCAAAGCGGTAGTATAAGGGTACGTTATATCAGTAATTTAAATGAGCTCATTAAGATAAAACCATATTATTTACCAAATTTAATTAATACATGGGTTGATTCACAAGAAAGACCAATAAACCAATAATTGACTATAAAGTTACCAAATCTCTATGGAACCGTCTCAGTTATTATCGTCAATGTGTGTACAACAAAGAAGGATCTTACAGAGGTTCCTTTGTTTTGGCCCCATGACATGTTGTCTGCAAAAACAAGCACCTATAGAATTTAGAAGTGTAAATGTACAAGTCCCCTCACATATCGCTGCCATAGATTGGCAAAGGAGGAGCCTTCGAAACCATAAATAAACACAAATTTAAGAGGGGATATATTTGAACCTTAATGAACTGTCGTCTATTTTGATTCTATATATATCTGTATTATCAATTTATGCCTTTAAATATGACCCATACTTCAATTATGTAAGTAACCACCGTTTTTTCCAGATACAAAAAGACGCAAACGAGTCAAGTTACCCATGTTTTAAGTAACGAGTACATTAATGTCCATTGTATATATATAAATATATATATAATACATAAATAAATGAATAAATAAATAAATAAATAAATAAATAAATAAATATATATATATATATATATATATATATATATATATATATATATATATATATATATATATATATATATATATATATCTAATCTTGCTTTCATATTTACCTTGAACACACTCTGATGATTGATTTGTGAATCCTTCCTTACATTTGCACAAGTGCGTGTCCCCGTCTAGCACACACTCGGCGTTAGCCACACACTCACTCTCATCGACCGCTCTCTTTCTACGGACGGTGGGTGTTGTCGTTGTTGAGGTTAGTGTAGAGCTTGCAGGACTTTCTGCATTTGTTTCCGTTGTTGGAACAGTTTTAGAAGGCACAGTTGTACTGTACGTTGTATCTGTATGAGTTGTTTCATTAGACGCTGTGGCAGGCATTGAAATGGTAGAAGTGGGCAGTGTTTATGATTAAGCATTAGTTGCTGGTGATCCAGAACCATCAGTTGCTCGTGGTGCAAGTGTCGAACTTGTGCTTGTGGGCAGTGGTAATGTAGAAGCATCAGTTGCTCGTGGAGCAAGTGTCGAACTTACGCTTGAGGGCAGTGGTTATGTAGAACCATTAGTTGCTCGTGGTGCAATTGTCGAACTTGTGCTTGTGGGCAGTGGTAATGAAGAAGCATCAATTGTTCATGGTGCAAGTGTCGAACTTATGCTTGTGGGCAGTGGTAATTTAGAAGCATTATTTGCTCGTGGTGCAAGTGTCGAACTTGTGCTTGTGGGCAGTGGTAATGTAGAACCATCAGTTGCTCGTGGTGCAAGTGCCGCGCGTGTGCTCGTGGGCAGTGGTAATGTAGAACCATTAGTTGCTCGTGGTGCAAGTGTCGAACTTGTGCCCGTGGGCAGTGCTAATGTAGAACCATCAGTTGCTCGTGGTGCAAGTGTTCAAATTGTTCTTGTGGGCAGTGGTAATGTAGAACCATCAGTTGCTCGTGGTGCAAGTGTCGAAGTTGTGCTTGTGAGCAGCAGTGGTAATGTAGAACCATTAGTTGCTCGTGGTGCAAGTGTCGAACTTGTGCTTGTGAGCAGTGGTAATGTAGAAGCATCAGTTGCTCGTGGTGCAAGTATCGAACTTGTGCTCGTGGGCAGTAGTAATGTAGAACCATAAGTTGCTCGTGGTGCAAGTGTCAAACTTGTGCTCGAGGGCAGTGGTAATGTAGAACCATTAGTTGCTCTTGGTGCAAGTGTCGAGCTTGTGCTTGTGGGAAGTGCTAATGTAGAACCATTAGTTTCTTGTGGTGCAAGTGTCGAACTTGTGCTTGTGGGCAGTGGTAATGTAAAAGCATCAGTTTCTCGTGGTGCAAGTGTCGAACTTGTGCTTGTGGGCAGTGGTAATGTAGAACCATTAGTTGCTCGTGGTGCAAGTGTCGAACTTGTGCTCGTGGGCAGTGGTAATATAGAACCATTAGTTGCTCCTTTTGCATGTGTCGAACTTTTGCTTGTGGGCAGTGGTAATATAGAAGCATCAGTTGCTCGTGGTGCAAGTGTCGAACTTGTGCTAGTGGGCAGTGGTAATGTAGAACCATTCGTTTCTCGTGGTGCAAGTGTCGAACTTGTGGTTGTGGGCAGTGGTAATGTAGAACCATTAGTTGCTCGTGGTGCAAGTGTCGAACTTGTGCTTGTGGGCAGTGGTAATGTAGAACCATAAGTTGCTAGTGGTGCAAGTGTCGAACTTGTGCTTGTGGGCAGTGGTAATATAGAACCATTAGTTGCTTGTGGTGCAAGTGTCGTACTTGTGCATTTGGGCAGTGGTATTATAGAACCATTAGTTGCTCGTGGTGCAAGTGTCGAGCTTGTGCTAGTGGGCAGTGGTAATGTAGAACCATTCATTTGGTGTGAGCAAGTGTTTTTTCTTTGGACTTGAAAATATAAAAATGCAATTGGATTTATTAATCTTAGTGTTGGAAAGTTGATGATAATAAATGAGTGACATTGTTTAATGGATACAGGATGGTTACACACAAGGTATGAACATAAATAGCTTGTAAATGAAGAAAACAGAGCCTTGTTTAAAATTTTGAAAAATTGTTTATATACTATTCAAAAAAGATATGGCAACACAGTCAACTCAGTCAATTGAGCCAGGAGAAATTGACTTAGAAAAGTCAGAAGTATCTGATAGTAACCAAGATTGTGATAGTCAAGACAAAACCAAACGCAAATACATAAGCAGTGTTAGCGAACATGAACTTAGTATAAGCGAATCAAAAGCTGAAAGCAAAAAGCAAGCAAAGAAAAAGGCAAAACACGAAAAACAGAAAGCTGAAGGAACCAAAGATACAGAAAACATGAGCATTGTTGATATCTCAAAACACTTGAGAGAAATAAATGTCAAGCTGTCCAAAGTGATGCTAAAAGATGACAGCTCTCTAGAAAATATGATAGAAACAATTGTAGGAAAAATGAAAAATAGCCTACTCCACAGAATCGAACTGCTTGAACATAAACTTTTCGAAAAAGAAACAGAAAGTGATAATCTTAAGAAGGATATAGATAATTTGCAGAAAGAACTTGTTTTTGAAAAGGAAGAAAAGAAACAGATCCTGTTGGAGTTAACAAAAGAAAAAGAGTCAAACAAAGAAAATCTCAATGACCTCGAACAATACAGTCGAATTAACAATGTAGTTGTTCATGGCCTTCCTGATAGAGATAAAGCAGAAACACCAGACGTAACCATTAAATTAGTAGTAGAAACCATCAAAAAGCACACTGGAATTGAACTTGGTGAATCTGAAATCGATTACGGGCATAGGCTTGGAAGATTTGAAAATGGCAAAAGCAGACCAGCTGTTATAAAATTCATTTCTAGATCTAAGAAAATACAAATTCTTAAAATGAGCAAGCAACTCAAACAAGTTAAAATTTATGCAGGCGAACACCTAACACAGTTGAACCAAACAGTTTTCAACTCGTTCCGCTTGAAGAAAAAAGATACTGTAGAATCAGTATGGAGTAGAAGCGGAAAACTTGTCTACAAAAACCGGAACGGAATCATCCACAGGGTCCTTTATAAGGAGTTCAATTATTGGCTTAGTCTACCATGGTCATAGACATAACATTTACAAACGTTTCTACTTTGGGAAGTATACTATTATTAACTGTTGTCCATTATCAAGGTGCAATGAAGACGAAGGATTAGTGGTTATTCAAGGGATTAGTGGCTATTCAGACACACCATGACAATCAAATGCACAATACAATACAGTGTATTTACAATTTACGTTAGCATGTGTACACAATGCAAAGCAAGCAAATTAAATGCATGTTATATATCGGTGCATATGTTTGACAACATTCTTAAATTTAACACACCATTGATTTTGTTACATCTATGCACCATGTATTATCTATATATATGTACTATTATAAACAAGGTGTACCTAAGGAGTATTAAATTTTTTGACCAAATGTATTGTAAATAAATACGTATATACATTTTTGTAATGCAGTCAAATACTCAAAAACGATGTACATGTATTTATCTCTTGCCCTTTTAGATTTCGAAGGTAAGAGATAAATCCAATAAATCATGTGTTACCACTATCCTTGACAGGAGTCCTTATATAATATAAGGACAACTACTGTGTTTAAACTGTTAAAAACATTAACAGTACATGCAAAGACGCACACTGGACAAATAAATCATTAAATCTAAAATGAAAGGGAAGCAAATATGTGTCACTCTATTTACATTGCTGTTATCATAATAGAGTTTTTTTCTCTAACACGTGATATTAAATCGAAAAGCTGAACTGATTAAACTCTGTTTACTCTGATATCAAGTGACATTGCTGGTAAACTGAATAATTGCAAACGAATTCATACAATTCGGCTTCTTTTGGAAGGCTATTGATCGCTCTGTATAATCACATATGCCTTACGTGTTAAATAAGCAATTTTTATCAACCTTCAAAAAAAAAACAGCTAAAAAAAATTGTTGTTGACAATACCGTAAATAATGAACATAAATTACAACACATATGAAGTATTATTAATGTATAAAAGCATACTATGTTAGACAGTTACAAATATGAATGCATATGGTTGTAAAATAATTATATGATTATTATACAAAAAGCAAAATTGTAATTAATTGATAGATCAACTCTGTAAACTATTTTTAAGTGTTTAATTCGGTTGATTGCTATGGTAATTTAATTGTTATTTATTGCAATTGATGTCATTTCTATTGTTCGTGTGCAAAGTAGGAAATGTGTAAGCATTACTGTATATGTTGTATCATAATAACAGCAGCTCATACAAAATGCATGTACAATTTGGCGTTTATGCCTATGTCTATACAGGTTCGGTTTTTGCCTTTTTATACTATTCAACACTTTTGGAAATCGCCTAGTTAAATTATAAAATATATTTAACTTGCAAGCAAGACAGAGCAGTTATATTCATATTAAATGTAATTATATACTTATCTTAGGAAAATCAAATATACATTTAATTCTACTGCTACATTTGTAATGAGCACATGTCTACATGTGTAAGCGTTACTGTATATGTTGTATCATACTAACAGAAGCTCATACAAAATGCATGTAAAATTTGGCGTTTATGCCTGAGTCTATACATGTACGGTATTTGCTTTTTTATACTATTTAACACTTTTTGAAATCGCCTATTTA
This sequence comes from Dreissena polymorpha, assembly GCF_020536995.1. Classification (NCBI taxonomy): domain Eukaryota; kingdom Metazoa; phylum Mollusca; class Bivalvia; order Myida; family Dreissenidae; genus Dreissena; species Dreissena polymorpha. The sequence continues at coordinate 27,235,315 of NC_068367.1, forward strand.
AATTACAAAGTATATTTAACTAGCAAGCAAGACAGAACAGTTATATTCATATTAAATGTTATTATATACTTATCTTAGGAACATCAAATATACATTTAATTCTACTGCTACATTTGTAATGAGAATATGTCTACATATCTCTATGTCTATATATGTACGGTATTTGCAGTTAAATACTTTTTAACGCTTTTGGACATCACCTTATTAAATGATATAGTATATCTTGAATAGCAAGCAAGACAGAGCAGTTATACTGATATTAAATACTGTTTTATAGTTATCTTAAGAAAACAAAATATACATTTAATGTTGCTGCCATATTTGTATGGGCAGACGAATCTAATCCAAAAAATTGTTTTAAGTACGCAACCTCTCTTTTTAAGAATACCCACCTTGAACAAACAAAAAACAAAAAAGTCAACAATGTAATCATGTAACTATTGTAAACTATATACATATCATATATACCTGTGCAAGTATTGTTTAATTGCCTTTTTGTATAGCTTTTAGTTTGTGTTGTTGTTGGTTTTTTTTCTTTGTAAATTTGATTGCACATATCTTTATTTACGATATACACTTATTATTTACCATCACTCAAACTCACCTTTCTGTATCTACCTGAAATAAGACTACCTTTCCAACAATTTTCTAACAATCTTCTAACATCTATAAAGCAGGAGCTATGTGTTTATCTCCCTTTTTGTTTTTTCTTCTCACTTTTGTGATATTTCTTTTTACTTCTTCATTTCTATGGAAATTTCAGTTTTTTGAATCCCTAATTTTTGTTTTCTATTTTTTCTTTGTATGTATACACATCTTATGTCTTAAAATAGAAACCGACTGGACACACAACTTATCATGTACATCTCCATACACCTCTTTAAATGATTAAATTATGTAGTTTAAATGCAAAAGGGCTAAACAATAAAGACAAACGCATAAAAATCTTCAAATGGTTAGACGAAAAAAATTATAGTATATGCCTATTACAAGAAAGTCACTTGACACATACTTTAGCACAAAACTTAAAAGATGAATGGGACGGAGACATATATCTCAGTGGACAATATACTAATAAACAAGGCATTGCCTTTCTGATAAAAAATAATATAGGGATCACAGTCGATAATTTTAACGAAATAATAATTGGCAGACAAGCAAGTATAGATATCAAAATACACGAAACACAAATAACATTAATCAACGTCTACGGCCCTAACATAGACGATTCCACTTTTTACGAAACATTACAATCCTTTATAATTAATAACCAAGATAAAAATATTATAATCGGTGGCGATTTCAATACTGTCCTGAACCCATTAATAGATAAAAAGAATGGAAACCTTTATACTCATACTAAAAATAGAAACATTTTAAATAACATAATTGAAAACTACAATATGATAGATATCTGGCGTACAGTATACCCAAACGAAAGCAAATTCACCTGGCACTCAAACACAAAACCAACAATATTTTGTAGATTAGACTATTTTTTAATATCTGAATCTCTTTGCAACATTATTGACACATGTAACATAAAACCAGGATTTATGACTGACCACTCTCTAGTTGAACTTAAACTGCACAATATACAACCTGAAAGAGGCCCAGGATACTTAAAATTAACAACAGCATCTTATTAGATACACAATATCAAACACAAATAAAACAGGAAATATTAAATACAGTTGAAAATAATAAAGATGCAAACCCAAACACCTTATGGGAAGTAATTAAAGGAAATATACGTAACACAACAATTAGAAACACATCATTTAAACAAAAAGAAACACACAAACTTGAAACTGAAACCATCAAAACCATTGAAACACTTGAAAAACAATTGCTTCAAACAAACACAAATGATACCACCGACATTGAAAATGAAATAACATTTAAAAAACAAATATTAGATGGAATCTATCATACACATCTCAATGGAATAATACTAAGAGCGCGTGCACAGCATGTTGAACACTATGAAAAAAATACAAAATATTTCGCAAACATTGAAAAACGTAGAAGTGAACAAAAAACTGTTCACAAATTAGTAGTCAATGGCAAAGATATAACAATCAGAACTCAAATACTAGAAGAACAACGATTATTTTTCGAAACCCTCTATAAACGAAATTTTTTTGAAAATAACACTCTTTTTAAAAATACACATCACGCTTTAAACCAGGAGGAAAAACAACTGTGCGACGGATTGCTTAATGAATATGAATGTGGATTAGCCCTAAAAGAAATGCAAAATAAAAAAAGCCCAGGATTTGATGGCATCACAATCGAATTTTATAAAATATTCTGGAATGATATAAAAACACATCTAATCAATTCACTTAACTATTCATTTAACAACGAAAACTTAACAACGCTACAAAAACAAGGTATTATATCACTTATTCCAAAACCGGGAAAAAACTTAGAATCCTTATCAAACTGGCGCCCGACAAGTTTACTAAACAATGATTATAAAATTGCAACTAAAAGTATAGCAAACAGAATAAAAAAAATATTACCATCAATCATTTCAAAATCTCAATCTGGTTTCATAAAAGGACGTTACATTGGTGAAAACGTTCGTCTAATCCAAGAATGCATAAACTATTTCAACAATTCAAATACTCCTGGTCTAATATTCTTTGCAGACTTTGAAAAGGCATTCGATTCGCTTGATCACTCATTTATGTTCTCTTGCTTAGAAAATATGAACTATGGTGAAAGTCTCATTCAATGGGTCAAACTATTCTATACCGATATTAACAGTATAATCATTAACAATGGCTTCTTTTCAAACAGTTTTAATATCGAACGAGGGGTTCGACATGGATGTCCACTCTCATCATCGCTATTTATTATTTGCATCGAGTACCTATCACATCACATCCAATCAAATAAACACATAAAAGGCATATCACTAGAACCTGACGAAGAAATCAAACAATCCCTATTTGCTGACGATGCAACTTATTTTTTAAATAACAATTACGATTCTTTCCATAACCTAATAGAGTCGCTAACCCTTTACGGAATGACATCGGGTCTTAAACTAAACAAAAGTAAATGTACTGTGCTACGAGTAGGTAAATTAAAACAAAGTAATGTTCAATATAAAAAAGAAATGAAATTTAATTGGACATCTGATGAAGCCACAACGTTAGGAATTACATTCACAAATAATGAAAAGGATACAGTTCTTAAAAACATACTACCTAAATTACAGAATTTTAAAAACTGCTTAAAATCATGGCATCATCGTAAACTTACACTAATCGGAAAAAAACACAGTATTGAAAACGTTTGCACTTCCTAAATTAATATATGTATTAACAGTTCTCCCAAATCCGCCAAATGATGTAATTAACGATATAAAATCAGCAATATTTAATTTCATATGGGACGGTAAGCCTGATAAAATAAAAAGAACTCAGTTAATTCAATCTGTAGAAAATGGAGGTATCCAATTAACGAACATTGACTCATTCTTAAATGCAATCAAATGCAGCTGGGTTAAACGATACCCAGATAATACCAATACGAGTAAATGGAAATTATTCTACCAGAAAATCCTAAAAAAATATGGTGACTCCTTACTCTTTGAATGTAACATCAGCAATACTATCTTACATGAAATTGCAAACGAAAACATATTTCTGTCTGATGTTCTATCAGCGTGGAGTGATGTTACTCATAACTTAGAAACCCAAACCAGCAGTAAAACAATTTTATGGAACAATAAAGAAATAACTTCAAACAATAAGACGTTTTTCTATAAAGACTGGTTTGAAAAAGCATTAAATATGTCGACCAATTATATGACTACAGAATTAAGGATTTCTACTCTTTTGATAATATATGTTACATATATGGAATACCTTCAAATAATTTTCTGAAATACTACACACTAATCAAAAGAATACCCATACATATAAAATCTGAAATCAATACAAATAATACACCATGTACTCAAACAACATTTGTAGAAAACATACTTGGAAGAAAAAAAATAATATTTTACACACTACAAATTAAAAACCCTACAGAAAACTCCAAAATCCAAAATAAATGGCAAGTCCTTTTTGGAGAAAATGAACTTAATTGGAAACACATATTTACCATGCCATATAAAGCAACTATTGAAAGCACACTGAGAAATTTTCAATACAAATACATCCATAGAATTATAGCTACAAATAAATATCTATTTAAATGCAAATTATCTAACTCAAATCTGTGTGACTTCTGCAGTGAAAACATTGAAACTATAGAACATCTTTTTTGGTAGTGCAACACATCCAGCCTATTTGGAATCAATTAATATCTTTTCTTGAACAACATCAACTAAACGTTAAACTATCTTTCTTAAATGTAAGTTTCGGAATTAACTCATTGAAATCAATAGACTGTAATAATATTGTGAATTTTATGGTTATATTGATGAAATATTTTATCTTAAACATGAAGTACAAAAAACAAGTACCAAATTTTAATTGTTTTGTCCACAGTCTTAAACTAAAAATCCAGATTGAGAAAGAAATAGCCCTCAGTAAACTTTAAGACACATTACAAATCTTTGAACAAAAATGGAATCGGATTAAATTCTCATAATGTTTTGTCCACTTATATACATTTCACTCTAATGTTAGTTTATCTCTCTAAAATAGTTTTGTTTATTTATTTTTTTATTTTTTTTTATTTTTATTTTTCAATCTGACAAGATCATTGTGAATACACAACAGAACACACAAGTCCAGTATGCTTTCTCCCGACTTTATACAACTCATCATTTTTCATAACTATTCCTCTGTTGTTCTTTTCTTTTCTCTCATTTTTTTTAAAATATATTAGCATATCTTGTATAACATGTCTGAACTTTATTGCTTTGTACAATCACTATGTTGTATGATCATATACATGTTTACATTGTATGTATGATATTGAATTAAAAAAAGTGTCGAACTTGTGCTTGTGGGCAGTGGTAATGTAGAACCATAGTTGCTCGTGGTGCAAGTGTCGAACTTGTGCTTGTGGGCATTGGTAATGTAGAAGCATTAGTTGCTCGTGATGCAAGTGTCGAACTTGTGCTCGTGCGCCGTGGTAATGTAGAACCATAGTTGCTCGTGGTGCAAGTGTCGAACTTGTGCTTGTGGCCAGTGGTAATGTAGAACCATTAGTTGCTCGTGGTGCAAGTGTCGAAGTCGTTCTTGTGGGCAGTGGTAATATAGAACCATTAGTTGCTCGTGGTGTAAGGTTCGAACTTATGCTTTTGGGCAGTGGTAATGTAGAACCATTAGTTGCTGGTGGTGCAAGTGTCGATCTTGTGCTCGTAGGCAGTGGTAATGTAGAAGCATCAGTTGCTCGTGGTACAAGTGTCGAACTTGTGCTTGTGGGAAGTGGTAGTGTAGAACCATTAGTTGCTCGTGGTGCAAGTGTCGAATTGTGCTGGTGGGCAGTGGTAATGTAGAACCATTAGTTCCTCGTGGAGCAATTGTCGAACTTGTGCTTGTGGCCAGTGGTAATGTAGAAGCATTAGTTGCTCGTGGTGCAATTGTCGAACTTGTGCTTGTGAGCAGTGTTGATGTAGAACCATTAGTTGCTTGTGGTGCAAGTGTCGAACTTGTGCTTTTGGGCAGTGGTAATGTAGAAGCATTAGTTGCTCGTGGTGCAAGTGTCGAACCTGTGCTTGTGGGCAGTGGTAATGTTGAAGCATTAGTAGCTCGTGGTGCAAGTGTCGAACTTGTGCTTGTGGGCAGTGGTAATGTAGAACCATTAGTTGCTCGTGGTGCAAGTGTCGAACGTGTGCTCGTGGGCAGTGCTAATGTAGAACCATCAGTTGCTCGTGGTGCGAGTGTCGAACTCGTGCTTGTGGGCAGTGGTAATGCAGAAGCATAAGTTGCTCGTGGTGCAAGTGTCGAACTTGTTCTCGTGGGCAGTGGTAATATAGAACCATTAGTTGCTCGTGGTGCATGTGTCGAACTTGTGCTTGTGGGCAATGGTAATATAGAAGCATCAGTTGCTCGTGGTGCAAGTGTCGAACTTGTGCTCGTGGGCAGTGGTAATGTAGAACCATTCGTTTCTCGTGGTGCAAGTGTCGAACTTGTGGTTGTGGGCAGTGGTAATCTAGAACCATTAGTTGCTCGTGGTACAAGTGTCGAACTTGTGCTTGTGGGCAGTGGTAATGTAGAACCATAAGTTGCTCGTGGTGCAAGTGTCGAACTTGTGCTTGTGGGCAGTGGTAATATAGAACCATTAGTTGCTTGTGGTGCAAGTGTCGTACTTGTGCTTTTGTGCAGTGGTATTATAGAACCATTAGTTGCTCGTGGTGCAAGTGTCGAACTTGTGCTTGTGGGCAGTGGTAATATAGAACCATAGTTGCTCGTGGTGCAAGTGTCTAACTTGTGCTTGTGGGCAGTGGTAATGTAGAAGCATTAGTTGCTCGTGATGCAAGTGTCGAACTTGTGCTCGTGCGCAGTGGTAATGTAGAACCATAGTTGCTCGTGGTGCAAGTGTCGAACTTGTGCTTGTGGCCAGTGGTAATGTAAAACCATAATTTGCTCGTGGTGCAAGTGTCGAACTCGTTCTTGTGGGCAGTGGTAATATAGAACCATCAGTTGCTCGTGGTGCAAGTGTCCAACTTGTGCTCGTGGGCAGTGGTAGTGTAGAAGCATCAGTTGCTCGTGGTACAAGTGTCGAACTTGTGCTTGTGGGCAGTGGTAATGTAGAAGAATCAGTTGCTCGTGGTGCAAGTGTCGAACTTGTGCTCGTGGGCAGTGGTTATGTAGAACCATTAGTTTCTTGTGTTGCAAGTGTCGAACTTGTGGTTGTGGGCAGTGGTAATGTAGAACCATCAGTTGCTCGTGGTGCAAGTGTCAAACTTGTGCTCGTGGGCAGTGGTAATGTAGAACCATTAGTTGCTCGTGGTGCAAGTGTCGAACTTGTGCTTATGGGCAGTGGTATATAGAACCATTAGTTGCTCGTGGTGTAAGGTTCGAACTTATGCTTTTGGGCAGTGGTAATGTAGAACCATAAGTTGCTGGTGGTGCAAGTGTCGATCTTGTGCTCGTGGGCAGTGGTAATGAAGAAGCATCAGTTGCTCGTGGTACAAATGTCGAACTTGTGCTTGTGGGAAGTGGTAGTGTAGAACCATTAGTTGCTCGTGGTGCAAGTGTCGAACTTGTGCTGGTGGGCAGTGGTAATGTAGAACCATTAGTTGCTCGTGGAGCAATTGTCGAACTTGTGCTTGTGGCCAGTGGTAATGTAGAAGCATAAGTTGCTCGTTGTGCAATTGTCGAACTTGCGCTTGTGAGCAGTGTTGATGTAGAACCATTAGTTGCTTGTGGTGCAAGTGTCGAACTTGTGCTTTTGGGCAGTGGTAATGTAGAAGCATTAGTTGCTAGTGGTGCAAGTGTCGAACTTGTGCTTGTGGGCAGTGGTAATGTTGAAGCATTAGTTGCTCGTGGTGCAAGTGTCGAACTTGTGCTTGTGGGCAGTAGAAATTTAGAACCATTAGTTGCTCGTGGTGCAAGTATCGAACGTGTGCTCGTGGGCAGTGCTAATGTAGAACCATCAGTTGCTCGTGGTGCAAGTGTCGAACTCGTGCTTGTGGGCAGTGGTAATGTAGAAGCATAAGTTGCTCGTGGTGCAAGTGTCGAACATGTGCTTGTGGGCAGTGGTAATGAAGAACCATTAGTTGCCCGTGATGCAACTGTCGAACTTGTGCTCGTGGGCAGTGGTAATGTAGAAGCATCAGTTGCTCGTGGTGCATGTGTCGAACTTGTGCTTGTGAGCAGTGTTGATTTAGAACCATAAGTTGCTCATGGTGTTAATGTCGAACTTGTGCTTGTGGGCAGTGGTAGTGTAGAAACATTAGTTGCTGGTGATGCAGAAGGCGAAGTTGTTCTTGTGGGCAGTGGTAATGTAGAAACATTATATTTGGTGTCGATGCAAGTGGCGAACTTGTGCTTGTGGTCAGTCCAGGAGTTGTAGTATGGAAGTGAGGATTGCATTGGTTCCCTGGAGCTTTAAATGTCTTAAGCGTTTAAACGTTTTATACAAGACACGCATAACACATCTCTTCGCTGGATTGTGTTAAGGTCACATTAAAAACCACATTTAAACCAAAATATATTTCCCTAAGTTAAAACATTATATACATACGGTTTTTAGCAAATTTTGAAAACGGTCTTACTATTAAGAGAAATTGTAAAATTCTGGTTATGTTGAGGACATAATAATAATCACATTTAAATTTAAAAGAGCATAACGTTGCATGGTTATGTGTAATTATAATATATTTTGAAAAACACCATCAAAAGTGTTATTTTGTACCTATAAAAGCTGTAGTTATCAAGCGGGCGATGGCCAGTGCACTTATAAGCATCAGGAACTTTATTTCTTTCTGTGACAACATAAATAAGTGAATAAATATTGAAGTGGTTTCCGTTGTGTAATAAGTGTAAATTTAGTCAGTTGTTTGATTTACGTAATTATTAACATTTGGACTGATACTTATTGGTATATTCCAATGAATCAACAGTTGCAAGTGTCCCATGGGGTGGGGATTGCATCTGCATATATGTATTGAAACATCTTGTTTTCCAACCTTCGTTCATTGGCATAAACAGAGATTGCGCGTAAAAAAAATATTCTTTACATTTTGTTAAGTTCACAAAACAAGAAATTGCATGCACAATTACATACAAAAAATTCGGATATCAACGAATTTTCAAATATTCACACAATAAGACATATTTGTTTTTTTTTGTTGCGCAAATGCCAGTTCCTTTTTGTTTGGTTTTAAAAATAAACGTATCAGGTACGTAAATTACTACTATTAGTCAGTAATTTCCATTTCGCCTCTGGATTTCATAAGATAGATGTCTAGTTGTTTATTTATCCCACTAATGTGTCTATAATTCAGTGATATGAACATGCTTTGTGACATTTATCGTTAATCATATTTAAAAATTGACACTGCCAACAAATCAACACATATAATTTCACCCCTGTTATACCTGTGCGTCAAAAGGCTGCCATTTTTAAAGTGAGTTACTTAAAATATCTGAGGAGAACGTTAATCATGGAAAAGGTCAGTTTATAAGTCAACTTTTGAAATTCTATATACGCGAATACTATTGATGTTTTCAAAACGATATGCTGTATTTACTGTATTTTGTTGAACGTTGTCATACAATATATGTTGCAATTTCGTTCACAATCAATTATTTTAAACTTTCAGATCTTGTTTACATAAAGTGAATACCTGATTATTCGAATATTCAAATACTTAAATAACCGAATATTTCGAAACTAACTCTGATATGTGTTGCCATTTCTTAATAAAACGGATGCAGCCAACATTACTTTTTAAATGAATATAATACAACTTTGTTTTGGATGAACTTTAGGCAAATACATAAAAAAAGACGTTATTTCATATACTTACCTGTCACATTATAATCCTCGTTGTGTACAGATAAATATGATTTTGGAGACTAAATCTACTGATTATCTGCAGTTATTCCCTAAACAACGCTTTCCTAACTCATATGCAGGTTTAACCAAAACATAAGAAAAGCATGTTTTCACTGAAGTACCGGTATCTTACGTTTTTCAAAAATCAGTTTGTTAGCTCTTGCGACAGGATTGAGCTTTTTTAAAGAAAATTACTTAATCCGTCATAAATGTTTGCTGTGCCAGATAACAATAGACGTGTATAAAACCGTCTCCATCTCTAGACCCTTCATAATGTGCCCCTTAGGTGCAATGTACATTTCATTTGACATATATGAAATATGTTTTGTCTAGTTTTGTTTTATTAGTTGTAGAATCAATAAGGTGATGTGAAAAAAGCACAATAATGTTTACTGGCGGTCAAAGAGAATGATATCAAAGGCACATTGACTGTCCTGTATGGTGTTCCAAAAATGTTTTTCTGAACATTTTTATTTTGAAGTACACATTTATGTTGCTCTTTTTTCATCGGGTATGTCTGTATAACTGATAGATAAATAAATCAGGGTTATGAATAAACCGGAATATTATTATATTTACTTTAATATCATTTCTTTTGTTGATATAATACTTGAAAATGAACAACCTTTTCAAGATAACAAGATTGGTGTAAGTGCATCAAATATTTTTCTATCAGTATCCGTATAAGGTTAAAGTAACCAACAGCTTAAACATATCTGTTCAAGGTCAAGAGCAATATACCAATTAGTGTCAACTTATTCTTCTAAAAATGTGATTCATAATTTATATATCAAAATGATGCCAGTTGAGTACATATTATTTACCATTTCTCATAATCATCATATCGGACCGTCCATATTTCTCTGTTGTATATGACTATTTTGTCAACGTATATCACTGAAAAGCCGAATTTTTCTTAACTAATGTAACTTAGCATGTATACAGATTATATGCCTGTAAGAAAAGCAAGTAAGTGTTATGTATGTGTTTATAACATGCAGTATTGATTGCGACATATTGAATGTGACTTTGGTTTTGGCTTATGATGAATACATGTTTTTAGACAAATACAAAATAATAAAAGAAAATATTTATGATTATAAAACTACTTTGTGAGGAAGGCCTGGATAATAAGATATTCATAATATGTTTAGTAATAATTCTTCAAAGTTATTTAATATATATATTTTATGTACTGTACAATCAGTCTTCTTGTATAATTATTTAATGTATTTTAATATTTAATCGCTTGATTTTAACTTAAATGTAAGGCAACATGTAAGAATTCGTGAATAAATAAATGCTCAATGTGTATTTTTAATGTGTGTGATGCATTGGTTTTTACCATCTTGTCATCTGTAAATAATAGTTTGTGTCCATTTAAAATGGATATTATATTTCCTTAGTGATTAAAAAAATGAAAACTGATTGGTGCTGTGTGGTTTCAGTGAGTTTTGTAATTAAATAGAAATTGTAGTTGGTTGTTGTAGTGGTAGTGAAATATAACTCATAAATATAAGATAGGAGGCATGCATCGACTAATAGACACAAAACGTAAGTTATTTCTAAAGTTTACTACTAGGTTGATGCAGTTTATTGTTCACGATGCCAGTCAATTCGGACGTCAGGAATACAAAGTCACCATGTGAGTCTTTGACGTCAATATTAACACCATTCAATAAGAGGAAAAACTTGTGACGTTTATGAAAATCCGCCCCTTACTAATTTGTTGCAGTAAAGATTCATAACAATTTAATTATTTGTCTTTAGTTTCAACATACGCTAGAAACAAACGATTACCACTGTTCATAAAACGTTTCTTAAAAGAAAGCCATGAATACAACAAATATTCCTAGAACTCCTAGCATATCTATCAGCATTTCAAATTTCAAATTCGTCATCCCCTATTTAAAACGCTTTTATTAAAATAAGCACAAGTATTTTCATTTTTATTACGGGAATAGTAAGAGATACTGAAGACTTTCCAGAGATGACCGACTTAAATGCCCGATGTGAAGCACCTTGTATACTGCTGTTCACGATACATTGGTTAGGTTTTGCGGAAATCGAACCTACACTCTTGATTGTGAAGCTAGTACGTCACCACTTGACCACAGATCCGCTGCGTGGTGAGAAAGCATCAGCGCCAAAAAAGTACTTCAGATTTCGGGCAACTTGTAAGTCCAGGCCTTCAACTGGTTTCTGAAAGAAAATTAGGGAAAACAAGGAGGTTTTCTGAAGAAAAAGTAGGAAAAGTAGGAAGATCATCAACAAAGAAAGTAGGATTAATAGGAAGGATATCCACATCTTATCTATCTGTGTAAACCAACTCTTACCTTTACAGATGATTATTCTCACAATTAAGAAAGCTAATGTGTTGTAGATATCTTAGTTGCTGTTGCATGACAAGCTTCTGTAGTTGAAAGGTGCAGCCATCTGATGCTCACAACCTACAATGTTTTTCATTTTATTAGTAACATGATTACAGAGTCATGTTTCTATAATGTTGTTTCATTATTGAGAGATCATCTCACAGCACACAGCTTACTCAATTATAACACATGCCGTACAATAGTCTGTACTCAAGCATTTAGGTTCACATTATCAAAATAACAATATTCTACAAAAAAATCAAGTTGGGTCAACTCCAGGAGCATATTCAATGCATGTTAAATCCATACTACCATATAATGTTCGTGTTAACCTTATCTAAACTAAACTATAAGTCCAAAATTATATTTTGCATTCCTTTAAATAATCTTAGGACAAAATTATTGTTAGAACATTAGTAGCATGCAGTATTTGCATCACCTTAAACCAGGATAATGTTACAAGTAAGTGACAGAAAAACCGATAAAGCTGCATCATGTGCTGGTCATAGCTTTAAGAAATTGATTGCTTTCAAATGTTAAACACACAAACGGATAATTAGTTATAATAATATCGGTTTAAACTTAAATGGAAGCATCTTCATAGTGGCCAAATTGTTTTTGTTTATTGTTACTTGTTACATTTACAGATGAACCAGAACATTTTAAAGGCAAATATATTCAAGCTTGCACCAATAACTGAGATGTTTGAAGATTTACATCTGTTGAATATCAGGAAGAGAAAATACCAGAAGTCCAATTTGTGTATAATTCCCTAATAACTCTTTATTTTGAAATTGTTTGAAATTCCCTGATTTTTCTCTGCAGGGATTTTTTTAACTGATAATTTTCCCTGTTTTCCAGAATGTGTGGTCACCCTGATCATATAGTATTTTTGTTGATAATATTTGATGTTAGAATTGTCTATTTAAAAGTAACTAAATACCCTCAGCAGTGCATCATTGGATTACATATATTATTAAGTGTTTCCGGATGCTTCTGGAGATGTACCCATATAACAACTAGCAGTCCTATATAATCAATAACTCCAATACTGACCTCAAAAACTACAGTTTACATCAGATGGCTGGAGATGCTTCCTCACCAGAAACTTGTCATTTTTACAGCGTATACATTCTGAAAATGCAACTTACAAAAAAAAAATTCTTCTGCAAAAAGTAGGAATTATAGGAGGTTTTAGTGCAAAAATAGGAAAACGTAGGAAGCAAATAAAAAAGTAGGAAAAAGTAGGAAAAGTAGGAACAAATAGGACCGGTTGAAGGCCTGTAAGTCAAATCCGATTTTCTGCTAACGGATAGTGTCTTTGCAGATGCAAATTGTCAGGAACGTAAATAAACGCCAAAGGGACACTTGCAGTGTGGACTTAGTTTAGACCCTATAATCCCATAGAAATGCTTTGTGGAACGCTCGGGACTCATCGGCGACCAAAGTTCGTCCTCGATACGTCTATTAGCTTGCCGCAAATTTTACTGCGGTGACAGCGCCCATGTTTTTGGTAGTCGTGTGTCCAAGCCTGCATCCCTACAATGTTTGTCACACTTTTGTTCAATCTTTATTCCGTTTCTCTTTGTCCTTATACGACAATGGTGTTTCCTCTAAGTTTAGGGTGCGTTCGTAGCGCGTCTTAAGTCCGACCAATGATTTTACCTACATGTATGTATTTATCTCTTTTACACTCATATGACGTGGTAATTCAGATTTGACACGAGTCTTTTTTGTAGCGACATTCTTTATGACATACAGTAAATTTCTATGATTTGTTGCATCTACGGACTTTCGACACGGTCGAAAGGTTTATATAACTGTTCTTTACAATTATTGGGATTTTAGAAATACAAAGTTACCATTAATCAATAAATGTATGTGATAATGCGGCAACTGATACATTTCAACAAAAAGATCCCAAGCGTTTCAAGAGTTTTTACTTTGACAAATTTAAGCCGAGACAGCTGCCTCGTCGTGCCTTAATGCGGCTACGATCCTGATTTTATTAAGAAATGTGACTGGGTTTGTGATTAATTTAATGAAAACATGCAATTCTAAAAGCACGGACACGTTTACTGCTTCTATGAAGAATCGTTAACAGTAAGCTAATTAGTTGTTTCATTCAATAGAAGCGTGTTAAAGAAATCGGTTGTAAACATGTGTTTTTCTAATTGCTACATTTCGGGTGTTAAAGGGGCCTTTTCACAGATTTTGGCATGTATTAAAGTTTGTCATTTAATGCTTTATATTGATAAATGTAAACATTGGATCTAAAATGCTTCAGTGAAAAAACTAGAATAAAATGAAAGAAAGAAAAAAAGAAATCCTCAACTGGGCTCGAACCATTGACCGCAGGAGTAAAAGTCAATAGCTTAGACCACTTGGCTATCCGTGCTCATACAATTAGTGATGAAATTTAAACTTTATATTTACAGTCCTCGTAGTATCACAAAATACAAAGGCAACAACAGAATTCTCCAAATTATTAAATCGTTTCGCTTTATAATTTCCAGGATTTTAAATCGTCAAAAGATGCATATAATGTATATTTTAGAGCATGGTAAAGTTTCAGTATTACTGCTTCCTCACACATATCATAACTACAACGAAAATTTGCGATTTAAAAACTTTTTTTTTATTTTGTCAATTAACCAAAACGTGAAAATGCCCCTTTAACAAAAGCACACGGAATTAGAGATTATTAATTTAAAGATGATGTTATATAATCGTGTTGTTTGATACAATATAGTACACTCATGTCATATGAACGAGAACACAAGCGAGTGAATATATAGTGTACATGTGAGTTTATTGTTCGCATTTTCAACACGAAAAAGTTAGCTAACAAGTTGCACGTAATTGATAGAGACAATCGCGCGTTTTGTTAAGTTGCCTTTGTGGCTTAATTCATGGCATGTTTTCTCGGAAATACCGTTCCCGATAATAACACTGTTTTATTCAAAGTTTTTGTATACAACTCTCGAGAAAACGGGGCTTAGAAAACGATCAACTGAGTGACCTTAAACGGGAGTATTTTTTGACAAGTTGGAACTGTTGTTGGTCTTTGGAATTATTGTCTTATCCGTTTGTTTTGGAAGAAAATCATTGTGGCTGATCATTTTTAGGGTTGCAAGTCATTGTTATTGTTTAAAAAAGAGGTAATACATGTACCGGTACTTGCATAAGAAAGGTCTAAAACATATTTTTTATTAGACACATTCAACAACTATATGTTAATGTTGGTTAATAACTGCATTTTGTCGATGAGATGTGTTATAAAGCAAGAAAGGCAATATCAAGTACTTACTCTCAAGTGAGATGCTTACAGATACGTACACGTATATAGGAATGGAAGGAAGGCATTTGGCGTAGACAATTTTCTTTACCCGGATACAAATTGCAAAAGAGAAGGATCCAATAGAGAAACTCCTTGAAACTATATATTCCCTACTGAGAGTGCTAACTGCATAGGTTTTCCTGCTTGAAGTATGTTCCATTTTTTCCATATGTATGCACACGGTGATTTTCATCTCGCTGACTGTTTGTGAACGTTGTTGTACTAAAATCGATGATAATTTGTTATATTACCGCTTTCTGTCATATTTGTTTCCCGTTGCTGACTGTTAATTATGTGTATGCGAATTATATATATATGTGACAGTCGCTGCAAAAATGGGTATTATGGTTCAAAAATCACATTTTCAGGTTTTTACATATTTCAGTTCCGCTATCTTTAAGAAACAAAATGCAAAAAAATAGGTTGCTATTATTGTTAGTTTTCGAGGTATTGAACTAAACGTAAGACCACTGTTTAGTGCAAAATGACTCATTTGCTGCAAATATGCTTCCTAAAAATAAAAATAAGACAAACACTAGGAAATGAACAATATGCAGCAATATATGATATTTTATTCCATACAAGCATTTTTTACTTAATTCTACACATACAAGCAATAAATTTGTGTCCCGTAATACCATTTTATAAATATGGTTTCCATGGTAACAGAATTTGAAAAATGTTTTTTTTCGATATAACAATGATTTTTCTGTAACTATTAAATTTACTATACCCAAAAAATGCGTATTGAAATTATATATATAAAAATAAATAAACAAGAGCGTTTGAGAAACGCAATGCCCCATACTGCGCGTCTTAATAATTCATTAAGTAGACTCAAATACCAAATAGCAAAAAGTTTTAGGAAAGACAAATACAATGATATTTGACCTTTGACCTTAAAGGATGACCTTGACCTTGACTTTTCACCACTCAATATGTGCAGCTCAGTGAGATACACATGCATGCCAATTATGAAGTTGCTATCTTCAATATTGCAAAAGTTATCAAACCAAGGTTAAAGTTTTTGGACACACACATACAATGAATGAAATATGTGCTGTCAGTTGTAGAGGCAGCCATTGGGTGAATACGTTTTTTGTCACTGTGACCTTGACCTTTGAACGAGTGATCTAAAAATCAATAGGGGTCATCTGCCAGTCATGATCAATTTACCTATGAAGTTTCATGATGCTAGGCCTAATTATTCTTGAGTTATCATCAGGAAACTGTTTTGCTGTTTCGAGTCACTGTGACCTTGACCTTTGACCTAGTGACCTGAAAATCAATAGGGATCATCTGCCAGTCATGATCAATGTGCCTATGAAGTTTTATGATCCTAGGCCTAAGCGTTCTTGAGTTATCATCCGGAAACCATCTGATGGATGGACCGACCGACCGATGGACCGACCGACATGTGCTAAACAATATACCCCCTCTTCTTCGAAGGGGGGCATAATAACATAAAATCTTTATATTTCATAAATATCATGAGTATACCATCGATTATAATACTACAGCATGTTTTTTGAGTGGGCAGTAAATGCACAAACATAACATGCTCACTTGAGGTGTTTGACCACACATTTCAACATATGTGTAATATGTGTGTTATTGCCATTGCAAATCAGAAACATTTGTATAAATCACATCATAAGAATATCAAAGAAGAAGTATTATTGGTTGACATGGAAACTAATAAATATTAGGACAATAAAAATATGTTGTGTGTGGAGCAAGTTAGTTTTGCATCTGCACACTTTGCTCGATACGCCTCTCTTTGAGTTATTGCAGAATGTACATGCTTTTCATACAAGTTAAGTATTTCTGATTTTTCATTATCATCAAGCATCCCACTTTGAGTCAATGAAGAAGAGAAATGTTGACACTTATTACATAAGTCAGAGTTTGGCTGACCAATGATAATGTTGGAACAAAATTCATTCCATAACCTGCAGAATGAACTGTATGTGCCACTGGAGTCCTCGGATAACTCTTGCAGAACATGAAAAATGTATAGCTTAGTTTATCTGAGGGCAGCAATAAAACTTTCAATTTTCTCATATGTGGCAGCCTGCCAGGTAATGGAAGAGCATTGTCGCTAGCATATTGTTTAAGGAACTTGACAACATACACTTTTTTATTAAACGGTATGGTGTTATGTGGCATTTTGTTTTTGTTACCATGTATTCTTGGTATGAGTCCATCATTGTCAAGTGAAGTAGCAATGGCTTGCAATTTGTTTTTACTTATTGAATAAGCAAAACAAAATGTAGCTTTACAGACTTGCTTTCCTTTAATAAAGTATTTTTGACTAGGTCGTTGTCGTTGTTTACTGACTTGGCAGGAGTCACAAGTAGAATTGGCAGTGTTGCGATGACATAGAATGGCTGATTTTACAACCAAATCTAAATGTTCATTGCTTAATGTCTTTACTGCAAGGGTTTTGGTACAGATGCTTACAGCAACATGACTTGTCAAAGAATTCTTCAACTTGTTTTTTGTTATTGATGTCTTGTGCAGAACATTCAATGGAAGAAGCGTTATCACGTTGATGGAAATCTAAGGGAACATCATCATCATCATCCGAATAATCTGAATCATCACCTACATCGCTTTTCTCATCAGGTTCACTTTCATCTGATACTAAATATTCTGAATATTCATGTATGGCTTTGATTGGGCATTGGGGTTGTAAGTCACTATCACCAAAGTAAAGAGATTCGACCTCATTAATTTCATCTAAAAAATACTGTCTTGGCTATATTCATAAGGAATCGTGGAGCGATGACTTTGTTGTGACATTTTTTTTTTAATTTTGACATTTCCCTCCGTTTATATTGATGTTGCTATGGATAAGTAAACAAAGAAGTTTGACCTAAAAATATCAGAATTTCACTTCCGGGTTAATTATTTTGCTCATTTTCTAACTAATTCAAACACAATTTTAACGTGACAACTGCCGTAAAATCAATAAATACCTTTCTGAGATGTATGCCGATGTATCCTTCCATTTATCAGCCGTGTCATGTACGTATTATTAACACTAAGCCAGTTATTTCGCTCTCACTCGTTGACATCGCCATTTTGGACATCCGACAAGGGCAAATACTCCGACAAATATTTTAAGGTCTGTTGTCGATATCGTAGTTTATGGTCATTAAATGTCATGGAACAATATTGCCAGTGCGTGTGATGTATTATTATTAGTAATTAAGGGTATGCATATCTTTTTTTAGATGGAATTGCAGTTATGAAAAGTGTGTTATTGGCGGTAACCTAATTGACATTTTAAAATCACGTTTTTCTCAACAACGTCATTTGCGCAACAATACCCAAAATCGCTGCGTACGTCACACACACACACACACACACACACACACACACACACACACACACACACACACACACACACACACACACACACACACACACACACACACACACACACACACACACACACACACACACACACACACACACACACACACACACACACACACACACACACACACACACACACACACACACACACACACAAACACACACACACACACACAAACACACACACACACACACACACACACACACACACACACACACACACACACACACACACACACACACACACACACACACACACACACACACACACACACACACACACACACACACACACACACACACACACACACACACACACACACACACACACACACACACACACACACACACACACACACACACACACACACACATACACACATTACAATACACACAAACTAACGTCAAAACCACTCAGTTTATGTGTAGATTCATTGGTTCATTGTACATGTACTTGATACATTAGACGTGAGGAACATGACTGCGTTCCATATTTTTAATTACCACATGTCATTATTGTCTAACTGGATGACATTTATGAATATATAGGAAGGAAGAAGGTTCTTGTGACGGATTGTCTTCATTGTATGATAGAGGAATCATACTGACACATACTTCTCTAAAGCAAATATGGAACTTATCTCAATCTCACAAATAAATCTTATCTAAAATCAAATAGCATATACAAGCGCAGTATTCGTATTTCGTATTTTGGCCGTACTCTCCACAAATGGGATTAAATGCATGTAAATAAAGTGTTCTCCCAGATAAGCCTGTGCAGTCCGAAAAGGCTAATCAGGGTAGATACTTTATGCCTTAACTTAGTTGTTGCTAAGACTTGGCTTTCTTGAAACAAAAAGTAGCATCGAAGCAAATGTCTTCGTCCCTGATTAGCCTTTGCGGACTATACACTGCAAACAATGTTTCTTAAATTAAAGAAATTGGTTAAATATTATGGATTTTATACGCAAAAAACCGTCAGTAGTTTCCAGTTCTAAATTTGGTAGTGTCTGTAACCTTTCTATATGGCAAAAATTTGTTGTTTCATTATGGAAACGTATAAATCCTACAAAGGCTCATGTGTATCCATGTGATGTCCAAGTTGGCCACAATTGGTGGTGCTGTATTGCACCATTGAAAAACAGCAACTCAATAAAAAGTTACAGACCCTTCACAAACAGGTATAAAAATGAAAGATAAGAGTATTTTTCTACTTGTCATTAAAACATTGCTTGTCTCAATAGAAATTTCCATCTTATGTGATGTAATGTTACATCTTCTGTTTAACTTGATCTGACTAGGGTATATAATTAGCTTCATTGAAATGTTCTATCAAGCATTTCAAATTTTGTAAGTGAGAGAGAGCACCAATACCGTGTTTAAGCTGAAACTATACTACGCTCTACTATAGTTTAACATAAGTAACCGTACAGTAACGTTTATTAATATCTGTGTAAGCTCAAATGAATACATTAATTTCCGTCCTGGCGGAATGTTAAATCGATGAGTTCATGTTATATAAGACACCATATTCTCCTGAAATAACGAACATACCTGAATATTAAGAGACGCATTATTCAAGCAATATATGCTTATATTAGGCATTATAGTTTGTGTGATATCGTTAAACAAAATGTTTACACATAGTATTGCAATCCAGTATGTAAATGCTACTTATGAATATAAATTACACATTTGTAGAAAACATGCACATTCATCACATAATTTATTTAACAGCTAACAGTACTATTCAGCTATTAATTGAAACAGGTATGACACTTTCAACACAGCAAGTTGTAAACATTAATTTCTAAAATGTAATACACATGAACAGCTTAATTAAATATGAAATATAATTTGAATTAAGTGCTAGATCATATACAGATCTCATGAGTGATCACATTAAATCCAATATAATGTTGATTATAATACATGTTTTACTGCGCAGTGTTCGCGGACAACACTTTCGCCTAAACTTAATATTTGTTAAGAAGCTTCTTTCTTTAAACGAAAACATATCATACAAGTGGAAAGTATCGTCCCTGTTTAGCCTCTTCGGACTGCACAGGCTAATGTGGAACGACACTTTACTGCCATGTATTTAACCCCCTTTTCACAAAGCACAGGTCATATACATATGTGTCCAATATTTATTTGCCATTTGTTTGCATTAATAATTATGTTTTAATACAAATTGTATTCGCACTCATATGATATAACGTAGTAAACACTATCGCAAGTTATTGAGTATATTCTAATATATTAACACGGATAAACCATTAGAACGTTTATATCACCAAATGTACTACGGGATCGGCGCACCGTCAGGTTAGCGGAAAAAACACAACATGGTGCGCATACAAGTTATGCGGCCTTGTGTATGAGGGATATACTCAGTTTAGTCTGATGTAAGTTTTAAAACAGTAATGCGTAATTTAAGTTTATTTATACATTAGGAATACAGTATCAATGTATTCTGTTGCAATAGTCTTATACAATAGCATTATATAAAATAAACATAAGGCAATATCCTGGTTCGGTATAAAGGTAAAATTGCATTCAGTAAATTTATTAATACTCTATAAATAGCCCATCTTTTACAATCGTATTCACACAGTTCTTGTCAAAAAGGATACCGAACCACAGGCCTATATCGTTATTTCCAGAAGATGATTAAGCATGTTAATATAATCTAAGGGCTTTTTTGAATGCATGTTATTGTGCAACTCACTTGAACTTGGTCCGAACATTTTTGTTTGATCAATCTATATGTCATAGGGTGATTATATTGTCATAGGGTGATTAAATAGATTTAATATTTTAAAAGTTCTCTCTTAGAAATCTTCTAAGTTCCAAGCCACTACCTTTAAGTAGGCATAGTCAATAGCCCATTTCACAGAAATAAATGAGGAGGTATTAGTATTGTAGTGGTAGTATTGGTAGAATTTAACCACTATTGTTATAGTTCATGCTAGCACCGTTTATGCGCACGAGCACGTGATTTTTAATCCGTTGCGCCACTTTTCAAAAAAGACTGCGGCAGTCAGATAGCTAGACGCCATTTCTATGTGCTCAGCATTTAGCAGTTATATTTACATATATCTGCAGGTATTTCATGTTATTATCATTATTATATTATTATTATTATTATCATTATTATTATTATTATTATTATTATTGTTGTTGTTATTATTATTATTATTATTATTATTTATTTATTATTATTATTATTATTATTATTATTATTATTATTACTATTATTATTATAATTATATTGAAATAATATTGTGTTGTTAAACATGTCGATGCGGTTGCATTGTTTGCATTGTTATATGTTTGCTATATTGAAAGGATTTATCGTCTATTCCTTAACATTAATCCATTCATCTTCATCATATAATTCAATGCTACTGTTGCAGAATAATTCATATTTATTGTCTGCACGGGGAATTACATATAGAAACATCAACCGTTGTTGGTATTCATAATCCACCAACTACGGCTGGCGAGGCCGGCAACAATGGCGCCCAACGTGAATTCATCGTGACTTCCCCTAGCACCAAGACAGCGAGAGTTTATAGAGCACTCCAAAAGAAGAATACAGACTTCTACGTGGAAGGTATTCTGTCCATGGACTGACCATATATATATTAAACTATTGTGAAAAGATTGTGTCCACAAATAGCATGCTTTGAGCTCAATTGAGCTCAAAACACATCATTCCTGATTATCGGTTACACTACGCTATAGTGCACTTGTCCGAGGATCACGCTTTTCGTCGATGGATTGAAGATCAGACTGTGTATTATTACTGCGTTGAGTGATTTGACAGTTAATTGTGAATTCGATTTGATTAATTAATTAGTGTTTTAAGTAATTTTATTTAAGTAATATTTTCATTAATTACAGGTGCATTATTCGTATTCCTTTGTATGATGTTATATATGTTTTTGTATTAATATTTTCAGGAATTTTTTACTGAACGTGTAAATTGGTCACTGCACTAATTATAGGATATAAATCTGGCCCTGCATGACATGACAACTGACGTTTCATCTCAATGTGTTTCATTCATAAACTAATCCGTATACAATGGAGTATCGGTCAAGTAGCGTAGTTGTGTACACAATAGTAAGTTGTAAAATCATTATAGTGGCATTTTGAAGGTGAAATTTCGTGCAATTTATATCCGAATGATTTAATTGATATGTACCTTTATTAAAAAAAGGAGATACGTGTGACTTTGTATAAATTCATGCGTATTTTTATGCTTCCCGAAAATATTTTCGGTGGAGCATATAGTTGCCATTTTGTAGTTCCGTTACTCCTTACTTCATTCCTTCCGTCACACTTTTGCTACCGTTTCTCATAGCGCCTTCAATACTTAACCAAGCTCTTTCATATTTGGCATGTAGGTACCTTGCATGGACCTCTACCTTTTGATGAGGTTTGAGGTCACTGGGGTCAAGGTCAAGGTCACCGAGGCTAATAATAGACTTCATTCTGTCACACTTTTACTACCGTTTCTTATAGCGCCTTCAATACTTAACCAGTCGCTTTCATATTAAGCATGAAGGTACCTTGCATGGACCTCTACCTTTTGATGAGGTTTGAGGTCACTGGGATTAAGGTCAAGGTCACCGAGGCTAATAATAGACTTCCTTCTGTCACACTTTTGCTACCATTTCTCATAGCGCCTTTAATACTTAACCAATCGATTTCATATTTGGCATGTAGGTACCTTGCATGGACCTCTACCTTTTGATGAGGATTGAGGTCACTGGGGTCAAGGTCAATGTCACCGTGGCTAATAATAGACTTCCTTATGTCACACTTTTGCTACCGTTTTCAATACTTCAATAATACTTCAATAAGTCTTCAATACTTTACCAATCGCTTTCATATTTGGCATGTAGGTACCTTGCATGGACCTCTACCTTTTGATGAGGTCACTGGGTCAAGGTTACCAAGACTAATAATAGATTTTTAAGGTGTTTATTAACACATACACTGACAAAGCGCATCATCGGGGAGCATCCATCAGTTTCACTGATATTCTTGTTAAACGGGTTGTGCTGAACGTTAAATATATTATTTAGCATTGATTGAGGTCTGATCCACCTGTTTCAATGATAAATTTGATAGATTTGCGAACAAATCCTTGAAAGGTCGCGCGTTGTTTTTATATCGCGTATTTTAAACCGTTTGTGTTGTGTAAAATATACCTAGTATATTTTACATCGTTACGTATTTTTGTATGTGCACTTCTTTTTAGTGTATGTACAAAGTTGAAATTGGAGTAGTGTGCTATATGTTTGTTTAGATTGTACAAATATTAGCGGCGCATGATATAGAATATAGGTTAAACTTAAAACGTGTGATACATAAACAGAATTTACATGGAACAAATACAAGTAATTTCAAATTAAATTAACTCAATTATGTAATCACAAAACAATAATTTAAATACAAAAATAATTAACAATTGCCAACTAAATAATCTTTGATAAGACTTCAAGATTTTGAATTGTACTTAAGGATCTTGATTAAAATTATATTGAAAACATTTTAACCTAAAATATAATTAAGATACTTTTAATTAAATTTGCTTAAAATAAATTTTATTAATTTGATTTAAATCAAATCTGGTTGTATTGATTTCAGTAGGTTTTAAAATAAAAAACATTTATTGAACTTGATAAATTTGAGTGTTAATTAATTAAATATATTAAGTTCAGTTTAGTTAAATTAAGTTAAATTAAATTAAATTAAATCGAATTGAATTGAATTTAATTAAAATAGGTTAAGTTTAGTTGAATTAAATTAAATTAAATTAAATTAGATAATGTTAAATTAAATTAATTGAATTGTGAATTTAATTGTGAATTGAATTGTGAATTGAATTGTGAATTAAATTGTAAATTGAATTGTGATTTGAATTGTGAATAGAATTGTGAATTGAATTGTGAATTGAACTGTGAATTGAATTGTGAATTGAATTGTGAATGGAATTGTGAATTGAATTGTGAATTGAATTGTGAATTGAATTGTGAATTGAACTGTGAATTGATGTGTGAATTGTGATTTTTGAATTGAATTGTGAATAGTGATTTGTGAATTGAATTAAAGTGTTCAAATGAAATGAAGAGTTCAAGAGAAGTGACGTGTTCAAGCGAAGTGAAGTGTTCAAAAGAAGTGTTCGATTGAAGGGTACAAGTGAAGTGTACAAGTGAAGTGTTGTGTTGAAGTCAAGTGAAGTTAAATTAAATTGAAGTTTCTAAATATTTAGTGATAATTGGCTGTAAAGGAGCTAAATCATGGATAATCCTTTATCTAAAAGAGATAAAAGATTTTGCGAAGGGAACAATTGAAATTAGATATTGCTAATAAAGGAAGTAAAATTCAGAGCAGAACAAAGATCGCAAGCATTAAACGAAGAGACAAAGAGATTGAAGAGAAACAATTAGTAGAATAACAAAAACAGAGAAAAAGAGTTGTTGCAATGCGACAAAAGGCTCGTCAAGAACATGAAGACCTTCAGAAAAACAAATATGAACAAGTCAGAAATTAACGAGAAGACAAAGAGATTGAATTGCTGAAAGAAAAAAGAAGGCAGTTGGAAAGACAGATTCTAGAAATCGAAGGATTTGATGCGTTTGAAGATGCTGATGGTAGCTTTGAACACGAAGGAGCATGTGTTTATGATACACAGTTTAAAGACATAAACACAAATGAATATGAAAGAGATGACGTGAGACATAAACACAAAGCTACGATGAGCAAATCTGTAATAACGGTAGTTGAGTATGGACATATAGATGATATAAGTAGCATCAGCAGGGGCAGTAAGTACCATGAAAGTGAATTGGAACATTTAGAGACTTGTTCAGATAGTTCCGCAGACTCCGTTGACAAGGAATTGAAATGGCTGGACACAAAAGCCAAGAAGCATATTGTACCTGATCGTGGTGACAGGTTGAAAGTTCAGAGGAACTATACTACCGACAAATGTATAATGATGAACTACTGAACATAGATGATGATCATGAATATCATAATAATAACGGAAATATCAAATCAAAGAACGGTGCAAAGAAATGTGCATGATAAATACGGAAACAATTCTGAGGACAGAATTGAAAAGGAGGGAGATAGATATAATACAGATGGTGATGACACGAACTCAGATGACGAGTACAGTATTCAAAATGAAGTAGTACAGCAATTAAAGAAGGAGATAGAAGACATGAAACAGAGAGAAATACAAACGATGAATGCAATTTAAAGTAGAAATAAAACAGACAAATTAAAAGCAGCTTAGGGACAGCTCAAGCAACAACAAATAAGACGACTATTGCAGCAAAAGCAAGAGTTAGAAGAGAGTCTGTTGGAGAAACAAAGCACTTTAAGTTCTCTAGAGGGAGAGTATTGTGCAGATGATTTGGACATTGACAAAAAAAGCAGTACGTGCACCTAAAGTGCCTTTTGTCATCAAGCCTAATGTTCCAAAGTTTTCTGATCCTCGAACCTCCAATGAATGGAAAGTTAAAATTGAAAGTATGATGAAATCTGGCATTTATCACCAAGATGTCTTGAGACAGGCAATAAGAAATTCCATCGCTGGAAAGCCAAGAAAAGTACTTACAACTTTGAAGCCTGATGCAAGCCTGCAAGAAATACTTGAAACATAAGAAACAAATTTTGGTGATATGAAGACGGGCCAAAGTGTAATGGAAGAATTTTATAATGCCAAACAAGAAATGGACGAGGATATATCGACATTGGCAATACGGTTAGAGACACTTATTCAGAAAGCCATTAATCGCAATGAGATACAAGAAGATAAGAAAGATGCAACAAGGGTTTACTATGCAAGGGTCTCAACCTTCGAAGAGTTGAAAGTTAAAGTCAGAAGAGAATAAAAGGAAATGACTGTATGTAAAGGATCGGAACTGCCTAAAGAAAGTAACGAACAGTACATTGATGAGCAAATGAAAATATTTAAGGATCTCACAGAGAAAATGAATATAATGGAGAAGAAGTTGAATGAGATGTCAAAAGAGAAACTATCACAAGATAGAACCGAGTCACGTTGGGAACACCGAACTTCCGACCAAGAAGTACTATAGGTCGTTACAGACAAATGAACAGAGAAAAGGTACTTTAGACAAGGTCCGACAGAACAACAACTTAAAACACCACATTTAAACCATCAGAGGCTCTGATCGCGGGGGCTGATGAGAGCGGCATGAACAACATCTGCCCCGACAAATTTTAAGATAAACAACACGCTAAAGAAACATTACTGCATAGGATGATCGGTGAACCTAATTTAACAGACATCAAAATAAACGGAATTCCAGTTAAAGCTTTGATTGACAGTGGCTCACAAATCAGCTCAATCACTGAAGACTATCATAATAACATGTATCACAAACCTGAATTAAATTCTATGGATGATTTAAACTAGATCTTAAAGGAGCAAATGGCATCAAGGTTGCATATACTGGATACATCGAAACATCTATAGAAACATAACTTACCTCTACACCAATACTTACCGTTTTATTGGTTATCCCGGTTTCACAGCATCATTGTGTAGCTCCAGTCCTACGTGGAACGAATTTAATTCGTAATATTCAACAATGAAGAAATACAGATAACTTACCTGATGAGTGGGAAGCAGCCATGATGTCCATCAATCCGTATATCGGTAGAGTGACAGCAACGATACCCATAACCTTACTTCCAATGGAAACCCGAACGGTTACTGGATTTGTAAGAAAGATGAAAAATACTGACGCAGCAATTACAGAGGCATTGGAAGATGAACACTCTCATAGTGGTATTGTTTGTACACGCGTGGTCACTGTAAATAACGCCGGTCGAAACTCACGAATACCTGTAAGAATCTGCAACGTGACAGCAAGACCAATTAAGATTAAGGCAAGACAGAGCCTATGCCAATTAAGCGATGTACAAGTATTACGAGAAACACCCGTATTCGGGCCATTGACTGCAGCGATACAGACTGAAACAGCAGCTGAAAAGAGAGGAAAAGCTGAAGATGGAAATATTAAAGATCAATATGGAGTTAATCTCGAACAGACCGATTTGACCGATGATGAGAAAAAACAAGTGTATAAGCTGTTCCAAAATTATGATGCAATCTTTCCCAAACATCCCCTGGATCTTGGACACACCTCAACCGTAAAGCACTCTATCAAACTAAACAATAATACACCTTTTAAAGAGCCATATCAAAGAAGCCCACCTGGAGTATTTAATGAAGTCAGAGAACACCTGAAAGAAATGCTGGACATGGGAGCAATTCGAGAATCAAGAAGTCCTTGGTCTTCAAACTGTGTAATGGTGAGAAAGAAAAAATGGTACAATTTGATTTTGCATCGACTTCCGGAAACTTAATGAAAGAACGAAGAAAGACAGTTATGCTTTACCACGAATTGATGACACCTTACGCTTGCTATCTGGGTCCAAATAATTTTCTAAAGTAGACTTAAAAGCCGGGTACTGGCAGGTAGAACTTCATGAGGAAGATAACAAAAGACTGCGTTTCAGGTTGGAGGCCTTGGATTTTATGAGTGCAACCGTATGCCCTTTGGGTGATGCAATGCACCCGCAACCTTCCAACGATTGATGGAACGTTGCATGAGAGATCTTAATCTCCGAGACTGCTTCATCTACTTGGAAGACATCGTCATTTTTTCCAACGATATTCAAAGTCATATCCAGCGGTTGGATCAGTTTTTTTGTCCAGATTAGCTTCCTACAATCTTACAATTAAGCCATCCAAATGTGAATTTCTCAAAACCAAAATAACTTATCTCGGCCATGTTGTGTCCGAGGAGGGAATAAGTACCGACCCAGAAAAGACTGAAACGGTGAAACATTGGCCCGTTCCTTGCAATGTGCAGGACGTCCGAAAATTCCTAGGGAATGTTGGATATTACAGGCGTTCTATTAAAAACATTTCAAAGATTGCAAGACCTCTTAACAACCTGTTGATTGGTAACACTAACAAATCCAGGGATAAACAAAAACGACGTGCATCGTCCAAGAAAGTCCCGTTTGTCTGGACTGATGAGCAACAATCGGCTTTTGATGAGTTAAAAATAGGGTTGCAAGAGGTTACAAAAATCAGTAACCGGTTAACCTTTTGCCGTAACCGGTTATTAACCGGTTAACCGAAACGCGTTAGGTAGTTTCAATGTTAAAGTACATACAAATGTTATACCGCTCAAACCGCTCTATAGAAACGAAAGTAATTTCTAATTTGAGATCGCTTGCGTCATTATTTTATTTTTGATTGGGCCGCTTATAGTACGTTCGCGTCATATCGCTCACACAATGGTGTGTTTCTTTGATAATTATGTTTCCATTTTTAAAGCTCAAATTGACATAATATTAACATGTTTTTTTTCTTTCAGGTTGACGTAAAGAGGGTCATGTGTTTCAACGAATCCGCATCTCTCTTTATTGGATAATTGCATATTATCAATTATTTTGTTATTTGCATTTTAGCGTCTGTGGCCGAATTATTATCGTTTAATGTTCATTTTACATTTAAAAATGTGGGTAAAATAAAGCACACAAATTCAGATTCTGAGTTTTTTATTCACAGTTCCTAGTTCTGTCTGCAGAATAAATCAATTATACACTACAAACAGTGAAAATCAATCGGACAGTTCAAACAAAACATCACATATACAAGTGTTTGCACAACATGCAAAGCACAACATTGTTCATTTGGTCAAGAAAATGACCTTGTCAACAAGCGTGTGGCTGATGCGGTTGCGAGCCTTTGTAACAAGACGCCCTGTTTTTGAGAACACTCGCTCCGATGGCACGGATGTCGATGGCACGGACAACAGCTTCTGGGCGACATGCGCTATTGTTGGGAAACGTTGTCTGTGTTCACACCACCACACCAACGGGTCGCCATCGGGTTCACAATTCACCCGCATGAACGCATCCAACTCATCTTCATGGTTTGTAGCCTCTGTCGGGGATGTGATCAGGAAGCTGAACCTTGGCCTTTTAGTCGGAGGCTGCTGACTATCATCTCGGGTATGAACACGTAGTGGTACCTCCTCCATCATTCCTTCGAGTGCTGTACGCGTCTTATTCTTCAGTTCCGGTGGCAGGAAGTTAAGGCGCTTGTACCGGATATCTAGTAGAGATGTTACGACCGGTATGCTTGCGGCCGTCTCAGTCTCGTAAGGCCGGAAACGGCGTTTCAACTCGTCCCTTAGTGTCTCCTTCACGCGACTTATCAACGCACTATCGTCACTCGAGCAGCTCAGACTGTTAATGAGCAATCCACAAACAACGGGATATATCTCGGATGACGAGACATGCGTGTTGGAACACATGTTATGTGTTGCCTCTGTGAGGTCTTGCAACGCAGACGCAACGTCTCCGGCAATCTCCCACTAAGCGTCGGTCAGCAGGAGACCCCTGTCACGCTTCCCTGTTAGGCGTGGGTTGAGTAGGATTTCGGTAACAACACGACGCTGCTCCACAAGGCGTTGCAACATCATCTGCGACAAATTCAAGCGAGTCGGAACATCCTGAATTAGGTCATGGTCAGGAAGTTGCATGACAAATTGTCGCGATCGCAGCTCTGCTGTCATGGTTGTGGAGTGCCGGAAGTGGCCGACGATCTTTCGTGCTCTCGACATCACGTCTGCTACTGACGGAATGTCCATGACCGGCTTCACGCACAACTGAAGGGTGTGCGCGAAACACGGGAGGTCCTGCCAGTCCGGACACAGACGACCGGCTAAGTCCATATTTCTGGCATTGTCGTGAACACATGCTACAACACGTCCCTTCAGACCAAACTCATCCACACAGTCCTTAAGGCGAATAGCAAGGTTTTCGCCGGTGTGTCGCTCAGGTATGGCGCGGGTCATTAGTATGCGCGACTCCATTGACCAGTCTTCTTTTATGTAGTGTACGGTTACTGTGAGGTATGCCTCTGTGGCATTGGATGTCCAGGAGTCAGTTGTGAGGGCGACTGACGTGCTTCCCTGAAGACTGGACAGCAGAGAGTTCTTTGCGTCATCATACTGCTGGTCAATGCGCGCCCTGACGGTTGTTCGAGAAGGCACCTCGTACTGCGGATTCAGAAGTTGCATCAGATGACGAAAACTCTCGTGTTCGACGATTTTTATGGGCACGTTTACCTGGACCACGAAATTTGCAAGGGTCTGATTGATCGCCTTGCTCGACGAAGGACGGGGGCCAAAAACCTTGTGTAACGTCGGTTGCTTTGCCACATCCGGACTGGCCTTGTTGTTGTCAACGGACGGATGCCTAAATTTAATATGATTTCGCAGATTTGAGGTGCCGCCATGCAGTTGAATTGTTGCAGTGCATAACAGACAAGATGCAGTGCTCTTGTCTGCCGATTTTCTGAAGTGTTTCCATACCTCGGACGGTAATGGTGGCATCGTTGGTGACGTAAATAACAACAATGGTAATAATTTCTCAGAAACAAATACGACGTAAACTCGACAAGATTTTAACTACGAATTCATTTCTTGATAAAATTGTTACTTATAAAACACGGTATTTTCGAGAGCAATCAGTGTTGGATATTGGTTAACAAAACATAAAAAAAACAACGTGCATTGTCTAAACTGTTTTTTATCGCGAGGTCGATAAACGCGTCAATTACGTCTTCGCTAATAGCCCCCACAACCCGCAGTTCGCTAGTTAAATTTTCGCGAGTCAAACAAAACAATGGTGCCAATTATCAAAACGTACCCCTATTTGTTTTCATAAAGGTATTGATTTATTGCTTTATTGCTGTGTTTATTACCGTCGACTGTGCGGCATGTTGTTTTAACTAGTCGCCAGCGCAATTTGGCAGTATGTCACGCGAAAAAAGTAAAAACGTACAAGTTATTCGATGAAAAAAACAAACATAATCAAATATTTTTTTTCCAGGTTAACCTTTTGCCGAAAATGTAACCGGATAACTGGTCGTTCGGTAGGTTAACCGGTTAACCTCTTGCATCCCTAGTTAAAAAGGAAGTTGATTAATCCTCCAATTCTTGTCTATGCAAACTATGAACTTCCGTTCATTGTGCACACCGATGCTTCTTCACAAGGTCTTGGCGCAGTCCTCTATCAAAAGTAAGATGGGAAGGAAAGGGTGATTGCGTATGCCAGTCGCTCTCTGAGTCCAGCTGAAATGAATTACCCAGCCCATAAACTGGAATTCCTCGATTTGAAGTGGGCGATATCGGAAAAATTCCATGACTATCTATATGGAACCAAGTTTGAAGTGGTTACTGACAATAACCCTCTCACCAATGTCACCACTTGCGTTGGATGGCAGCATTGGCTTATTACGAGTTTACACCGCGCTATCGCGCCGGACGTCAGAATGCCGATGCGGATGGACTCAGCAGAATAACGGTGGATACAGATGTTATATTTGTATTGGCTACAGCTGTGATGGCTACCGACGAAGAAGCACCTTTATGTTAAAGTATAGCTGATCCCGACATGATAGCCGAACTTGAACAAGAAACAACTGTTCCGGACGACGTCATACAAGCATATGCTTTGAGTTCGAAAGATTTGCGACAATCTCAACTGTCTGATACTGTAATTGCCGAACTCATAAACCATATCCAGCAAGGCACCAGGCCGACTTCTCAGCCGACCTCGAGTGAGTTTTCAGCTGCACAGAAGTATTTAAGAGACTGGAACAAATTGGAACTGATGGGCGGCGTTATTTATCGTATAGCCAATTATTGGAACCAGTTGTATAGACATCTTATACTACCCAGTCAGTTACGGGGTGAAGTGTTCCGTGCCCTTCACGATGATCGAGGCCATCAGGGTAGGGGTCGCACTACGTCATTATTCAAACAGAGATTTTACTGGCCTAGTATGGACACTTTCATTAGTCGCAACGTAGCCAGTTGTCCTTGATGCATTCGGCGCAAGACACATGCAGAGGCATCTCCATTGGTAAGTATCCAGACATCTGCTCCTATGAAAATGGTGTGTTTAGATTTTCTCAGTCTCGAGAGATCTAAAGGTGGCTATGAGAATATCCTCGTAATCACTGACCATTTCAGCAGATATACCCAAGCATTTCCTACCAACAACCAGACAGCTCGTGTCCTTTTTGAAAACTTCTTCGCTCATTACGGTTTTCCAGAAAGGATTCATAATGATAAAGGAGCAAATTTTATGTCCAGCCTCATTCAAGAGATAAGTCAACTTGCTGGCATACAGCAATCTCGGACTACTCCTTATCATGCAATGGACAATGGTATAGTCGAGAGGATTAACCAAACCTTAATACAAATGTTAGGTACACTAGAAGAGGATAAGAAAATCAACTGGAAAGACTATGTAAGCCCAATGGTCCATGCATATAACTCGACTATTCACAATAGTACCGGGTACGCACCTTACTTCTTAATGTTTGGGCGTCACCCCAGGTTAGTAGTGGATGCGCTTCTAGGTCTCAACACAGACGATATTGGTGCGAAGTATAAGAATGAATACGCTCGAAAACTCCGTGAACGATTAGCTACTTCATACCACAAAGCTAAAGAGATTGCTAACAGGACGGCGGAAGCTAATAAGCGTCAACATGACATGAAGGCAAGAGCTGCTAAAATTCAACCTGGGGATCTTGTCCTTGTGCGAAATGTTGTATTAAAGGGAAAGCAGAAAATAGCTGATCGCTGGGAAGATACGCCGTATGTAGCTATAGGCCAACCTAATCCTGAAATTCTGTCTACGACGTCAGGAGGGATGATCCGAGAGCTAAACGCATACGTCGCCTTCATCGCAATCTGTTATTACCCTTTGGAGTGGACTTAACCAGTAATGACGGTGTTCCACAATCTAAAGTTATGCACCAACAGAGTGAACTTGTAGACATACCACCATATGTCATTCCGCAGCGGAGAGCCGGAAGTACAGTTTCACTGGACGACAAAAAATCGTGTGTTGACAAAGTTCCAGTTTTACGCCGTTCCACTAGGAAACGAAATATTTAGCGATTTTGTGTAATGAGACAGTGAACCTTGTGGAATAGGACAAACTGTATTAAATGAACGTTGACCGTTAGTGAAATCGGAGAGTGTGTGTGTTTTTTTAAATTGTGATATATATTAATATATATTAATAGAATATCGTTAATATGTATCACTTGTGTTATTGTTTTGCATCATAAATATGCATGCCTTTAACAATGTGAATTTTGCTTTATGTCAGCTTTAAATTTTCAAAATGCGATGAATGTTTAAAATATATAGATGTTTCACTATATACGCGTTTGTTATTCAGTAGTTCTGGTATAGTTCTGGTATAGCCGGTTCTGACATACTTTAAGTTAAAAGTTTGAGAATATTTCCTTAAAATATAAGAACCCTACTTAATTATTTGTTTCTCTAGGGGTTGATATTAATTCAAATGTCGGGACACCGTTTATTCACCGGGGAGATATTGTCATAGGGTGATTATATTGTCATAGGGTGATTAAATATATTTTATATTTTAAAAGTTCTCTCTTAGAAATCTTCCAAGTTCCAAGCCACTATCTTTAAGTAGGCATAGTCAATTGGTATTAGTATTGTAGTGGTAGTATTTGTAGTATTTAATCACTATTGTTGTAGTTCATGCTAACACCGTTTATGCGCACGAGCATGTGATTTTCAATCCGTTGCGCCACTTTTCAAACAAGACAGCGGCAATCAGAAAGCTAGACGCCATTCCTTTGTGCTCAGCATTTAGCAGTTATATTTACATATATCTGCAGTTAGTTCATGTTATTATTATCATTATTATTATTATTATTATTATTATTGTTATTATTATTATTATTATTATTATTATTATTATTATTATTATTATTATTATTATTATTATTATTATTATTATTATATTGAAATAATATTGTGTTGTTGAACATGTCGATGCGGTTGCATTGTTTGCATTGTTATATGTTTGCTACATCAAAATGAGTTATCGTCTATTCCTTAACATTAATCCGTTTATCTTCATTATATAATTCAATGCTATTGTTGCAGATTAATTCATATTAATTGTCTGCACGGGGAAACATCAACCGTTGTTGGTATTCATTCTCCACCCACTACGGCTGGCGAGGCCGGCAACATAAATTAACAATATATTTCATGCATGGAAGTTTGAATCGGTCTTAATGTTTAATGTTACTCAATAAGCTAAATTGTAAAATAAAAATAAAGTAAACTGTCGCCCGTATAACTCGTTGTAAAGCAAAGACCTCTGTCAACTGATTATATGATCGGCACTATTATGTTTACTTTTGAATATAAAGAATGATATATTTCGGTACACGATCGGCAGCTTGGGTGTATTTGTTAATGTTAAATAATATGTCATTCAACTAGGTAAATCATAAGCAAAATGTCCATGTACGATAATTTCAATTACTATAATTGTCGATGAAGAACAAATTATATGTCATTTATTTAAAACATGCTTACACTGATTGTCCAAATATGTAATTTGGATAGAATTAATTCAAAATTAGCAAGCTATTGCATTATAATCATGAAAAAAAAATGCGATGCTTAACTTAGTACGCATTATATTTCGAATCCAGCTTGTTATGGCTTGATTAATATATAAAACATGAGTTATAATAAACGTCGTTGTTATTTTGGTGTGAATTATATCATTATACTTATCATTTTTAGCTAAAAACAATCTATACAAATGAACACTCGTAGTGCTTATAAGTCAAACATCGATGTTTTGCCATTATCATTTAAGCTCTTCAGATGGTACGCCAAAGGCATATATTAGATGTGACTAGGCTTGACATTACATTTTTGACCGTACTAATAAGACTGTATTTATTAAGCACCTGGGAAGAATGACTCTACTTCAAAACAGTCGTTCGTGTTGCACGACATTAAAATACATTGCCATTTCTCGAGTTGATTTTTAGCGAGGCTGTTTTCGGAGAAAACCCGATGTATTGTCATAGCCTGCTCGTCGTCCGCCGTCCGCCGTCCGGCGTCGTGCTTAAATCAAAGTGCTTCCACCCACAACTTTGAAACTTCATATGTAGATGCACCTTGATGAGTTCTACACGCCACACTCATTTTGGATCACTAGGTCAAAGGTCAAGGTCCTCTAAAAAATAAATTCTGACAAGCTTTCGCAGCCGAGCGTGGCACCCGTTATGCGGTGCTCTTGTTCAGTATTGCCACACAATTAGCGAATCAAATGTTGAAACCATTATGTAACTACGATTTATTCGTACTAGATGTGTCCTTTATTGAGTCAAATAAGGTAAAGCGATCAAGAACTGACATATTTCGTGGATTGCGAAAAAAATGTTCGGGAAAAACAGATGAAGATCGGCGTCATATCTTTTGCACTATATGGTGCAAATAAACAACCCTAATTAAAGTACAGCCACACACTATGCGATACTATGAGAACACTATTTCATTATTAGTAGTATATCTATAATTTTTTATATATTTATACAAGCTATTTCTTTTAAATAAGTGATATTATATTTGTCACTATCAAATATTGAGTTAATTTTATGCAACACATATAGGTATTTTATATATACGTTTTACTAATTTATTTTTTACAATAAGTTTGCACTATAAAATATACTCTTATGGAGAAGACTATACCATTTAAGTGATCAATATTTATTATCACAAAATGTATTACTTCTTATGTATAACTTTTGCTTTTTACATTTTATCTAAATTTACAATATAAATTTTGATTTTGTAAAATATTAAAAAAAAGTATATTTCACAACTTATTTTCCGTGTTAACCTTATTAGAAAGACAAGCGTTTATCTTGTTAAGCTGCAAAAAAGCTTCAAAATATTTATGAACTGTTTAAACTACATCAATCTTACAAGGTATGTCGCGCATAGAAGCACAATTATAAACAAATGTATACTGCCCACTGATGAAAAGTGACGACACCGATCGCCGTTATTTCGCAGGTCGTTTTGGCCAATGCAGGTCTAACCAGGTCTACCCAGTCCTCAAAATGTACGCGGGTTACATGTACATGTGCATTAGTGAAAAAAATAACCACATTACGAGTCCATACACTGGATACCCAGTCAGTCATTTTAGCTCATCTATGTTTTGAAAAAGAAGAGCTATTGTCATCACATGAACGTCGGCGTCCGGTTAAGTTTTGTGTTTAGGTCCATTTTTCTCATATAGTAACAAAGCTATTGCATTCAAACTTGGTACACTTACTAACTATCATGAGAGGAATGGGCAGGCAAATTAAGATAACTCTGGCTGCAATTTTACAGAGTTATGTTCCCTTTTTATACTAAGAAAATTGAAAATTTGGTAAAGTTTTGTGTTTAGGTCCACTTTATTCCAAAAGAATTAAAGCTATTACTTTCATACGTACAACACTTACTAACTAACATAAGGGGACTGTGCAGGCAAAGTTATGTAAGTCTGACTGGCAGTTGGACAGAATTATGGCCACATTATACTTAGAAAATTGAAAAAATTTCGTTAAGTTTTGTGTTTTGGTCCATTTTACTCCCAAAGTATCATAGCTATTGCTTTCAGACTCGGAACACTCGCTTACTATCATACGGGGACTGTAAAAGACAAGTTGCATAAGTCTGGTTGGCATTTTGACGGAATTGTGAGCATTTTGTTCTTAGTAACTTTGAACATTTGGTTAAATTTTGTGTTTAGATCCACTTTACTTCTAAAGTATCACGGCGATTGCTTTCAAAGTTCAAATACTTTCATACTATAATGAGGGTATTGTACCTGGCAAGTTAGATTAGACCTAGCCTGTTAATGACCTATACTGTTAAGGTCAAATTATTTATGTTTGCTAAAATTGCCATAAATTCTTTATGTATGATCCATACTTTGACAAAACAACACTTACCTGACAAACCACAATAAACTCCACCCAAACCATCCCCACGCCACACCTCAGAATCCCCCCCGCCAATTGTTTCTTCCATGTTTTCTTATTTTTGAAAGATCATCGACTAAATGACCACATCCTCACACTATACCTTCCTCTCACTCCCCCCGACCCCTCCCCGAACAATTTTATTTTTGAAACATGGTGTTACAAAAACACAAATATTAAATTTTATTTTTGAAAGACCGTACAACCATTTCACCCAAAGATCCTCCCCTTTTTTAGTTTGTTTCTTATTTTTTGTGAGAAAATGTAATAATTGACCACCCCCCCCCCACTAAACACATCTGACCACCCCTCACCACCCCCACCCCTTCCTCCTTTTTATGCCCCCGGATCGAAAGATCGGGGTATATTGTTTTTGGCCTGTCTGTCTGTCATTAATTCCTTCATTCCAAAACTTTAAACTTAGTTAAAGTTTTAGAACTTTTGCAATATAGAAGAAAGCAACTTCATATTTGGCATGCATGCGTATCTCACGGAGCTGCACATTTTGAGTGTTAAAAAGTTAAGATTAAGGTCAAACTTCAAGGTAAAAGGTCAAATATCATTGTATTTTTCTTTCCTAAAACTTAAACCTTTATTAAAGTTTGGTCATAACTTTTTTTTTAATATTGATGATAGCAACTTGATATTTAGCCTGTATGTGTATCTCATGGAGCTGCACATTTTGAGTGATGAAAGGTCAAGGTCAAGGTCATCCTTCAAGGTTAAAGGTCAAATTTATGGCTTCAAAGCGGTGCAATAGAGGGCATTGTGTTTCTGACAAACACATCTCTTGTTGATTGAAGTATTGAGAAAGGTCCCTTTACCTTTAAAAACTAAAATAGATGAGCGGTCTGCATCCGCTAGGCGGTGCTCTTGTTCTTTATATACTCATAAAGACCGCCAAATTCAGAGGCGTGAGGTCTTCTCTAATTAATACACCTGCTTGGCTGAGGACACGACATTGCCTAAGCACTGTATTACGAAGAAGCCTGGACTGAATGCGCACAATATTGTCCTTATTTTCTTCCGGTTCTTTCTTTCTTTAAGTGATGGGCGATATCGATTTCGCTGGTGGTTATTTGGCAGTCCAGTTTGCTGTTTAATGTTTCCACCATGTATTTGGTAGTTTCATCAGCTGTTTCGGATGGCTTGAATTGTTTTAGCCTTCTAGTTCTTTGATA
This sequence comes from Dreissena polymorpha, assembly GCF_020536995.1. Classification (NCBI taxonomy): domain Eukaryota; kingdom Metazoa; phylum Mollusca; class Bivalvia; order Myida; family Dreissenidae; genus Dreissena; species Dreissena polymorpha. Next base: position 27,274,063 of record NC_068367.1, read on the forward strand.
TGCGTTTTTCCGCTGATTATGATGCTGTTGCTTCGGCGATATTGATTTGACACTTTTTATACGCCCGTCTATGACGGGACGTATTATGGTATACCCCGCGTCCGTCCGTCCGTCCGTATGTTAATGTCGTACGCTACGTCAAATATCCTTTGACAGATTTTCTTCAAATTTTAACACAATCTTTATATTGATAAACCCTGATCCCCTTTCGTTTTTGACGGAATTCTGAATTGTCGTTCCAGAGTTATGGGACTTTGTTCGTCAAAATTTCGTGATTTCATTGAATGTCCTACTGTAGCTATATAAAAATGTTAAAGTTGTTATAACTTTGGTATGCTTGGACCTAGAGTCTTGAAACTTGACATGAAGGTTGGCCAGAACTAGTAAGTAACCACTGGACATTTCAAGGTCATTCATTTGAAGGTCAAGGTCACTGTGACCTTGAATGTAAAAATGTTAAAGTTGTTATAACTTTGGTATGCTTGGACCTAGAGTCTTGAAACTTGACATGAAGGTTGGCCAGAACTAGTAAGTAACCCCTGGACATTTCAAGGTCATTCATTTGAAGGTCAAGGTCACTGTGACCTTGAATGTAAAAATGTTAAAGTTCTTATTTCATGTTATAACTTTGGTATGCTTGTACCTAGAGTCTTCAAACTTGAAATAAAGATTGGCCAGTACTAGAAGATGACCACTGGTCATTTCAATGTCATTCATTTGAAGGTCAAGGTCACTGTGACCTTAAATGTTAAAATGTTAAAATTGTTATAACTTTGGTATGCTTGGACATAGAGTCTTCAAACTTGACATGAAGGTTTGCAAGCACACTTAGATGACCACTGGTCATTTCAAGGTCATTCATTCTAAGGTCAAGGTCACACAAGGTCACTGTGACCTTAAATGTTAAAATGTTAAAATTGTTATAACTTTGGTATGCTTGGACATAGAGTCTTCAAACTTGACATGAAGGTTTGCAAGCACACTTAGATGACCACTGGTCATTTCAAGGTCATTCATTCTAAGGTCAAGGTCACTGTGACCTTAAATGTTATTGTTGTTCATGTATCCTACCGTAGCTCAAATATCCCCCGATGGATTTTTTATACGCCCGTCTATGACGGGACGTATTATGGTATACCCCGCGTCCGTCTGTCCGTCCGTCCGTCCGTCCGTCTGTTAATGTCGTACGCTACGTCAAATATCCTTTGACAGATTTTCTTCAAATTTTAACACAATCTTAATATTGATAAACCCTGATCCCCTTTCGTTTTTGACGGAATTCTGAATTGTCGTTCCAGAGTTATGGGACTTTGTTCGTCAAAATTTCGTGATTTCATTGAATGTCCTACTGTAGCTCAAATATCCTTCGATGGATTTTTTTCAAATTTCAACACAATCTTAATATTGATAAACCCTGATTCCCTTTCGTTTTTGACGGAATTCTGAATTGTCGTTCCAGAGTTATGGGACTTTGTTCGTCAAAATTTCGTGATTTCCATGCTCATGTACTTATAAAATAAACCATGTATTCAAATACAAATAAACTTAAGTAAAAAAATGATTCAAAGGGTTATTTATTACCTTACTACTTCATTGGCGAACGACGGGCGTATCATGCGCTCATGGCGCAGCTTTTATTCTACTTTCCTCCTTTCAGTTTCGTTCCTGACGATATAATGTGCTAGCTTGAATTTCACTTATTTTTGTTCTGCACGTTTCGTGTTTAGGTGTATAATTTCATGTTTCATCCTTGCTTTGAAATATCCTTGACTCCAGCACTTCGATTTGCATTGAGAGTCTCTTCACGATTTCGTCTTTGATGCCCGATAATAATTCCTTCATGGTACCTCTCATTCGTGTATCGTCCTGTTGAATTAGTTGTTTCATGTGTGTGTTATTTCTTGAATTGACCTATCAACGGTTGATGAAACAGTTGCCAATTTATTATTTAAGTATTTAAGTTTAATTTTAATGTCTTTTATTTTGAAGGGAAACGATGCAATTTGGTTTCCAATTTGTCTCTCCAATTTTCGACTTATTGGCTTACGCGTTTTTGACTTTTAAGAGTTTGTTGGTTTTGTGTGGTGATGCTTGTATTCAATGTCACCGATGCTACTAGCGGAGTTTATGTCATTTTATGTTTTTGTCTAAAGTCGACATCTTGTGACTCACCTTATTAGTTTTGCACAGTATAGTCAATTTTATCGACCGTTGGTGACCATCACATTGAACATTGAACCTTTATACCTGAATTAACACCGTATACCACACAGGTAACATCTGGTACAAAATTAACATGGCCGCACCCAAAACATTTACATTGAAAAAAATACCTTGTCGTTATACCTTAATTCAGATCCATGCCAATCTGTCTTTCTTCTTACATTATTTATCAAGGGTTGCACAGACTCAAAAAATACACGGTTGCAAAATGTTGGTATTGCTTAATCCCTAATATTCACGAAATTACAAACAGCCGCCATTACTCGCGCTGGTTCCCTCTTTAATTCCCGAATATTGATTTTTTAACATTGAAAATTTACACCAGTATGTTATTAACTTGGAATAAAGAATTACAGTTATCGTTCATTTTCCAAAAAACATTGCAATTGCTAACTAATTATTTACCATGGTTTGCATGTGACAATACATTATTTAAAGCCGTTCAATATGCTTAAGAACAATACAGAACATAATATTTATTCATCTTAAGCATTACAAGCTTATCATTTGACAAATATACAATACAAAGATACATGACATAATATATGTTGGCTTTTAACGAGTATAATTTTTTTTGTAAATATATTAATATGGATACATAATAATTTTAAATTAGAGCATTTACTGTTTAGAACTGTTTTAAAGTTAATAACATTTTTTTCAGTCATATAAATACTCTTTACTTGAATGAAGATACTATTTTTTAAATAATGGTCAAATAACAATTTGGTAGTAACAAATCAAATTCTGGAAAATTAAATAGCTTGACATACAAGCATATAAGATGATTATGTTTCTTATACATATCCGTAATGATAAACACGGAATAAATCTAGACAAGAACAGTGTTTAGAAGAATAATATGTTCCTTGCATCTCTGTAAAATTTAATAAAATCGAGCACAAATCGTGTGAAATAATCATAAGTCAGAAAATCAGCTTATTGAATGATTGTTTTTGTTATACAATCGAAACTTTCATTTTTTAGTAAAGAAGATCTATAATAATCATGATGAAATATATCATTACAATTACTGAAATATACAGCCTTTAAAAGAAAAACACTTATGTTTAGAGCAATAATAAATCAGAATAGTTATAACGGATTATAAAGTAAGAATAAAGTAGTAACATAAATATGCCACGCCTAGAAATAGTAGCAAAATAAACACGTGTCACGAAACAACATCACTGAAATAGACTATTTGAATTAGGAATATATGCCGACTATTATGCAACTATGGCATTGGTAGTTGAACATACGATGTAATCCTTTCCAAAGGTAAGATGTGCATGCAGCATGTCAGATTTGACAGTTATCTGTAAATTCCCTGATACATTTTCGCAAATTTTCACATAAAATATAACGTAAGTTTAATGAAGCATAATAATAAAAAACACATAACTTTAAAAGAATCATTGGGCAAAAATTATCAATTAAAAAATATGTCATTTAATCTATTTTCTTGCCACATTTAGTAATTCGTATTGAAACCGTGATTTCATTAAAAGATTTTCACACGTGAATTGTTCAAGTCATAGTCATGTTAACTAACGTCGTTTTACATAATTTTAAGAACGAAGTAAACCATTCATGCTCCATGTTTGTACATGATATTTAGAAAAGAATTTTAAAATGTTTTTCAGATCAACAACAATTCACATAAATAGTAAGCTTGAGACTAAAATTGCGGTTTCAACAATGTATTATACAGCGAACAATTCTTCATATTCGAACAAATATGTTCGAGACACGATTGCTTCGCTCGTTTAACAAAATAAGACAAGACATTTGCCAGAAATAACCGAAAGCCCCCACTCTATAGCATTACATCTTCCCGCTACATATATTACACGCTGTGACTTTTCGAGCAATTATCCGGATCTATTATAAGTGAAAATTATCATAAGGCAATAACTCTACAAAAATGGGAGAAAGTGTAAATAACGGACAATAACTTTACACAGGAAAGGAGCTTTCAGTGTGCACATCACATCCCCTTAATTAGACTTGCCTCTGTATTTTGTTTCAAATTGATACCTCTTAATGTTTTCGAGATATGATCTGTACAAACGATAGGTATAAAAAGAGCAATAATTTCAAGATTAAAGTCACCATTTCTTAGTGCGTAGTATGATCGGATAAAACTTGTTTAGTCGAAGAGTGGACTTCGAAACTTACTGACGGACAGTGTGAAAACTATATTCCTCCCGTCGGGGCATGCAAATTGCAAAAACTATGTACATTGCGTAAATTGTGCAGTGCTACTGCGCTAGGTTATATAAAGTATTAATATTATTTTATTATCTTTGGTAAAAACATATACTGTATATATACATTCATAAAAACAGGCCTCGTGTAGTTTTGAAAATAATCACATAACGTTAATTAGCAATTACAATTAGTTAAAGGTTACTGTTGGATATACGTCAAAGTCAAAACATTAAATATATCTTTTTTATAATATAATACACTATCATATGAAAAGTTTGTAAATACACATAGCATAACAGTCAACAATTCTTCTTTAAACTAAGAAGTAAACATGGCAACATAATTGAGCTTAAAGTATTTCATTACACAAAATGACAGTAAAACAAGTCATGTTTACATCGGAAATAAACTTGAAACGAAATGTAGAAAATAATTATAATGTCTAGCCTAACATTTTAACATTCCAGTTTAACATTGAAAATAAGCATGGCTAAATATAGTTTAAATTAGAAAGAATGCCATTGCATTTTGAAATTGTTATGTTCAAAAGACTTCAATATTTCCGCCATATTATTAACTTTGATATTTGTATAATACGAACATAACAAATAAGATGTGTTGTGCTTCTTAAATATTCGTAAGATCACATTTTGGATTTTCATAGGGTTCTTATAATTTTTGTTATCGGCAAACAGCATGATACTTTGTGTCAAAATGATAAACGTTATTATTAAATTACGTAAATTTCTTTATTATCTGTCGGCGTCCATCAACCTTGTTTTAAAGAGTATGGTTTGTTCATATGTTGAAGAGCATGTAATTCAAAAATTGAACCAATGATCGTCGATTCCATCATAGCGTGTTAAACACGTAGTGATGATTCGAAAACGTTGTTTGTTAACTGCCAGTAACAATGTTCCTTAACTCGTTTAAGGAAATCAGTTCTTATGAGTGTATTTAGCGATGCTTACAAAAACCTGAACCAAAAGCCTGGGGTATTGGTAGATGCATTCGTGCCGAGCAAACAAACGAATCTGTAATCGATATTTATATCTATTAGTCTTTTATCGTACACTATTTTCAAAATATTCGGTTTCTGTTTAACAAACAACAACAAACAGTAGAATCCCCAATAAGAAAAACACAAATAAACCAAACAACGAACGCCATACATGCCAACACGGATGGCGAAACAGTATGTCCCTTGACTAGATCTAAAGGTTGAAGGTCATATAATTTTTAAGCTAAAGTTTTCTCGACTGTAGAGATTTCTTATGAAAATCCTTCAGTGGTAGTATAAAAAGTAGTCCATGTACGCCGACAGGTATATTAAACACGGTGGGATACAGACTAGTTTATTCCATGGGGTGTTATATCATCAATGTCGATATAAAAATGGGATAAACAATACGTCGTTATTATGTGCGTGACAACTATATCCAATAATTTCTGAAATCATGAGGTTTATTTAAAGGTCGTTTATTTCGACAAAGCTAGAAAAATAATGAGGTTAAATATTTATATTTGCAATACATACATGCAAATTTGCTTTGAGGAATTTAACAATTGACTGCATAGGCTAAAACCATATGAAAACATTCCTATTAGGAAAAAATGTTTTTAAGAGTACCCTATTTGAATACGAAAACGTACTCTGTGCTTCCGAGTTGTTCGGTTTTCTCACCTTGTGTGTCATTCTCCAACAATGTTAGGTCTGCGTAATTAGTTTCCCCACTGTCTTCATTTTTCTCCTGTTTAGCGTCAGTGTTAATTGTTTCCGCTTTAAAGTTTTGCTCACCTTCATCGTAATCAGCCTGCGTTTCGCCGCTTGCGTTAGTTGTTGTTTCTTTAGCGACAATTATCAGTTCTTCGGACGCCATGTACTTTGTCTCCGATGTTGCGGCATTGTCTAGATATTCGGTCACTGCAGACTGTGTCTGAATTGAAGTTTCGCTCTCACCTATTCGGCCCAATACATACGATGATGCTGAGAACATAGAGCTGGATTCCCGCAAACCAGTGTGCAGATAATCATCCGTCATTTGTTGCTTTATTTAAAGAAAATAGAGAAATACTGAAACCCCTATGAGCTAGCCATTCGCTCATACGCCACTCTACGGCAAGCTACCAATTGCCATTTCAAAACAAGGCAGTTAGAAAACATAACAAAAGGCCTAAAGCCTAAAATTATAACAATGTATTGCACTGCTTTGGGAAACCTTTCACCGGACGATGGAAACCATTTGGGATAAAAAAAATCACAATTTCACAATCGCACAATTAGCTTTGAAAAGTCAATTACTTTTAAAATTGTATGTGTGCATGTTTATAAGTGTTGTCTGTCAAACCGTTGTAAATTCATCGGCTGTGGTGATTATTTATGTATATACCTAATTAGGTTTCCAATTAATTGGCATGAAATTGTTATAGTTTACATATACGTTTGGCAATCCAAACAAGATCAGGAATACCTTCGCTTGTATCCTAAGTTATTCTTGAAAATTTGCAATTAGCAGATCCAAAAATGGATGATAAAACGAATACAATGAAATAAATGGGGAACATCAAATATATCTGTGCCAACTAGAATCATCAATTTAAATCGTACAACAAACCTGGGGTGACGTGTACATTGGTGTCGCCTCGCGCTCTGTAATGTCGAAAGGGACGACTGCATACGGAACGACAAAGTCGTCATGGCCGTCGACGGGCAATACATCATAGTGATCGCTGTTGTCGTCACTAATTTGGTCGGGCAAGACATCATAATTACCGCTGTTGTCGATATTATTGTCGTCGGGCAAGACATCATAATTACCACTGTTGCTGTCTCTCAATTCTGCAAATAGAATATATTACAATTGTCAATAAATGGTTGTTTATATATAACATACATCTTAAGAGTTAACAACTGTGTTGTTTTAATAACAGTGTGAATAAAAGTATGTGTACAATTTATTGAGTGAACGCATTGCGTAATCATCGATTTGCACAAAAAAGTTAAAGCATATATTATTTTAGAAATAACGTATGGCGTACTGTGTACTTAATATTACTTGGTATTAGAATGATATCAAGCACTCACCTTGTGGAATATCCGACGTTTTTAGTTCAATCCTAAGCAATAAAAAACGCCGCTATCAATATATTGTAACTATACAATGTTATCGATAACTGTGATTCCAATTAAAAAAATACCATTTTATATTCACAATTCAGTTTTATTTCAAAATTTATCCAAATGAGTACAAAGAGTAATGTATGTGAAACGCATGAACTTACTGTTGAACGGCGTTTAGAGCCCTCTTCCCTGTATTTGAAATACATAAATGACTTTACTCAGTTAGATTTAAATATGTTTTATTAATTCAGAGTGTCCTTTTTAATACAAATTCTGCTATCAAAATATTGCATAATCGCGATTCGAATTGAAAACAACTAAATGGCTTATTAAGTTGATGTAATTGAAATGAAGTATCAAATTTTGTATTATATAAAAGAAAAACATCATTAAGAAGCTTTCATACACGAATCAATTCTAAAAAAAGTTCAACCCCTTCTTGTTGACAAAATGTCAAACATATTATGTAGTATATTTATTTATATTCTTACGTTTCTTCCTTCGGATACACAAACAAGCAGTGGTGGTGAAGCCAACTATTAGCACACATGATCCCAAAGTCGTTGCAATCCATATACTTGTAGACGATTGCTTTGAATCTTCATCGGCTTTGACATATTTGATAAAACGTTATTGATGTGTCAATATTCAACGACATTCTAATTCATGCAATTTGATATAATAGAATCGAATTTTGAATTGGTAAAAGTAGTTGTATTAGCAATTGTAAAAGTAGTAGTACTTATAACAATTGTAGTTCTGTAACAGGTCGTCGTGGCGTAGTGGATACTGCGTCCGACTTGCGACCGAGAGGTCACTGATTTGATCCCCATTACGGGAGCGTTCTTTAGATCTACCCCAGGAAACTGACTTACAGTTTTCACATATAAGACTTTCTATGCAATCAAACTTAAATAAATAGTTTTAAACAAACTAACCATTGTAGTACTTTTTGTTGCTGGTTTTCTTGTTGTTTAAGAAGTTATAAGCATATTGAATACTTTAATTGGGAGCATAGACTTCAAGCATAGCAAATAGTTGTATTATTTGTATTGTTCAATATTAGATTATTTTATTTTGTATTATGCAACATCTCTTGAAGTTGTATTTGACCCTTACCTCTGGCCAAGACTATGCGATAGCTTAATACTAAATATGCTTTGTGTACCTAATTTCGTTTGCATACGTTAACAGCTACGAAGGGATATGATAAAATGAAAAGCGGTTTTAACACGTAACCATTAAGGAGAGTCCGCACCGGAAGCAGCGGTCAATGTGCCTCTGATAGAATAAAGTTTCATGCTAGCTTTAATAGCGTGTCTTCTTCATTGATTATTTAAGTGGCATTGTGCGTTTTCTTGTTCATGCAGGCCAATGGTAAATCCGGAGACCTTCAACCAAGGCACACTATCAGGGACCGTGATGATCTACAAAACGGCGATGACCTCGATGGTGAAGCGTCCTAATCCGATTTAAAAGTAACTATTTATTCGTACATTTCGGACATTGTTAACGTCAGTGCGACGTCACTGACGTAACCATACATACGAGACTGCGCTAGCAGCAGCGGCCAAGATGTATCTAGTGTACTGAAAAGTTGCTTCGATATGCTTGAATAGTTTAAATTAAAAAAACTATGATCATACTCGCTGTAATAGCATGTTTTTGTCAATAAGTTTTTAGGTCTGACATGCGTTTTTCTCGAGAAGACCAACAGTATATTCGGCGACCATCATCCTTGGTACATGATAATGGGCCTTGGAGACCTACACAACATCCCTGGTCTTCTCGAGAGTTGTCGGAAATGCGTTTTCTCACTCGTGCAGACCAACGATATATCCGAGGACTTATAATCTTAGTGAAAGATTTGGGACCGAGGGGACTCTCGGCTCGATATCGACAAGTATTACGCCAAAAGTGGTGCATCTGGTTCCTTTTTGCAGCCGCTAAAAACAAACTTTATTTTACTAAATAACATACACCCATGTATTGCAATAGTTGTTTTAAATTTCCAACCTACATATGCAATTATTTTCAGTGATAGGTAGTATCATTTGGTTCCTTTATTATTATTTTTTTTAAGTAAGAAAATGTCTGGTTCTTTCCCGATTTTAATAACCAGTAAAAAGTAACACGCCGAAGTATGCGTAACAATTGCGCTGTGTATGCGTTAATAATGCACATATTTTTCTCGCTCGTGCAGACCAACGGTACATTTTGAGACCTTGAAATATAGTTCGGACAACGTTGACGTCAGTGCGGCGTCGCTGATGTCACCGTAAAAGAGAGACTGCAGTGAAAGCAGCAGACCCGTTGCGCTAGTTTACTGGAAGGATTTATTGAGATGCCTTATTTTTTGTTTTTGATTCAATGACCTATGCGCATATCGTACTAGTGTGTCTTTGGATTAAGTTGTAACTTCGAAAACTCGTTTCCTTGTTCGCACAGGGTAAAGGTTTATCCGAAAACCATCATCATTTGCAAATGCATAGGACCCAAGGGCACCGACAAAAGGGCCATGGTCTCGGTGATGACCAGTCCTACGCCAAAGCAAGCGCACCTGATTCTTTTTTTCTTAATCAGCCACAAAGAAAGTATGTTATCATTTATAAATAGTCTTTTAAATATATTGCAATAATTTTGTTTGATATGCAGTATTGTTTTGTTCTTTGTTATGTATGTTTTAATCAAGTTATTGGCTTTTGTGGATATGTAGTATTCCCTACTTTGTTAAATAAAATGTATAATTAGTCAGACAATGCCAGTTCGATATTATCGTCTTTATAATACTTGTTCTTTAGTATTGCTCGTCAAATAAAGTATACTTTATGTACAGACCACATGATTAAATCAATCTGAAATATCGCACATAACATCTAAAATAGTGAAATATCCGTAAGCGATCGTCCGAAATAAAGGCTTCATATTAAGTAACACACTTTATACAAGCTCCATATTTTGAGTATTTTAAGTATTACTGAAACACGAAAGCTTAAAAAGTTACAAACATTTACTGCTTTTATAGATTTTAGAAAAGCGTACGATCGCATAGACCGTCAATCTCTGTGGAATAAGTTGCATCAGCAGGTGGGGATAAGGGGCAGAATGTTCCATGCAATACAATCATTATATAATGATGTTACGTGCTGTATACGCCTGAACGGGGTTGATACATCGTGGTTTGATGTAAAATGCGGATTAAAACAAGGCTGCCCATTATCTCCTATGCTGTTCAACTTGTACATTAATGATCTAGTTGCATATATGAATAATATAGACAAAGGTGTATGTACTGGAGAAAGACAAATATGCATTTTGCTTTATGCTGACGATATTGTTCTGTTGGCGGAAAATGCCCAGGACCTTCAAACCATGTTAGATGCTTTAGCTATTTGGTGTAGTTAAAATAAAATGACTGTCAATTTTGAAAAATCTAATATTGTTCACTTCAAAGCCAGCATTATCTCTAAAACTGAACATATATTTAAATTTAATTCAGAGAAGCTGGATATTGTTCATAGCTACAAGTATCTTGGTGTTGTATTGAATGAATATTTAGATATAATGAAATTGCTAAATATGTTGCAATGTCAGCTTCAAGGGCACTTGGTCTTGTTATATCTAAAAGTAATGCATTTCGTGGTTTTCACTACTCTTCATTTACAACACTATATGATTCATTGGTATGGCCCATAATCAATAACAGAGCCTCAATATGGGGTATAGATCATATTCATGCATAAATGCAGTACATCATAGAGCTATGCGATATTTCTTGGGTGTTGGAAAGTATACTCCGAATGTTGCTTTAAGTGGAGAGATGGGTTGGAAACCACCAATTGTTAGACAATGGGTTTCAATATTTAGACAGTATTTTAGAGCAATGAGTATGAATGATAATATAATTAATAAATCAATATATATGTGGTCCAAAGCTTGCAATGTTAAAATGTTTTTTATAGATTGAAGAAACTTATATCAGAAATTAATAGTGCTCATATATTTAAGAATAATATTGGCAATGCTAAACCTACTATAACAATGTTGGAAGTGAAATTATTAGATATTGAAAAGAATAAGTGGAAGATACTGTTTGAGAGGCACACTGCTATAAGAGGAAACGGTGGTAATAAATTAAGAACTTACAGAAAATTTAAATCACAGTATTGTACAGAAAACTATCTTATGTGTAATATGCCATTTCAATATAGATCAGCGTTTACAAAGTTTAGGTGTGGTGTTGCGCCACAAAGAATAGAAACAGGTCGCTATGAAAATATTGATGTGTCAAATAGAAAATGTTTTAATTGTCCTGATTATGTTGAAGATGACAAGCATGTGTTGTTTGATTGTCCGTTATATAGTGATATTAGAAAAGACCTAGTCTCTGAACTCGATAATATGTTTGCAAATAATAATATGTCAGATAACGACAAACTAGTTAGAATGTTTAGTGACGAAAACCTTGTGTATTTATCTGCCAAAGCCTGCCATCATATTCTAGTAGAAAGAAAAAGAAAACTGTATTGTAGAGTTTGATCTTTTAATGTGTTTAAATTTTAAAAATGTGTAAATAATGTTAACTGAATAAGAATTTTTTTTATTGTTTAGGTATTCATGCTTATTCTAGCCACATACAAGAAGCAGCCACTAAAAGATGGATATGTCTTTTAAATTTTGTAGGATATTACATTGATTGTTTAGGTTATTTTTTTGTAATTTTTATTTTATTTTTTTAGCATCTCCTATTTATAAGTACTGAAGGGATTCACCTTCTGTTGCATGATTTTGAGTGTTTGACCTGGATATATAAATATGAGTATCTAGTAGCTGCTTCTGGTATCATTATATGATACATTGTATGTAAACAGCTGTATTATAAGTGTTAAATATCAAGTTTTCAATTTTCATAAGAATGTATACATTCAACGCTAGTATAATAGTAATTTTCTGGGGTATAATACATTCCTTTCTTGTTGCATAATACTACCATACTCACTAAACCATCCTTTAAACATCTTAATAAATTTTTTGTAGGCGTTACACTTCTTTACAATTTGTATTTTGACAACTTTAATTTTATTCAATTTTCAGCCCCAATTAGAAGTTAAATTGGCACTAGATTTGCAAAATGATCTTTATACACCCATAGCAATTAGATCTAAGATTTATCTTACTCTTATATATTTTGTATTAACTAAAACCGATATTTGAAGTTGAAAACTTGAACAACATTCTGGTATGTTAAAGTGAAATATGTTCATTAAGTTTTAGCTATTGACGTAGAACTGTATTTTTATAATATGTACAGTCTCTTATAACTCAAATGTGAGTGGCATTTATGTACTATGTTTTAAAGTTATTTTATATATGTTTTACTAGGTACATGATAATGAGACTTTAATAAACTATCTTATCTTATCTTATCTTATCTTACAATGACGTAACAATGGTTCAGTTGCGTCCACAAAGATATGCATTGATTATTGCGATAGTGATCAGCAAGATTGTTGCAGACTGTATGGTCTAGTAAATGACTATTTGAGGACATTAAGCTTTAAATGTGCATGGATTGCATACTTTTACCATTTAACACATATTCGTATTCGTGTGTGAATGCTCCATTTTGAGACATGTGTTTAATGTTCGTGTGTTTGTGTTTATATTGTATTGAAATTGAGCACTTACTTTCATTACACGCTATTCCTGTCCATCCATCTTTACAGTCCCCATTTCCACATGCACCCGTAACACCGTCGCATGGGCTCAGACGGCAATGACATTGCTTAGAACAGTTTTCGCTGAAACTTCCAAGTGAACAGCCTAAAAATAAACACGTGCAAATGCTGTCAACTTTGGTGGCTTGCAATTGGTTATGCACTAAAATAGAATGGTAAAATAACCAGTTATTCCTTAATTCAAAATCGTGTTACCAATACCAGTGCATGCATAAAGCACACATAAAACAAATACGTGATAATTCTTGTAACACGATTTACATGTGTTTCGTTTATCAACAAAACTTAAACCAAGCTGTAAATTGCGTAAATTGCAAATCGTGTGTCCAATAACATACAGCAAGCATCTTTTTGTAAGGTGTGTCTTCCATTTGTTATAAATTAATAGAAATTAATACTATTTATGTGTTTTACATTTTATGTGTATAACATTAAGAGCTGAGATGATAAATCCAAATCTATACTGATACTGCTGTGCATTATGTATGTGTTCGTAAATCTATGTGCACATGTATGAATCTAAAATGGTCTTTCTGTTGACATATTGAAGAGCATGATATGCGGACGCTACATACTTTATTTTAACATATACAATATTTGTTTGATTTGTGCGTGTATGTTTTTATTAATTTCATATGAACACTTACTTTCAATGCAAGCAAATTCGTTGAATTGATATCCCCCGCCAATATGCTTCTGGACACAAAAGTGTTATATTTGACACTCAATGGACATTAGATTTTAACGTTTTATTTGTACCCGCGGAATGGTTCCGTGGCGTAACGTCGATTTGTGACGTAACGTTATAGAACTTACGTCGTTACCTAGTGATGAACTAGAGCGAGACAATGATTGTTTTTATATTGAGGATCGTTAATAAATTGTCATACCAAAAGCGGGTATTTGGCGTTTATATTGTTCCCACTATCGGGAAAATAGTAAATTACGGATTTCCCATTATCGGGGATAATTCTCCGTGAATAGTAAATTACGGAAATTCCCATTATCGGGGAAACTTCTTAACATTTGGTAGCAGAGCGACGTTTCAAAATTGAATCAGCGATGGATCCAGTTGAATATTTAAAGACAGATTTTGTTGAAGAGGGAAAAAACAAGACTAAAAAACTAATTTTACCAGAGCACGGAAAAAAATAGTGTCACATTTTGAGGGAAATGCATCTAGTGCGACAGTGAAAGACGCTTGCAAGCAATTGGATTTGGCAATGGACGAAGTGGTTAAAGGGCTTGATAGCTTCTCCAATATGTACATAGAAGGAGATGAACTTGAAAAATATGGAGAAGATAGAACTTGAATATGGAAAAACAACGGAGGATGCATGTGCCTATCTAGATGATCTACGCAGTGAAACAGCAAGTCAAGTAAGCAAAGCGTTGTCGCATGACACGGTGAGTAAACTTTATATTTTTAAAGACCGGCGGGTTTCACATAATACTGTGCGACAAAATGCAAATTTCCAAGTATGTGTCGTAATAGGGCCGAGTTCGATGCGCAAAACGAGTGTGGGCGTGAAGCACCTCATGCATCTAACATCAAAGATGAATTTGAAGAAGGCAACGCTATGAGTTCAGGCATCAATCCAACAAGACCTTTGGAGGCAACTCAAACGTGTGGAAATTCCAGTGTTCAGTGGTGATAAGCGAGTCTACCTATCATGGAAAGCAGCATTCCTTGCTTGTATTGACAGAGCGCCAGCCACAGCAGAGTACAAACTGCTTCAGCTTAGACAGTACTTATCTGGCGAAGCGTTAAAAGTAATTGAAAATCTTGGGCTTTCGGCGTTTGCGTACGAATCGGCAAAAGATCGACTTGAAAGGAAATATGGGGGTAGGCGTCGACAGATAGCTATTTACCTAGAAGAACTTGAACACTTCGAAAACGTCCGAATTGGCAACGCAAAAGACCTAGAACAATTTGCCGATCTATTAGACGAAGCAATTATTAATTTGCAGGATGCGGATCAACACCACGAACTTGGAATTGGCTCATTGTATGCAAAATTACAAAGAAAATTACCAGAATCGCTCTTGGCACGATATCATCGTTGGGTCTTTGAGGGTCAACACAATGAGTCAGTATTGTCGCTACGGGCATGGGTTATTCAAGAGGCAAAATTACAAACTATCGCGTCAGAGACCGTGCAAGGAATATCAGGATATTTGATGTCAGAGCATACTTCGAAAAAGACCAACTCTAACAATCAAAGAACGTTTTTTTGTGGTTGCAAAGAAAGCGGGAAAATATTTAAATGCAGAGTATGTGGCAAACAGCATGGAGTATGGAACTGTGACAATTTTAAAGAAATGAACGTTTCACAACGGTGGGACAAAGCAAAACAACTTCATCTTTGCTATCGTTGCATTGGGTTTAACCATGTCGGAAAGTCATGCCGTCGAAGTAGACAATGCGGACAAAATGGATGTGAAGAGCTGCATCACAGACTGTTACACAGAAATGCGCAAAATAGCATAAAATCAAACGCTGCTGACAGTCCAGTTCAATCTCCTACGGAAGAGAAAAGGGCAACATAATTGTCAGCAAAAGTCATACCAGATCTGATTTAGTAGGGCCCCCAACAGTTCCGGTTATTCTCGTAAATGGAAATCGGTCGATAACTGTAAACGCATTGCTAGATGACGCAAGTACAAAAACGTACATCAATAGTGATGTAGCGGCAGAACTCGGCTGTAAAGGTAGAACGGAAAAGGTCAAGGTCAATGTTTTGAATGGCCAAGTCAAGACTTTTGAAACTAGACCTGTTTAATTCGAAGTATGTACTGGAGAAAGACAAATATGCATTTTGCTTTATGCTGACGATATTGTTCTGTTGGCGGAAAATGCCCAGGACCTTCAAACCATGTTAGATGCTTTAGCTATTTGGTGTAGTCAAAATAACTGTCAATTTTGAAAAATCTAATATTGTTCACTTGAAAGCCAGCAGTATCTCTAAAACTGAACATATATTTAAATTTAATTCAGAGAAGCTGGATATTGTTCATAGCTAGAAGTATCTTGGTGTTGTATTGAATGAATATTTAGATTATAATGAAATTGCTAAATCTGTTGCAATGTCAGCTTCAAGGGCACTTGGTCTTGTTATATCTAAAAGTAATGCATTTGGTGGTTTTCACTACTCTACATTTACAAAACTATATGATTCATTGGTATGGCCCATAACCAATAACAGAGCCTCAATATGGGGTGATAGATCATATTCATGCATAAATGCAGTACATCATAGAGCTATGCGATATTTCTTGGGTGTTGGAAAGTATACTCCGAATGTTGCTTTAAGTGGAGAGATGGGTTGGAAACCACCAATTGTTAGACAATGGGTTTCAATATTTAGACAGTATTTTAGAGCAATGAGTATGAATGATAATATAATTAATAAATCAATATATATGTGGTCCAAAGCTTGCAATGTTAAAATGTTTTTTATAGATTGAAGAAACTTATATCAGAAGTTAATAGTGCTCATATATTTAAGAATAATATTGGCAATGCTAAACCTACTATAACAATGTTGGAAGTGAAATTATTAGATATTGAAAAGAATAAGTGGAAGATACTGTTTGAGAGGCACACTGCTATAAGAGGAAACGGTGGTAATAAATTAAGAACTTACAGAAAATTTAAATCACAGTATTGTACAGAAAACTATCTTATGTGTAATATGCCATTTCAATATAGATCAGCTTTTACAAAGTTTAGGTGTGGTGTTGCGCCACAAAGAATAGAAACAGGTCGCTATGAAAATATTGATGTGTCAAATAGAAAATGTTTTAATTGTCCTGATTATGTTGAAGATGACAAGCATGTGTTGTTTGATTGTCCGTTATATAGTGATATTAGAAAAGACCTAGTCTCTGAACTAGATAATATGTTTGCAAATAATAATATGTCAGATAACGACAACTAGTTAGAATGTTTAGTGACGAAAACCTTGTGTATTTATCTGCCAAAGCCTGCCATCATATTCTAGTAGAAAGAAAAAGAAAACTGTATTGTAGAGTTTGATCTTTTAATGTGTTTAAATTT
Source organism: Dreissena polymorpha (assembly GCF_020536995.1). Lineage (NCBI taxonomy): Eukaryota > Metazoa > Mollusca > Bivalvia > Myida > Dreissenidae > Dreissena > Dreissena polymorpha. The sequence continues at coordinate 27,291,419 of NC_068367.1, forward strand.
TAAAAATGTGTAAATAATGTTAACTGAATAAGAATTTTTTATTGTTTAGGTATTCATGGTTATTCTAGCCACATACAAGAAGCAGCCACTAAAAGATGGATATGTCTTTTAAATTTTGTAGGATATTACATTGAATGTTTAGGTTATTTTTTTGTAATTTTTATTTTATTTTGTTAGCATCTCCTATTTATAAATACTGAAGGGATTCACCTTCTGTTGCATGATTTTGAGTGTTTGACCTGGATATATAAATATGAGTATCTAGTAGCTGCTTCTGGTATCATTATATGATACATTGTATGTAAACAGCTGTATTATAAGTGTTAAATATCAAGTTTTCAATTTTCATAAGAATGTATACATTCAACGCTAGTATAATAGTAATTTTCTGGGGTATAATAGATTCCTTTCTTGTTGCATAATACTACCATACTCACTAAACCATCCTTTAAACATCTTAATATTGTTTGTAGGCGTTACACTTCTTTACAATTTGTATTTTGACAACTTTAATTTTATTCAATTTTCAGCCCCAATTAGAAATTATATTGGCACTAGATTTGCAAAATGATCTTTATACACCCATAGCAATTAGATCTAAGATTTATCTTACTCTTATATATTTTGTATTAACTAAAACCGATATTTGAAGTTGAAAACTTGAACAACATTCTGGTTTGTTAAAGTGAAATATGTTCATTAAGTTTTAGCTATTGACGTAGAACTGTATTTTTATAATATGTACAGTCTCTTATAACTCAAATGTGAGTGGCATTTATGTACTATGTTTTAAAGTTATTTTATATATGTTTTACTAGGTTCATGATAATGAGACTTTAATAAACTATCTTATCTTATCTTATCTTACAATGACGTAACAATGGTTCAGTTGCGTCCACAAAGATGCGCATTGATTATTGCGATAGTGATCAGCAAGATTGTTGCAGACTGCATGGTCTAGTAAATGACTATTTGAGGACATTAAGCTTTAAATGTGCATGGATTGCATACTTTTACCATTTAACACATATTCGTATTCGTGTGTGAATGCTCCATTTTCATATTTATATAGCATGTTTGTAGACACTTGCTACGAAAAAATTTGTAATCTGTGAAAAATGTATGTCGTTTTACAATAAAAAATATAAAAGTATCTAGTTTTCTGAAATTTGAAAACGTTGTTATAATGGCCTTGTATTAATTAAGCAAGTGTGAATTTGTTAGCGTACGGTCTTTACTGTGCAATTACGTTATTCCAATTAAAACTATGCATGCATTTTTCATGGATATATGTGCACATATTCGAATGTAAAGACGTCAAATGATCGCCATTTTTTATAGTTATATGCCGACGCAACCTTATGTTTTTTACGAATTTGAGACATGTGTTTAATGTTCGTGTGTTTGTGTTTATATTGTATTGAAATTGAGCACTTACTTTCATTACACGCTATTCCTGTCCATCCATCTTTACAGTCCCCATTTCCACATGCACCCGTAACACCGTCGCATGGGCCCAGACGGCAATGACATTGCTTAGAACAGTTTTCGCTGAAACTTCCAAGTGAACAGCCTAAAAATAAACAAGTGCAAATGCTGTCAACTTTGGTGGCTTGCAATTGGTTATGCACTAAAATAGAATGGTAAGATAACCAGTTATACCTTAATTCAAAATCGTGTTACCAATACCAGTGCATGCATAAAGCACACATAAAACAAATACGTGATAATTCTTGTAACACGATTTACATGTGTTTCGTTTATCAACAAAACTTAAACCAAGCTGTAAATTGCGTAAATTGCGTTTCATGTGTCCAATAACATACAGCAAGGATCTTTTTGTAAGGTGTGTCTTCCATTTGTTATAAATTAATAGAAATTAACACTATTTATGTGTTTTACATTTTATGTGTATAACATTAAGAGCTGAGATGATAAATCCAAATCTATACTGATACTGCTGTGCATTATGTATGTGTTCGTAAATCTATGTGCACATGTATGAATCTAAAATGGTCTTTCTGTTGACATATTGAAGAGCATGATATGCGGACGCTACATACTTTATTTTAACATATACAATATTTGTTTGAATTGTGCGTGTATGTTTTTATTAATTTCATATGAACACTTACTTTCATTGCAAGCAAATTCGTTGAATTGATATCCCCCGCCAATATGCTTCTGGACACAAAAGTGTTATATTTGACACTCAATGGACATTAGATTTTAACGTTTTATTTGTACCAGCGGAATGGTTCCGTGACGTAACGTCGATTTGTGACGTAACGTTATAGAACTTACGTCGTTACCTAGTGATGAACTAGATAGAGACAAGGATTGTTTTTATATTGAGGATCGTTAATAAATTGTCATACCAAAAGCGGGTATTTGGCGTTTATATTGTTCCCACTATCGGGAAAATAGTAAATTACGGATTTCCCGTTATCGGGGATAATTCTCCGTGAATAGTAAATTACGGAAATTCCCATTATCGGGGAAACTTCTTAACATTGGGTAGCAGAGCGACGTTTCAAAATTGAATCAGCGATGGATCCAGTTGAATATTTAAAGACAGATTTTGTTGAAGAGGGAAAAAACAAGACTGAAAACTAATTTTACCAGAGCACGGTAAAAAGATAGTGTCACATTTTGAGGGAAATGCATCTAGTGCGACAGTGAAAGACGCTTGCAAGCAATTGGATTTGGCAATGGACGAAGTGGTTAAAGGGCTTGATAGTTTTCCAATATGTACATAGAAGGAGATGAACTTGAAAAATATGGAGAAGATAGAACTTGAATATGGAAAAACAACGGAGGATGCATGTGCCTATCTAGATGATCTACGCAGTGAAACAGCAAGTCAAGTAAGCAAAGCGTTGTCGCATGACACGGTGAGTAAACTTTATAATTTTAAAGACCGGCGGGTTTCACATAATACTGTGCGACAAAATGACAAATTTGCAAGTATGTGTCGTAATAGATCCGGGTTCGATGCGCAAAACGATTGTGGGCGTGAAGCACCTCATGCATCTAACATCAAAGATGAATTTGAAGAAGGCAACGCTATGAGTTCAGGCATCAATCCAACAAGACCTTTGGAGGCAACTCAAACGTGTGGAAATTCCAGTGTTCAGTGGTGATAAGCGAGTCTACCAATCATGGAAAGCAGCATTCCTTGCTTGTATTGACAGAGCGCCAGCCACAGCAGAGTACAAACTGCTTCAGCTTAGACAGTACTTATCTGGCGAAGCGTTAAAAGTAATTGAAAATCTTGGGCACTCGGCGTTTGCGTACGAATCGGCAAAAGATCGACTTGAAAGGAAATATGGGGGTAGGCGTCGACAGATAGCTATTTACCTAGAAGAACTTGAACACTTCGAAAACGTCCCAATTGGCAACGCAAAAGACCTAGAACAATTTGCCGATCTATTAGACGAAGCAATTATTAATTTGCAGGATGCGGATCAACACCACGAACTTGGAATTGGCTCATTGTATGCAAAATTACAAAGAAAATTACCAGAATCGCTCTTGGCACGATATCATCGTTGGGTCTTTGAGGGTCAACACAATGAGTCAGTATTGTCGCTACGGGCATGGTTTATTCAAGAGGCAAAATTACAAACTATCGCGTCAGAGACCGCGCAAGGAATATCAGGATATTTGATGTCAGAGCATACTTCGAAAAAGACCAACTCTAACAATCAAAGAACGTTTTTTGTGGTTCCGAAGAAAGCGGGAAAATATTTAAATGCAGAGTATGTGGCAAACAGCATGGAGTATGGAACTGTGACAATTTTAAAGAAATGAACGTTTCACAACGGTGGGACAAAGCAAAACAACTTCATCTTTGCTATCATTGCATTGGGTTTAACCATGTCGGAAAGTCATGCCGTCGAAGTAGACAATGCGGACACAATGGATGTGAAGAGCTGCATCACAGACTGTTACACAGAAATGCGCAAAATAGCATAAAATCAAACGCTGCTGACAGTCCAGTTCAATCTCCTACGGAAGAGAAAAGGGCAACATAATTGTCAGCAAAAGTCATACCAGATCTGATTTAGTAGGGCCCCCAACAGTTCCGGTTATTCTCGTAAATGGAAATCGGTCGATAACTGTAAACGCATTGCTAGATGACGCAAGTACAAAAACGTACATCAATAGTGATGTAGCGGCAGAACTCGGCTGTAAAGGTAGAACGGAAAAGGTCAAGGTCAATGTTTTGAATGGCCAAGTCGAGACTTTTGAAACTAGACCTGTTGAATTCGAAGTATGTACTGGAGAAAGACAAATATGCATTTTGCTTTATGCTGACGATATTGTTCTGTTGGCGGAAAATGCCCAGGACCTTCAAACCATGTTAGATGCTTTAGCTATTTGGTGTAGTCAAAATAACTGTCAATTTTGAAAAATCTAATATTGTTCACTTGAAAGCCAGCAGTATCTCTAAAACTGAACATATATTTAAATTTAATTCAGAGAAGCTGGATATTGTTCATAGCTACAAGTATCTTGGTGTTGTATTAAATGAATGTTTAGATTATAATGAAATTGCTAAATCTGTTGCAATGTCAGCTTCAAGGGCACTTGGTCTTGTTATATCTAAAAGTAATGCATTTGGTGGTTTTCACTACTCTACATTTACAAAACTATATGATTCATTGGTATGGCCCATAACCAATAACAGAGCCTCAATATGGGGTGATAGATCATATTCATGCATAAATGCAGTACATCATAGAGCTATGCGATATTTCTTGGGTGTTGGAAAGTATACTCCGAATGTTGCTTTAAGTGGAGAGATGGGTTGGAAACCACCAATTGTTAGACAATGGGTTTCAATATTTAGACAGTATTTTAGAGCAATGAGTATGAATGATAATATAATTAATAAATCAATATATATGTGGTCCAAAGCTTGCAATGTTAAAATGTTTTTTATAGATTGAAGAAACTTATATCAGAAGTTAATAGTGCTCATATATTTAAGAATAATATTGGCAATGCTAAACCTACTATAACAATGTTGGAAGTGAAATTATTAGATATTGAAAAGAATAAGTGGAAGATACTGTTGGAGAGGCACACTGCTATAAGAGGAAACGGTGGTAATAAATTAAGAACTTACAGAAAATTTAAATCACAGTATTGTACAGAAAACTATCTTATGTGTAATATGCCATTTCAATATAGATCAGCTTTTACAAAGTTTAGGTGTGGTGTTGCGCCACAAAGAATAGAAACAGGTCGCTATGAAAATATTGATGTGTCAAATAGAAAATGTTTTAATTGTCCAGATTATGTTGAAGATGACAAGCATGTGTTGTTTGATTGTCCGTTATATAGTGATATTAGAAAAGACCTAGTCTCTGAACTCGATAATATGTTTGCAAATAATAATATGTCAGATAACGACAAACTAGTTAGAATGTTTAGTGACGAAAACCTTGTGTATTTATCTGCCAAAGCCTGCCATCATATTCTAGTAGAAAGAAAAAGAAAACTGTATTGTAGAGTTTGATCTTTTAATGTGTTTAAATTTTAAAAATGTGTAAATAATGTTAACTGAATAAGAATTTTTTATTGTTTAGGTATTCATGGTTATTCTAGCCACATACAAGAAGCAGCCACTAAAAGATGGATATGTCTTTTAAATTTTGTAGGATATTACATTGGATGTTTAGGTTATTTTTTTGTAATTTTTATTTTATTTTGTTAGCATCTCCTATTTATAAATACTGAAGGGATTCACCTTCTGTTGCATGATTTTGAGTGTTTGACCTGGATATATAAATATGAGTATCTAGTAGCTGCTTCTGGTATCATTATATGATACATTGTATGTAAACAGCTGTATTATAAGTGTTAAATATCAAGTTTTCAATTTTCATAAGAATGTATACATTCAACGCTAGTATAATAGTAATTTTCTGGGGTATAATAGATTCCTTTCTTGTTGCATAATACTACCATACTCACTAAACCATCCTTTAAACATCTTAATATTGTTTGTAGGCGTTACACTTCTTTACAATTTGTATTTTGACAACTTTAATTTTATTCAATTTTCAGCCCCAATTAGAAATTATATTGGCACTAGATTTGCAAAATGATCTTTATACACCCATAGCAATTAGATCTAAGATTTATCTTACTCTTATATATTTTGTATTAACTAAAACCGATATTTGAAGTTGAAAACTTGAACAACATTCTGGTTTGTTAAAGTGAAATATGTTCATTAAGTTTTAGCTATTGACGTAGAACTGTATTTTTATAATATGTACAGTCTCTTATAACTCAAATGTGAGTGGCATTTATGTACTATGTTTTAAAGTTATTTTATATATGTTTTACTAGGTACATGATAATGAGACTTTAATAAACTATCTTATCTTATCTTATCTTACAATGACGTAACAATGGTTCAGTTGCGTCCACAAAGATGCGCATTGATTATTGCGATAGTGATCAGCAAGATTGTTGCAGACTGCATGGTCTAGTAAATGACTATTTGAGGACATTAAGCTTTAAATGTGCATGGATTGCATACTTTTACCATTTAACACATATTCGTATTCGTGTGTGAATGCTCCATTTTCATATTTATATAGCATGTTTGTAGACACTTGCTACGAAAAAATTTGTAATCTGTGAAAAATGAATGTCGTTTTACAATAAAAAATATAAAAGTATCTAGTTTTCTGAAATTTGAAAACGTTGTTATAATGGCCCTGTATTAATTAAGCAAGTGTGTTTTTGTTAGCGTACGGTCTTTACTGTGCAATTACGTTATTCCAATTAAAACTATGCATGCATTTTTCATGGATATATGTGCACATATTCGAATGTAAAGACGTCAAATGATCGCCATTTTTTATAGTTATATGCCGACGCAACCTTATGTTATTTACGAATTTGAGACATGTGTTTAATGTTCGTGTGTATGTGTTTATATTGTATTGAAATTGAGCACTTACTTTCATTACACGCTATTCCTGTCCATCCATCTGTACAGTCCCCATTTCCACATGCACCCGTAACACCGTCGCATGGGCCCAGACGGCAATGACATTGCTTAGAACAGTTTTCGCTGAAACTTCCAAGTGAACAGCCTAAAAATAAACACGTGCAAATGCTGTCAACTTTGGTGGCTTGCAATTGGTTATGCACTAAAATAGAATGGTAAGATAACCAGTTATACCTTAATTCAAAATCGTGTTACCAATACCAGTGCATGCATAAAGCACACATAAAACAAATACGTGATAATTCTTGTAACACGATTTACATGTGTTTCGTTTATCAACAAAACTTAAACCAAGCTGTAAATTGCGTAAATTGCAAATCATGTGTCCAATAACATACAGCAAGCATCTTTTTGTAAGGTGTGTCTTCCATTTGCTATAAATTAATAGAAATTAACACTATTTATGTGTTTTACATTTTATGTGTATAACATTAAGAGCTGAGATGATAAATCCAAATCTATACTGATACTGCTGTGCATTATGTATGTGTTCGTAAATCTATGTGCACATGTATGAATCTAAAATAGTCTTTCTGTTGACATATTGAAGAGCATGATATGCGGACGCTACATACTTTATTTTAACATAAACAATATTTGTTTGATTTGTGCGTGTATGTTTTTATTAATTTCATATGAACACTTACTTTTATTGCAAGCTAATTCGTTGAATTGATATCCCCCGCCAATATGCTTCTGGACACAAAAGTGTTATATTTGACACTCAATGGACATTAGATTTTAACGTTTTATTTGTACCCGCGGAATGGTTCCGTGACGTAACGTCGATTTGTGACGTAACGTTATAGAACTTACGTCGTTACCTAGTGATGAACTAGATAGAGACAAGGATTGTTTTTATATTGAGGATCGTTAATAAATTGTCATACCAAAAGCGGGTATTTGGCGTTTATATTGTTCCCACTATCGGGAAAATAGTAAATTACGGATTTCCCATTATCGGGGATAATTCTCCGTGAATAGTAAATTACGGAAATTCCCATTATCGGGGAAACTTCTTAACATTTGGTAGCAGAGCGACGTTTCAAAATTGAATCAGCGATGGATCCAGTTGAATATTTAAAGACAGATTTTGTTGAAGAGGGAAAAAAACAAGACTGAAAACTAATTTTACCAGAGCACGGAAAAAGATAGTGTCACATTTTGAGGGAAATGCATCTAGTGCGACAGTGAAAGACGCTTGCAAGCAATTGGATTTGGCAATGGACGAAGTGGTTAAAGGGCTTGATAGTTTATCCAATATGTACATAGAAGGAGATGAACTTGAAAAATATGGAGAAGATAGAACTTGAATATGGAAAAACAACGGAGGATGCATGTGCCTATCTAGATGATCTACGCAGTGAAACAGCAAGTCAAGTAAGCAAAGCGTTGTCGCATGACACGGTGAGTAAACTTTATATTTTTAAAGACCGGCGGGTTTCACATAATACTGTGCGACAAAATGACAAATTTCCAAGTATGTGTCGTAATAGGGCCGGGTTCGATGCGCAAAACGATTGTGGGCGTGAAGCACCTCATGCATCTAACATCAAAGATGAATTTGAAGAAGGCAACGCTATGAGTTCAGGCATCAATCCAACAAGACCTTTGGAGGCAACTCAAACGTGTGGAAATTCCAGTGTTCAGTGGTGATAAGCGAGTCTACCAATCATGGAAAGCAGCATTCCTTGCTTGTATTGACAGAGCGCCAGCCACAGCAGAGTAAAAACTGCTTCAGCTTAGACAGTACTTATCTGGCGAAGCGTTAAAAGTAATTGAAAATCTTGGGCACTCGGCGTTTGCGTACGAATCGGCAAAAGATCGACTTGAAAGGAAATATGGGGGTAGGCGTCGACAGATAGCTATTTACCTAGAAGAACTTGAACACTTCGAAAACGTCCGAATTGGCAACGCAAAAGACCTAGAACAATTTGCCGATCTATTAGACGAAGCAATTATTAATTTGCAGGATGCGGATCAACACCACGAACTTGGAATTGGCTCATTGTATGCAAAATTACAAAGAAAATTACCAGAATCGCTCTTGGCACGATATCATCGTTGGGTCTTTGAGGGTCAACACAATGAGTCAGTATTGTCGCTACGGGCATGGGTTATTCAAGAGGCAAAATTACAAACTATCGCGTCAGAGACCGTGCAAGGAATATCAGGATATTTGATGTCAGAGCATACTTCGAAAAAGACCAACTCTAACAATCAAAGAACGTTTTTTTGTGGTTCCGAAGAAAGCGGGAAAATATTTAAATGCAGAGTATGTGGCAAACAGCATGGAGTATGGAACTGTGACAATTTTAAAGAAATGAACGTTTCACAACGGTGGGACAAAGCAAAACAACTTCATCTTTGCTATCAGTTGCATTGGGTTTAACCATGTCGGAAAGTCATGCCGTCGAAGTAGACAATGCGGACAAAATGGATGTGAAGAGCTGCATCACAGACTGTTACACAGAAATGCGCAAAATAGCATAAAATCAAACGCTGCTGACAGTCCAGTTCAATCTCCTACGGAAGAGAAAAGGGCAACATAATTGTCAGCAAAAGTCATACCAGATCTGATTTAGTAGGGCCCCCAACAGTTCCGGTTATTCTCGTAAATGGAAATCGGTCGATAACTGTAAACGCATTGCTAGATGACGCAAGTACAAAAACGTACATCAATAGTGATGTAGCGGCAGAACTCGGCTGTAAAGGTAGAACGGAAAAGGTCAAGGTCAATGTTTTGAATGGCCAAGTCGAGACTTTTGAAACTAGACCTGTTGAATTCGAAGTATGTACTGGAGAAAGACAAATATGCATTTTGCTTTATGCTGACGATATTGTTCTGTTGGCGGAAAATGCCCAGGACCTTCAAACCATGTTAGATGCTTTAGCTATTTGGTGTAGTCAAAATAAAATGACTGTCAATTTTGAAAAATCTAATATTGTTCACTTGAAAGCCAGCAGTATCTCTAAAACTGAACATATATTTAAATTTAATTCAGAGAAGCTGGATATTGTTCATAGCTACAAGTATCTTGGTGTTGTATTGAATGAATATTTAGATTATAATGAAATTGCTAATCTGTTGCAATGTCAGCTTCAAGGGCACTTGGTCTTGTTATATCTAAAAGTAATGCATTTGGTGGTTTTCACTACTCTACATTTACAAAACTATATGATTCATTGGTATGGCCCATAATCAATAACAGAGCCTCAATATGGGGTGATAGATCATATTCATGCATAAATGCAGTACATCATAGAGCTATGCGATATTTCTTGGGTGTTGGAAAGTATACTCCGAATGTTGCTTTAAGTGGAGAGATGGGTTGGAAACCACCAATTGTTAGACAATGGGTTTCAATATTTAGACAGTATTTTAGAGCAATGAGTATGAATGATAATATAATTAATAAATCAATATATATGTGGTCCAAAGCTTGCAATGTTAAAATGTTTTTTATAGATTGAAGAAACTTATATCAGAAATTAATAGTGCTCATATATTTAAGAATAATATTGGCAATGCTAAACCTACTATAACAATGTTGGAAGTGAAATTATTAGATATTGAAAAGAATAAGTGGAAGATACTGTTGGAGAGGCACACTGCTATAAGAGGAAACGGTGGTAATAAATTAAGAACTTACAGAAAATTTAAATCACAGTATTGTACAGAAAACTATCTTATGTGTAATATGCCATTTCAATATAGATCAGCTTTTACAAAGTTTAGGTGTGGTGTTGCGCCACAAAGAATAGAAACAGGTCGCTATGAAAATATTGATGTGTCAAATAGAAAATGTTTTAATTGTCCTGATTATGTTGAAGATGACAAGCATGTGTTGTTTGATTGTCCGTTATATAGTGATATTAGAAAAGACCTAGTCTCTGAACTCGATAATATGTTTGCAAATAATAATATGTCAGATAACGACAAACTAGTTAGAATGTTTAGTGACGAAAACCTTGTGTATTTATCTGCCAAAGCCTGCCATCATATTCTAGTAGAAAGAAAAAGAAATCTGTATTGTAGAGTTTGATCTTTTAATGTGTTTAAATTTGAAAAATGTGTAAATAATGTTAACTGAATAATAATTTTTTATTGTTTAGGTATTCATGGTTATTCTAGCCACATACAAGAAGCAGCCACTAAAAGATGGATATGTCTTTTAAATTGTGTAGGATATTACATTGAATGTTTAGGTTATTTTTTTGTAATTTTTATTTTATTTTGTTAGGATCTCCTATTTATAAATACTGAAGGGATTCACCTTCTGTTGCATGATTTTGAGTGTTTGACCTGGATATATAAATATGAGTATCTAGTAGCTGCTTCTGGTATCATTATATGATACATTGTATGTAAACAGCTGTATTATAAGTGTTACATATCAAGTTTTCAATTTTCATAAGAATGTATACATTCATACGTATATATATAATGTAATTTTCTGGGGTATAATAATTCCTTTCTTGTTGCATAATACTACCATACTCACTAAACCATCCTTTAAACATCATAATATTGTTTGTAGGCGTAACACTTCTTTACAATTTGTATTTTGACAACTTTAATTTTATTCAATTTTCAGCCCCAATTAGAAGTTATATTGGCACTAGATTTGCAAAATGATCTTTATACACCCATAGCAATTAGATCTAAGATTTATCTTACTCTTATATATTTTGTATTAACTAAAACCGATATTTGAAGTTGAAAACTTGAACAACATTCTGGTTTGTTAAAGTGAAATATGTTCATTAAGTTTTAGCTATTGACGTAGAACTGTATTTTTATAATATGTACAGTCTCTTATAACTCAAATGTGAGTGGCATTTATGTACTATGTTTGAAAGTTATTTTATATATGTTTTACTAGGTATATGATAATGAGACTTTAATAAACTATCTTATCTTATCTTATCTTACAATGACGTTACAATGGTTCAGTTGCGTCCACAAAGATGCGCATTGATTATTGCGATAGTGATCAGCAAGATTGTTGCAGACTGCATGGTCTAGTAAATGACTATTTGAGGACATATAGCTTTAAATGTGCATGGATTGCATACTTTTACCATTTAACACATATTCGTATTCGTGTGTGAATGCTCCATTTTCATATTTATATAGCATGTTTGTAGACACTTGCTACGAAATAATTTGTAATCTGTGAAAAATGTATGTCGTTTTACAATAAAAAATATAAAAGTATCTAGTTTTCTGAAATTTGAAAACGTTGTTATAATGGCCCTGTATTAATTAAGCAAGTGTGTTTTTGTTAGCGTACGGTCTTTACTGTGCAATTACGTTATTGCAATTAAAACTATGCATGCATTTTTCATGGATATATGTGCACATATTCGAATCTAAAGACGTCAAATGATCGCCATTTTTTTATAGTTATATGCCGACGCAACCTTATGTTATTTACTAATTTGAGACATGTGTTTAATGTTCGTGTGTTTGTGTTTATATTGTATTGAAATTGAGCACTTACTTTCATTACACGCTATTCCTGTCCATCCATCTTTACAGTCCCCATTTCCACATGCACCCGTAACACCGTCGCATGGGCCCAGACGGCAATGACATTGCTTAGAACAGTTTTCGCTGAAACTTCCAAGTGAACAGCCTAAAAATAAACACGTGCAAATGCTGTCAACTTTGGTGGCTTCCATTTGGTTATACACTAAAATAGAATGGTAAAATAACCAGTTATACCTTAATTCAAAATCGTGTTACCAATACCAGTGCATGCATAAAGCACACATAAAACATATACGTGATAATTCTTGTAACACGATTTACATGTGTTTCGTTTATCAACAAAACTTAAACCAAGCTGTAAATTGCGTAAATTGCAAACCGTGTGTCCAATAACATACAGCAAGCATCTTTTTGTAAGGTGTGTCTTCCATTTGTTATAAATTAATAGAAATTAACACTATTTATGTGTTTTACATTTTATGTGTATAACATTAAGAGCTGAGATGATAAATCCAAATCTATACTGATACTGCTGTGCATTTTGTATGTGTTCGTAAATCTATGTGCACATGTATGAATCTAAAATGGTCTTTCTGTTGACATATTGAAGAGCATGATATGCGGACGCTACATACTTTATTTTAACATATACAATATTTGTTTGATTTGTGCGTGTATGTTTTTATTAATTTCATATGAACACTTACTTTCATTGCAAGCAAATTCGTTGAATTGATATCCCCCGCCAATATGCTTCGGACACAAAAGTGTTATATTTGACACTCAATGGACATTAGATTTTAACGTTTTATTTGTACCCGCGGAATGGTTCCGTGACGTAACGTCGATTTGTGACGTAATGTTATAGAACTTACGTCGTTACCTAGTGATGAACTAGATAGAGACAAGGATTGTTTTTATATTGAGGATCGTTAATAAATTGTCATACCAAAAGCGGGTATTTGGCGTTTATATTGTTCCCACTATCGGGAAAATAGTAAATTACGGATTTCCCATTATCGGGGATAATTCTCCGTGAATAGTAAATTACGGAAATTCCCATTATCGGGGAAACTTCTTAACATTTGGTAGCAGCGCGACGTTTCAAAATTGAATCAGCGATGGATCCAGTTGAATATTTAAAGACAGATTTTGTTGAAGAGGGAAAAAACAAGACTGAAAACTAATTTTACCAGAGCACGGAAAAAGATAGTGTCACATTTTGAGGGAAATGCATCTAGTGCGACAGTGAAAGACGCTTGCAAGCAATTGGATTTGGCAATGGACGAAGTGGTTAAAGGGCTTGATAGTTTATCCAATATGTACATAGAAGGAGATGAACTTGAAAAATATGGAGAAGATAGAACTTGAATATGGAAAAACAACGGAGAATGCATGTGCCTATCTAGATGATCTACGCAGTGAAACAGCAAGTCAAGTAAGCAAAGCGTTGTCGCATGACACGGTGAGTAAACTTTATATTTTTAAAGACCGGCGGGTTTCACATAATACTGTGCGACAAAATGACAAATTTCCAAGTATGTGTCGTAATAGGGCCGGGTTCGATGCGCAAAACGATTGTGGGCGTGAAGCACCTCATGCATCTAACATCAAAGATGAATTTGAAGAAGGCAACGCTATGAGTTCAGGCATCAATCCAACAAGACCTTTGGAGGCAACTCAAACGTGTGGAAATTCCAGTGTTCAGTGGTGATAAGCGAGTCTACCAATCATGGAAAGCAGCATTCCTTGCTTGTATTGACAGAGCGCCAGCTACAGCAGAGTACAAACTGCTTCAGCTTATACAGTACTTATCTGGTGAAGCGTTAAAAGTAATTGAAAATCTTGGGCACTCGGCGTTTGCGTACGAATCGGCAAAAGATCGACTTGAAAGGAAATATGGGGGTAGGCGTCGACAGATAGCTATTTACCTAGAAGTACTTGAACACTTCGAAAACGTCCCAATTGGCAACGCAAAAGACCTAGAACAATTTGCCGATCTATTAGACGAAGCAATTATTAATTTGCAAGATGCGGATCAACACCACGAACTTGGAATTGGCTCATTGTATGCAAAATTACAAAGAAAATTACCAGAATCGCTCTTGGCACGAAATCATCGTTGGGTCTTTGAGGGTCAACACAGTGAGTCAGTATTGTCGCTACGGGCATGGGTTATTCAAGAGGCAAAATTACAAACTATCGCGTCAGAGACCGTGCAAGGAATATCAGGATATTTGATGTCAAACATAGTTCGAAAAAGACCAACTCTAACATTCAAAGAACGTTTTTTGTGGTTCCGAAGAAAGCGGGAAAATATTTAAATGCAGAGTATGTGGCAAACAGCATGGAGTATGGAACTGTGACAATTTTAAAGAAATGAACGTTTCACAACGGTGGGACAAAGCAAAACAACTTCATCTTTGCTATCGTTGCATTGGGTTTAACCATGTCGGAAAGTCATGCCGTCGAAGTAGACAATGCGGACAAAATGGATGTGAAGAGCTGCATCACAGACTGTTACACAGAAATGCGCAAAATAGCATAAAATCAAACGCTGCTGACAGTCCAGTTCAATCTCCTACGGAAGAGAAAAGGGCAACATAATTGTCAGCAAAAGTCATACCAGATCTGATTTAGTAGGGCCCCCAACAGTTCCGGTTATTCTCGTAAATGGAAATCGGTCGATAACTGTAAACGCATTGCTAGATGACGCAAGTACAAAAACGTACATCAATAGTGATGTAGCGGCAGAACTCGGCTGAAAAGGTAGAACGGAAAAGGTCAAGGTCAATGTTTTGAATGGCCAAGTCGAGACTTTTGAAACTAGACCTGTTGAATTCGAAGTATGTACTGGAGAAAGACAAATATGCATTTTGCTTTATGCTGACGATATTGTTCTGTTGGCGGAAAATTCCCAGGACCTTCAAACCATGTTAGATGCTTTAGCTATTTGGTGCAGTCAAAATAAAATGACTGTCAATTTTGAAAAATCTAATATTGTTCACTTCAAAGCCAGCAGTATCTCTAAAACTGAACATATATTTAAATTTAATTCAGAGAAGCTGGATATTGTTCATAGCTACAAGTATCTTGGTGTTGTATTGAATGAATATTTAGATTATAATGAAATTGCTAAATCTGTTGCAATGTCAGCTTCAAGGGCACTTGGTCTTGTTATATCTAAAAGTAATGCATTTGGTGGTTTTCACTACTCTACATTTACAAAACTATATGATTCATTGGTATGGCCCATAATCAATAACAGAGCCTCAATATGGGGTGAAAGATCATATTCATGCATAAATGCAGTACATCATAGAGCTATGCGATATTTCTTGGGTGTTGGAAAGTATACTCCGAATGTTGCTTTAAGTGGAGAGATGGGTTGGAAACCACCAATTGTTAGACAATGGGTTTCAATATTTAGACAGTATTTTAGAGCAATGAGTATGAATGATAATATAATTAATAAATCAATATATATGTGGTCCAAAGCTTGCAATGTTAAAAATGTTTTTTATAGATTGAAGAAACTTATATCAGAAATTAATAGTGCTCATATATTTAAGAATAATATTGGCAATGCTAAACCTACTATAACAATGTTGGAAGTGAAATTATTAGATATTGAAAAGAATAAGTGGAAGATACTGTTGGAGAGGCACACTGCTATAAGAGGAAACGGTGGTAATAAATTAAGAACTTACAGAAAATTTAAATCACAGTATTGTACAGAAAACTATCTTATGTGTAATATGCCATTTCAATATAGATCAGCTTTTACAAAGTTTAGGTGTGGTGTTGCGCCACAAAGAATAGAAACAGGTCGCTATGAAAATATTGATGTGTCAAATAGAAAATGTTTTAATTGTCCTGATTATGTTGAAGATGACAAGCATGTGTTGTTTGATTGTCCGTTATATAGTAATATTAGAAAAAACCTAGTCTCTGAACTCGATAATATGTTTGCAAATAATAATATGTCAGATAACGACAAACTAGTTAGAATGTTTAGTGACGAAAACCTTGTGTATTTATCTGCCAAAGCCTGCCATCATATTCTAGTAGAAAATATATTATAGTAGAAAGAAATAGAAAACTGTATTGTAGAGTTTGATCTTTTAATGTGTTTAAATTTTAAAAATGTGTAAATAATGTTAACTTAATTAGAATTTTGTATTGTTTAGGTATTCATGGTTATTCTAGCCACATACAAGAAGCAGCCACTAAAATATGGATATGTCGTTAAAATTTTGTAGGATATTACATTGAATGTTTAGGTTATTTTTTGTAATTTTTATTTTATTTTGTTAGTATCTCCTATTTATAAATACTGAAGGGAATCACCTTCTGTTGCATGATTTTGAGTGTTTGACCTGGATATATAAACATGAGTATCTAGTAGCTGCTTCTGGTATCATAATATGATCATTGTATGTTAACAGCTGTATTATAAGTGTTAAATATCAAGTTTTCAATTTTCATAAGAATGTATAATTTAAACGCTAGTATAATAGTAATTCTCTGGGGTATAATAGATTCCTTTCTTGTTGCATAATACTACCATACTCACTAAACCATACTTTAAACATCTTAATATTGTTTGTAGGCGTTACACTTATTTACAATTTGTATTTTGACAACTTTAATTTTATTCAATTTTCAGCCCCAATTAGAAGTTATATTGGCAGTAGATTTGCAAAATGATCTTTATACACCCATAGCAATTAGATCTAAGATTTATCTTACTCTTATATATTTTGTATTAACTAAAACCGATATTTGAAGTTGAAAACTTGAACAACATTCTGATTTGTTAAAGTGAAATATGTTCATTAAGTTTTAGCTATTGACGTAGAACTGTATTTTTATAATATGTACAGTCTCTTATAACTCAAATATGAATGGCATTTATGTACTATGTTTTAAAGTTATTTTATATATGTTTTACTAGGTACACGATAATGAGACTTTAATTAACTATCTTATCTTATCTTACAATGACGTAACAATGGTGCAGTTGCGTCCACAAAGATGCGCATTGATTATTGCGATAGTGATCAGCAAGATTGTTGCAGACTGCATGGTTTAGTAAATGACTAGTTTAGAGACATTTAGCTTTAAATGTGCATGGATTGCACCATTTAACACATATTCGTATTCGTGTGTGAATGCTCCATTTTCATATGTATTTAGCATGTTTGTAGACACTTGCTACGAAAAAGTTTGTAATCTGTGAAAAATGTATGTCGTTTTACAATAATTTTTTCAAAGTATCTAGTTTTCTGAAATTTGAAAACGTTGTTATAATGGCCTTGTATTAATTAAGCAAGTGTGTTTTTGTAAGCGTACGGTCTTTAATGTGCAATTACGTTATTCCAATTAAAACTATGCATGCATTTTTCATGGATATATGTGCACATATTCGAATCTAAAGACGTCAAATTATCGCCAGGTTTTTTTTATAGTTATATCCCGACGCAACCTTATGTTATTTACGAATTTGAGACATGTGTTTAATGTTCGTGTGTTTGTTTTTATATTGTATTGAAATTGAGCACTTACTTTCATTACACGCTATTCCTGTCCATCCATCTTTACAGTCCCCATTTCCACATGCACCCGTAACACCGTCGCATGGGCCCAGACGGCAATGACATTGCTTAGAACAGTTGTTGCTGAAACTTCCAAGTGAACAGCCTAAAAATAAACACGTGCAAATGCTGTCAACTTTGGTGGCTTGCAATTGGTTATACACTAAAATAGAATGGTAAGATAACCAGTTATTCCTTAATTCAAAATCGTGTTACCAATACCAGTGCATGCATAAAGCACACATAAAACAAATACGTGATAATTCTTGTAACACGATTTACATGTGTTTCGTTTATCAACAAAACTTAAACCAAGCTGTAAATTGCGTAAATTGCAAATCGTGTGTCCAATAACATAATTGTTTAACTTTAGCAAGCATCTTTTTGTAAGGTGTGTCTTCCATTTGTAATAAATTAATAGAAATTAACACTATTTATGTGTTTTAAATTTTATGTGTATTATATTAACAGCTGAGATGATTAATGTTAATCTATACTGATACTGCTGTGCATTATGTATGTGTTCGTAAATCTATGTGCACATGTATGAATCTAAAATGGTCTTTCTGTTGACATATTGAAGAGCATGATATGCGGACGCTACATACTTTATTTTAACATATACAATATTTGTTTGATTTGTGCGTGTATGTTTTATTAATTTCATTTGAAAACTTACTTTCATTGCACGCTATTCCTTTCCAACCGTCTTTACATTCTTCATGTCCACAGGAACCCGTAAAAATGTCGCATGGGCCCTCACGGCAATAGCATTGCTTGGAACAGTTAACGCTGTAACTTCCGACTGGGCAATAATCTGACAACGAAAAAGTGTGGTGTGTTCATGATTTGATAGTAAGTTCATGTACACGATGAGTGCAACTCAGAGGTTTCACAACACACTTCCATTATACCACGTAAATAAGTCAATATATGTCATTTATTTCCAAGTGTGTTTCAAGGTTTCTAATACATCAATTTAAATTTATATGAATTACGAATTTTTTTATTTTTTATTGATTCTTTAAGATGATTATTTTTTGTATTTTTCGATCAACATAATATACGTCTAACAAGGACGCTGGTAAAAACATGTCACTGGAGTGCGGACGAAATATTATCATGTATAAAAAAACATAAACATATTATGGAGTAACAAGACATTTTTCACCGAAAAACAATCCCTTAACGTGTAGTGTTGTTGGAGGAAGAACAAGATCTCACTATGAATGTGCATAACCTAAAAGGAGAAATCACGACCTTCTATGCGCACACCAAAGGTCAACAAAGTAGCTGAAGTACGTGTCGCAGTATAAAAGAATGCACAGTTTAGTTTTGTTGTTTATATAACCTTAGCAATCACACGGTTTGTCTGACACTTATTGAAAATTTAAATATCCTTAAGATTCCAACGTTGTGGAGGTGGGGGATATTTGTTTGACCCAGGTCCGTCGATCTGTCTTTCCGAAAAAACCTGATAATTCAAAACGGACTTTATCTAGTCTGTCGAAAGTCGGTATGTTAATGTAGGGACATGTTGAAAATAGAAACCTTATGTCATTATCACAAACACTGCGACCGCTATTGTGACAGTAATAATAATTTAAAAAAAACATCTGGATCTTGCGACAACTCAAAAAGGACCTAAGCAACGTTGATGAATTTAAGTACGTGTGTTAAGGATTATTAGCGAAATATAAACACTATTTCTGCGGGCTAATTGTGGTTACTGAGTTTTGGAAAAAAAGCAAATTGAAATCTGAAGCTTTCGCTGACTTATCAAGTGCTCGGTAATAGAGGACATATGGCAACTTTCCAAAAACTTTCTTCTGTACTGAAGTATCTTCTCAGTACGCTGTCAAGCATCATATAAGCATTAACTACTTTTCCTTGGAATAAACGCCTTCATACAATAATGCGCTTTTTAATAGCATTTTGTCAGTCCCTTCAATGATTGTTTTTTTTAATATAAACTGTTCCGGATGACTGAAAGTGAATGGAGGTATGGAGCCTACCTGTTTGTACGTATTTCTGTGCGAACGCCTTACTCACGTCTGTCTCACTACCCAGTTGCGTGTAGAAGGAGATCTTATACACAGCGTTGGGCGTCAAACCCGCGACATACAGGAAGGTCGTGGTGCTGGTCAGATAGTATTTATTGGGCCGCGTGCCATTCTGAGTGGGATACACACGTTAGTGAACACGTGGTTCAAGAGATTAATTTGCGTAATTTCTTCACACATTGTGTATGAAATGGGTTCGCACAAGACATTAATATGAACAAGCAAATTCGTTGAATTGATATCCTCCGCCAATATGCTTCTGGACACCAAAGTGTTATATTTGACACTCAATGGACATTAGATTTTAACGTTTTATTTGTACCGGCGGAATGGTTCCGTGACGTAACGTCGATTTGTGACGTAACGTTATAGAACTGACGTCGTTACCTAGTGGTGAACTAGATAGAGACAAGGATTGTTTTTATATTGAGGATCGTAAATAAATTGTCATACCAAAAGCGGGTATTTGGCGTTTATATTGTTCCCACTATCGGGAAAATAGTAAATTACGGATTTCCCATTATCGGGGATAATTCTCCGTGAATAGTAAATTACGGAAATTCCCATTATCGGGGAAACTTCTTAACATTTGGTAGCAGAGCGACGTTTCAAAATTGAATCAGCGATGGATCCAGTTGAATATTTAAAGACAGATTCTGTTGAAGAGGGAAAAAACAAGACTGAAAACTAATTTTACCAGAGCACGGAAAAAGATAGTGTCACATTTTGAGGGAAATGCATCTAGTGCGACAGTGAAAGACGCTTGCAAGCAATTGGATTTGGCAATGGACGAAGTGGTTAAAGGGCTTGATAGTTTATCCAATATGTACATAGAAGGAAATGAACTTGAAAAATACGGAGAAGATAGAACTTGAATATGGAAAAACAACGGAGGATGCCTGTGCCTATCTAGATGATCTACGCAGTGAAACAGCAATATAAAGAAGTGAAACTCCAGCTGCTGGAGCAGTATTGAATTTTCATTAAAAACAATTAGTTGGTCCTTTATTTAAGGCAAGTGACCAAACTTGCCCAAACAGGACAAAACAGCACAATACAAACCAACATAAACACAAAATATGAATAAAGCTGGGGTCACCGCCTTGGAACGGTCAATGCAAAGCATTGGGCAAGTCAAGTAAGCAAAGCTTTGTCGCATGACACGGTGAGTAAATTTAATATTTCTATAGACCGGCCGGTTTCACATAATACTGCGCAACAAAATGACAAATTTCCAAGTATGTGTCGTATTTGGGTCGGGTTCGATGCGCAAAACTAATGTGGGCGTGAAGCACCTCATGCATCTAACATCAAAGATGAATTTGAAGAAGGCAACGCTATGAGTTCAGGCATCAATCCTACATTAGGACAAGACCTTTGGAGGCAACTCAAATGTGTGGAAATTCCAGTGTTCAGTGGTGATAAGCGAGTCTACCAATCATGAAAAGCAGCATTCCTTGCTTGTATTGACAGATCGCCGGCCACAGCAGAGTACAAACTGCTTCAGCTTTGACAGTACTTATCTGGCGAAGCGTTAAAAGTAATTGAAAATCTTGGGCACTCGGCGTTTGCATACGAAGCGGCAAAAGATCGACTTGAAAGGAAATATGGGGGTAGGCGTCGACATATAGCTATTTACCTAGAAAAACTTGAACACTTCGAAAACGTCCGACTTGGCCACGCAAAAGACCTAGAACAATTTGCCGATCTATAAGACGAAGCAATTATTAATTTGCAGGAAGCGGATCACCATCACGAACTTGGAATTGGCTCATTATATGCAAAATTACAAAGAAAATTACCAGAGCCGCTCTTGGCACGATATCATGGTTGGGTCTTTGAGGGTCAACACAATGAGTCAGTATTGTCGCTACGGACATGGGTTATTCAAGAGGCGGAATTCCAAACTATCGCGTCAGAGACGGTGCAAGGAATATCAGGATATTTGATGTCAGAGCATGCTTCGAAAGAGACCAACTCTAACAATCAAAGAACGTTTTTTGGTGGTTCCGAAGAAAGCGGGAAATTTTTTTAATGCAGACTATCTGACAAACAGCATGGAGTATGGAACTGTGACAATTTTAAAGAAATGAACGTTTCACAACGGTGGGACAAAGCTAAACAACTTCATCTTTGCTATCGTTGCCTTGGGTTTAACCATGTCGGGAAGTCATGCCGTCGAAGTAGACAATGCGGACAAAATGGATGTGAAGAGCTGCATCACAGACTGTTACACAGAAATGCGCAAAATAGCATAAAATCAAATGCTGCTGACAGTCCAGTTCAATCTTCTACGGTAGAGAAAAGGGCAACATAATTGTCAGCAAAAGTCATACCAGATCTGATTTAGAAGGGCCCCCAACAGTTCCGGTTATTATCGTAAATGGAAATCGATCGATAACTGTAAACGCATTGCTAGATGACGCAAGTACAAAAACGTACATCAATAGTGATGTAGCGGCAGAACTCGGCTGTAAAGGTAGAACGGAAAAGGTCAAGGTCAATGTTCTGAATGGTCAAGTCGAGACTTTTGAAACTAGACCTGTTGAATTCAAAATAAGAAGTGTCAACGGAAGCGTGAAGATAAATGCAGTAGCATATACAGCTAACAAAGTAACAGGAGACATGAAAGTTGTTGACTGGAACAAGTACCAAAGAAAATAGCCACATCTTCGTGACGTAACATTTCCAAAAGCTACGACCAGACCTATTGTTGACATCTTAATTGGCATTGATTGTGCAGATTTACATTATGCACTGGAAGAAAGAAGAGGTAGAGCAGGGGAGCCAATAGCGCGGCTTACGCCACTTGGATGGACATGCATCGGTATTCCATGTACAAATTTAACACCGGTCCTACAAACAAATTAAGCGCAAACTTACTTTGTACGAGACGTAACGGAAATCGAGAATCTAAGCCTGACGCTTAAGAAATTCTGGGAAGTTGAAAGGGAATCAACTGAATCACCTGTCGTTAACATTGACGAGCAACAAGCACTTAAAACAGTAAAACAGTCGTGCATATTCGACAATCAGATGTATCGCGTTGCCATTCCATGGAAAATCAACGAAACTGTTATGCCAAACAATTACAAAATGGCACTGAATAGATTAGAGAACACAGAAAAAAGACTTAAACGATGTCCTCAGGTAGCTAAAGCATACAGCGAATGCATCGAACAATACGTAGAAAAGGGATACGTGTTAAAAGTTCCGGACTCTGAAGTGTCCAATTCAAAATGGTTCCTACCTCATTTTCCTGTTCTGAGGCCAGATAAAGATTCAACAAAAACCAGAATCGTGTTTGATGCTGCAGCAAAATTCGAAGACGTATCACTAAATGATTAAATACACCAAGGCCGAAAGCTACAGTGCGATATGTTTGACGTGTTGCTAAGATTCAGAAGGCATCCCGTTGCAGTAGTTTGCGACATAAGCGAGATGTATCTCAGAATAGGCATCGATCACGCGGACAAGCCATATCACAGATTCCTATGGAGGGGAATGAATCAGAACCGTAGTCCCGATATCTACGAATTTGATAGAGTCGTGTTCGGTGTCAATTCATCACCATTCCAAGCACAGTATGTCTTACAGCAACACGCACGGGAAAATTTGAGCGCGTTTCTAATAGCTGCTGAAACCATTCTCAAGTCAACATACATGATGGATGATTCAATGGATTCCGTGGACAACGTGCAAGAAGGGATAAAGCTATACAACGAGCTATCGAGTATGTTGACGCGCGCCGGTATGCATGCGAGAAAATGGCTTTCAAACTCGACCGAGGTTCTAAAAGACATACCTATTGCTGACCGAAAATCAGAGGTAGATTTGGATGACGAACAGTTACAGTCTGCAAAAACGCTTGGTGTGTGGTGGATAGCAGAACAAGACATGTTTACATTCAAAGAAAATACACCCGAAGAAGGAATGAAGTACACGAAACGCAACTTCTTAAAAAGGATTGCGACGTTGTTTGATCCAATTGGTTTGCTAGCGCCTTTTACCATTCGGGCAAAAATGTTGCTTCAAGATATGTGGAGAGCCGGATTGACGTGGCATGAAAATATGGACGAGGAGCTGACCAATTCAGCACGAGAGTGGTCTGAAGAACTGAGAGAATTGAGAAGCATTTCCATTCCAAGGTGTCTGCGGGCAAAAGACAATATACCGGAAAACCCTATCTTTGCACACTTTCGTCGATGCATCAGAAAGCGCATATGGAGCAGTTGTATTTGCAAGGTGTACATATGAAGACGGTTCTGTTTCTACAAGTCTTATATCTGCAAAAACAAGAGTTGCACCAAACACATCTACAAGCATACCTCGACTCGAACTAATGGGAGCTGTCATCGGAATGCGGCTAGCAAAACGAATTTGCAACGTTTTAGAGTTTAAGCTGAGCACAGTTACATTCTGGTCAGATAGTGTGAATGTTTTGTGGTGGGTAAGAGGTCGTTGTCGACAATTTAAGCCGTTTGTTGCAAATAGAGTTGGTAAAATTCAAAGCGACAGCAATCCAGAACAATGGAGATATGTTCCAAGCTGTGAAAAACCGGCAGATCACCTGAGTAGAGGTTTGAATGCAAAAGAATTGATCGAGTGCTTAAGTTGGTAGAATGGTCCTGAGTTCCTAGTGCGATCGCCTGATGAGTGGCCATCGAATAAAACAGTCGGCAGACCAACATCAAATACAGAGACGAAAAGAAAAGGTACAATTGAAAAAACATTTGTAGTTGTGAATGACTCGAAAAATCACCATCTAGTTGACTCACATCGTTTCTCCATTTGGTTAAAACTCAAAAGAGCTATTGTATGGATTAACAGATTTTTCAACAACTGTCAAAAGCCAAAAGAGGAGAGAACATCGGTACCACTACGAGAAGATGAAATTAAGTTGGCAGAGATTCAACCTATCAGACAGACACAGCAAAAGCACTTCAGCGACGAGTGGAACGCTTTGTATAGCCAGACGTACCTTCCATTAAGCAGTAAATTATTAGGGTTGAAACCAATGTTTGACGATGATGGCGTGATGCGATCTAACGGTCGACTTACCCATGCTGGTTTTTTATCTTATGACGTGCGATATCCTATTATTCTTAGACAAGGCCAAATCACTAAATTGATAATAAAAGACGTACATGTTGGTAACAATCACGCAGCAGGAACAAACCATACTCTATCAACCTTATCGGCTCGTTATTGGATCATATCAGGACGAGAAGCGATTCGAGAAATGGAAAAAGAATGCATGGAATGTCGACGAAGAAAAGCAAAAGCATGCCAGCAAATTATGGCACCACTGCCAATAAACAGATTAAAGGCGTCAATTCGTGCATTTATAAGGACGTCAGTCGATATGGCGGGTCCGTTCATAACCATTCAGGGGAGAGGAAAACGTCGTCAAAAACGTTATTTCTGTTTGTTCAACTGCTTGGCCACGAGGGCCGTTCATTTGGAATTAACGTATGGTCTGGACACAGATTCGTTTTTGAACGCCTTCTACAGAATGACAAGCCGTAGAGGATTGCCTGAAGAAATGTATTCTGACAACGGTACCAATTTTAAAGGGGCAGACAATGAACTTAAGGCACTTGTAGAACACTTGGACACAGACAAGATTGCGGAAGCAGCGGCAAACAAGGGTGTCAAGTGGCATTTCAATCCACCATTAGCTGCACATTTTGGGGGAATCCACGAAACAATGTTTTTGCCAAAAGAGCCATCAACGCCATATTGGGAAACGCAGATGTCAACGACGAAGAGCTGATGACAGCAATTGTTGGAGCCGAGGGCTTATATACTCTCGACTATTGACCTACCAATCTTCGAATTCCTCAGACGACATTCCCTTAACACCAAATCATTTTCTGCACGGTCAAATGGGAGGCAAGTTCGCACCATCTACAGTAGATGAAACACAGTTCAGCATGCGGAAGCGTTGGCGGCGTGTACAAGAGTTAGTGCGGAATTATTGGCACAGGTGGTTCCGGGTTGGTTGTCTAGCCTGAATGCTAGACGTAATGGGTTTCATCCTGAGAGCGACATTAAGATTGGTGAAGTCGTTGTTATTATTACTTCGGAAACGACGAGGGGAAACTGGCCACTAGGACAGATACTCGAGGTTTATCCAGGACAAGACGGTCGTGTCAGACTCGTGAAAATCCAGGTTGGAAGCAGCACCATGACGAGACCGGTTACAAAGATATGCCCATTAGAACTGGACAATTAATGATTAGAATATCGAAAGAACATACAATTATTTTACGTACACAATTTTAGCATTTAAATATTTTTTTTCAATATGTATCAAAATGTACTGTTTTTGATGGAGGGGAAAAATGGACATTAGATTTTAACATTTTATTTGTATAGGCGGAATGGTTCCGTTACGTAACTTCGATTTGTGACGTAACGTTATAGAACTGACGTCGTTACCTAGTGATGAACTAGATAGAGTCAAGGATTGTTTTTATATTGAGGATCCTTAACAAATTTTCATACCAAAAGCGGGTATTTGGCGTTTATATTGTTCCCACTATCGGGAAAATAGTAAATTACGGATTTCCCATTATCGGGGATAATTCTCCGTAAATAGTAAATTACGGAAATTCACATTATCGGGGAAACTTCTTAAGTCTCAAAAAAAACATTTTTTGAAGATACAAAGGGCCATAACTCCTTTCCTATCCGATGGTGTACAATAACATTTGGCGTGAATCATCCTCTTATCCATATATATACTCATACCAAGTTTCAATGAAATCCGTCAAAGCACTTCCAAGATATGGCTTCGGACACAAAAAAGCATTTTCCAAGATGCAAAGGGCCATAACTCTGTTATGAACAGATGGTGTACAATGCCATTAGGCGTGCATCATCCTCTTATCCATATATATATACTCATACCATGTTTCATTTAAATCCACCGAAGCACTTCCAAGATATGGCTCCGGACCCAAAAGTGCCGGACGGACGGACGGAAGGACGGAAAGACGAACGGAAGGACGGACGGACGGAAGGACGGACAACGCCAAAACAATATCCTTCCGCCTATGGCGGGGATAATGAAGCACTACGCGATTGAATAGTATACTTTACAAAATCAGAAATAACCTATTTAAGATTTTTTTTGATATCTTAACGAATTGTATTTCGAATAAGAAAGAAAACAAAACACAACATATATTCAACATGTATGCCCTGCACTTATTATTAATCTTACAGTTCAAAAAAATTATTATCATAAAAAGCAAAATATAATATGTTTCAAATAGTGATAAAGACAAATACGATAACGACATGAATTATTATAAAGAAACCACTTGAAATTAATTGGCGGTTATGTTAATGCTGTTGATGCTGATCAATTATGTTTTTCGGCAAAATATGATGTTTATGAGTTAAGACTGGTTACAACAATAATTATGATGATGGGGATGGGATTATAATCAGATTGATTATGATGAATATCACTTACAAAGAACGCTATATTTATGACGATCGGTTGACTATTGTAGCACCCACGAACTGTAGGAAGGTCCCACTGGATCCTGAAGCTGTCTGGCCTCTTGTTGGTGATCCGGATGTTCTCAGGCCCAGAATCTAGACAGGGTCAAATCCTTTTTAGGCATATTTTTAACCATTTTTGTACTAGTATATTACGTCCTATATTTCAATCGGCTTCATCATGGTTCCTACAGTGCGTTACATTCGCCCGCTTGTATTATTGATGTTGCCAATTCCACATGTTTACGTATTGGTTCATTTACCAGGATAGAAAAGATAGATCTACAGACGCTTTTTAGTCTCCGAGAAGAGTGCATGAATTTTTTCAAACGACAAATGAAAAAAATTCAACGCCAAGGAAAATGGATAGACGAAAGAGTAAAGAGATCGACGGAACCATCGTTTTAAAGAAGCAGCTTCATAGCTGAGACAACGCATCATCCGAACAAACCATAATCAATGCTTCCTTGATAAATCTTTCTCAGTTCCATAAAGAATCAAAATGTCCTCGATTGTGATCATTTGTTCCGGGAAATATTATAGTACTCTTACTATGCATATAATGTCGAGCTTAACAGATGTACGGAAAGTCAATTATCTGGACAATCAAATTTACGGAAAAGCAGCAATAACCATTGAAGATTTCGCGCTGAGGAAGTACGTACGAGAAATAAGTGAAATGATGATGCGCTGCTGACACCTACACACACACGCTGCATGAAGGTGGTGCTTTTACTTATCTGCATCTCGATCATCCCTCCACAGCATCTAAATATTAAGCGACACGTTTAAAGGCGCACATCAGAGGCTTAGGCGCGTTTTGCAACCATCAGGAGACATATGCAAATCTTTTGGGAACGATAGTAAGCGACACAGTTTTGGCGAAACTAAGAAGAAACATGACACATGGCCATTATATTTAATTTTGCTGAACAGCAAATTTTGACGTCAGTGACTGTGACATCTGCTCTCAACCTGGAAGGCGTGTTTCGCTGATGGAAGTCGCTTCGACCGTGCGGTTGCGTGTTGTTAGAATATTACTAATAACATATTACAATTAATCCAGCAAATAAATAGGAAAGGAAGAATGAAGACCGGATCATTAAATTCTAACAACCAAAGCTGATCTCCCTTCGAAGCAAATGACAAATAGACATCACTAAAACGTTGGGAATGCCATGGCAATCTTTAGGACTAAACATTCAGCCAAAGAAAGTTACCGATTTTGGATGATTTCCGCTCACTGGCGTATGTACTAATGCCTTAAACAAAGAGCCGAAATCACCCTAACATCAAGTATGTGGTAGAAGTGTAAAGACAGCCATATTGCACGAGAGACGACGTCAACTCAGCGGTGTCGGTAGTACCTTACGGATCAAAGGCAACACCACCAAACGGGACGTGACAAAACAGACGATTTCCGTGAGAGCTTTTGTTCAAACCAAAGCGGAACCTCCGAGAGAACATAGAGACACTCTTGTCTTTTTCTTTTCTCTCTCTCTCTATCTCACTATTAAAAAATACATTATTAAAACGCATTATAAACAGATAATTGTGTAATGGTGAAAATGCAACTACAACTCAACACTCAAGTTAACATCCAATATGTTATTTGATTGTTAGTGCTTGTAATTTTACTTACATATTTCGAGTCCTTTCAATGAGTTCAGCCGTTTGATCTGTAATAGACCAGTAGTTATCTGTAAATCAACGACTGAGTGGCCATTTCGTAATTTAGGGTAAATGCTTCAAATGGTTGCTTAATTGATTCCTTTAACACATAATTAGACAAAGATAAATGTCGAAGAAGAGAGCCATGCTTAAGCAAATATGAATTTTAGGGTCAGCTATCGTAAAGAATTAAGCTTATGCTATTACAACCAATGAAGAGCGACTGAAGAACGACAATGAATTTCATTGTTAAACGGTTTATAATGTTTTGGGCTTGCGTTGCTTAAACATACTTCTCTGCGTATGCAACAACATATTACATGTGAAACCTACCATGATAAACTCCTATCTAACTTATTTAGGTGAATGCAACACATCCCAAAAAAATACGACACTCAAGGATCTGACCAAGACCTGCAGACTGTTATATCCGGAGCACTTATCGGCCACTCTGAATGTGCTGACGTGGTTGTACTACCTTCAGAATAGTTTTTTATTATTCCAACGATAATCGAAGCTTCGCTATACATTTGTAAAATGTTTATGCGAAGGACTATAATTAATTTTAATGTGTGTTGTCTAGAGCCTAATGTTGATACCTGGAACTGTGTATAGACCGGTTGTCGCGCCTGGTTGAAGGCACGGACTGTCACAATGGCTCCCGCTGTGATGCTGTAGTCCATCTTCGGGACCAGAAACCAGCAGTTGTTCAAGCGGACATTCTGTCGTTCCAGGAAGCAGGTGACCGGGTCTTTGGACGGTACACAGGCCGGGTCAGATGGCGACTTGGTCTTTACAACAGACAGATATACATGATGAGCGCACATGTTTGAGTTTACAAATGCAAACGAGCTCAAGGATATAAGGCCTTTTAAGTACTTAGTTCCAAATTGTATTTCTAACAAAAAAACGATACAAGTGTAAGCTTCGAGGGTCAATGTTTACGGGAAACTTGACAATAAAGGCGCAGTTAGCATTATTGTTCTTAATCAATTTCGACCAATGTCTAACACTTGTACCATTTCTGCTTCGGTTTCATTTAGATTTTTACCGATGGTTGAGTATCTGACCAACCGCAAACAAATGTTGTTTTGTGAGGTTTTTCGAATTTGTATTTTGATTTGACTAATGACAACAGTGGCGCACTGTCAATATTTGATTGAGTGGCATCGAATGAGTCGTACAAAACACTTACAAATTACGTACGAAATGCCTCCTTTAAACAGTGATTTTATAGTGGTGTTAGCAATTCTAGCCTTCTGCGATTGTTGATGTATAAAGCCTTCATACAATTAAGTTTAAGCTCGTTCTGGACCTGCTTATTTACTCGTGACCATTATCGCCATTAACAGCAGAACTCATGCTCGTACCCTACCTTGTCCATGCTGCCATTCACCACCTGCTGGAATCTGCGAACTTCGCCGATATCCGCCATGGTGATGCTAACATCCAGTTCTATCTGGTATACGCCGCTCTCTTTATCTCGGGCGTAAAACTCGTAACTGAAAAACACAGTTCAACTTTGGACATCTAAACATGAAAGTGATCATATAGACATCGAGATCATTTCATGTAAGTACGTGAATAGAAGTTATTTTGTGCCTTTATAGTATACACATAGAAATCATAAACCTTTGCACACATGGTCATCGTGGAGTGTATAGTTTATAAAAGAAAATTAATGACAGTGTTGACAGGGACATGAGAACGTTTCATTTGAAAGTAAATGTAATGACGTTTGTTCAGTTAATATTCCATCACATGTCAACAGACACTAATACTTAATGAATAAATGAAGTATTTAAACAGATATGGTAGTTTGTTGAATTTCGTGGACAGTGTGTTAAAGGGATCTTTTCACGCTTTGGCAAATTGACAAAATTGAAAAAATGTTGTTTCAGATTCGCAAATTTTCGTTTTAGTTATGATATTTGTGAGGAAACAGTAATACTGAACATTTACCATGGTCTAATATAGCCATTATCTTTTGACGATTTTAAAACCTAAAAATTATAAAGCGTTGCAACGCGAAACGATTGAATAATTTGGAGAGTTCTGTTGTTGTCGTTAAATTTTGTGAAACTACGAAGATTGCTGATATAAGGTATAAAATACATCAATTAAGCGTACTCGGCGGAATAGCTCAGTAGGCTAAAGCGTTTTTACTTCAGGACTCTGGCAGGACTCCAGGGGTCACTGGTTCGAAACCTGGTCCGGGCAATGTTCTTTTCCTTTTTTTAATTTTATTCTTGATTTTTTACTGGAGCTTTTACGATCCAATGTTTACATTTATCGATATAAAGCATTTAATGAATAAGTTAAAAAATGCCAAAATCTGTGAAAATGCACCTTTAAGTAGACAGCAAAAAATAATTAAAAACTTATTATGTACCACTAATTGTCAGAGTGTAATGATTTGCCCTTTTTAATGGAAAAAAGTGAGTGACTTTGTGCTTTTTATTATTTTTTATTATTCTACAGCAAGTTTATATATACAATCATTAACATATCGCTTACACTAGATTTACATGTCAACAATGAAGATCGGACATTTATACCTGCTATAGTAATAGCCGCCATCCGTCTTTCCAGCATTTGGCGTGAACGAAGATGTTTTGTTTTCAGCTAGATTGGAGATGATATGCGGTGGCGTGACATCAATAGTAACTGTTGTCTTCTTCTCCAACATGTTGCCAAGTATATCGAACGCACGAACCCATAACGTTACAGTGTCTAAAATGGTGGTGATAAGACATTTATTCAATATTGATACATGTTTATATATGTTTGATTGCCTATAGGTTTGTTTTGCAATGCTCTCTTTTCTTATTTTATTTGATAAAAAAATTGAATGTCTACTTTCTTACATAAACGTTAAAAAAGGTTATGTATTGCAATACGTGCTATTGTCAAATAATTAAAAAAGTGTTTAAAATGATTTTCTACACTTCTGAAAAAAAAATCTAAATTAATACCATAATGCTGATGCTTGAATAATTACCTCTATAAAACATTGTGGGTGTTTAAATGACGATTAATTTATAATAAATAAGCTAAATAAATATTCTTTTCTGAGCTTTCACATCTAATATCATGGTAGCTTAAACTAGATTAATTTAATTATTTTTTTTGATTGCCATGCGTGTTTGTTGTTGTTGTGGTTGTTTTTTTAAATAAAACATGTTCCCATAAAGCAATTATTTCAGTATATGTCACAAAATACCTACCACCGTGATTGGTTGACACTGGAAGATCAACGTTCTGCGTCAAACCAGTGTTCCACACGGTAGGGGCTTGCTCACTGGCCTGGTTTACAACGTAACCGTACTCGAATCGCGTAATCCCATTGACGTTAGGAATAGCGTCCATTGTCCTGTTGCCCTCTGTGTCATCGTAAGAGTCAAACACGAACCTTGGTAAATTAGGGATGCTTTTCAGGTATTTGAAACAGTGATAATATATTTTGCGTGACTTCAATTTGAGATGTGTGTTAGTTTGTTTGTTGGACTTTTAGCCGTTTTTATCAATAAAGTTATATCGATGCGGTATTCAGGACACTTAGATGACGTCATCATAATGTACAGTTGATCAGATATCAGCTTATATGTCGCCTAAGGTAAATCAGGCATATACCTTATTATAAATAAAATATTATAAAATAACTAATGATTTGTTCACTTGATCCGAATATCGCATGCATTTTAGGAAATATTGTTTATCATTCGATCAGAAAAACGCCATACACTTATATGACGTTGGCATTCATTTAATAAGATAAGATAAACGTGAAAAAAAAACGGTTATGATATATTCCATAGAAAGGTAAATATACACATACTTTGTATTTAAGTACAAATCATGGTTTACTTTTTCACGTTCCGGATTCCAATTGATTCGAGGTCGTCAAAAAGAGTAGGGAACTTTTTGATTTTGTTCAGGAACTTCTTTTCGTGATGAACTTTGTTCACAAAATAGTCCGTCCAGTTCAGTTTGACCGCTGAAGTAAAAAATATGCGTGTTGTTAATGGTTTAAATCGAGTTACATAACATGAAGGTTTTGACCAGTACATAAAGCTGTGTCATTTTTTATTTTATCGTTTTGAACGGAAATCATATTACGTACTCTTACGTACTATGCTTCACCGACTATTTGCGATATTGACACCACTGCTCATTCAACGAATCTCTTCCGATGCAAACAGAATGTTAACAGAATGATATCAATATAAGTATTTGTACACTTAGTTTCCATCTGCCAGCGGTAACCGGTTTCCTTTGCAGCGGAAGTTGCATGTAGACCATGAACACTGAGAGGGTTGGTAGTCACGCTGGATACGTTGTCGTACAGGGCGAACCGACGAGTGAAGATGGAATTGTTGGCGTTGTCCGTCACCTCCATCACGATGCTGAAATACAAATAAAATTGGTATTGTTTCAGATTTTTTTTCTATTTCTAAATAAAGATGTGGGAATGCAATTTGAATGAGTTGTCAGTAGATTTTGTATAATTCACATCAGATAAGCTGATCAGTATTATGAACGTTAAACGTAAAACAATGTCAGTCTTAAGACACGCAATCTACATTACATACA
The DNA here is from genome assembly GCF_020536995.1 of Dreissena polymorpha. Taxonomy (NCBI): domain Eukaryota; kingdom Metazoa; phylum Mollusca; class Bivalvia; order Myida; family Dreissenidae; genus Dreissena; species Dreissena polymorpha. Next base: position 27,325,391 of record NC_068367.1, read on the forward strand.
CATTGTGTAGATAAACCTATCCTTACAAGGTCAATCTTAACCAAAATCAATTAGACCAATACATGCGGAGAAGATTTTAAAAACAGTAACATTCGATGTATTGATGTTATTTGTGTGCGTGGTATAACCTTACAAGTACGCATGGACCATGCATTGACTTATTGGTTATATACATATCGACTTACTTGAATTTTATTAATCGCACCTCACATATCTTAGAAGTGTGATTATTTCAAATTAACTCAAAGGTAAGCCCAATGGACTTTAATCTCATGGCTTTAATACAGCTTTTTTTCAGCCAGTTTTTGTAAAAATATACAATCAAGAAACGGATTCTCACCTGTACAGGCCTGGTTCTGGCGGTGTGAATGTGGTACTGAACAAGTTCTGTACCATAGTATTCCCCGTATGGATTACGCGATTCTCCATGAGGGGCAAGGTTGGGTTAGCCTCCGTGAGCTCCAATGTTTCGTCCTTGACCTCTAGCCGGTGTAGCTCCAGGCGGTATGCCCCCACCCCCGCTGAGTAATTGTCCGTGTCCACCCAACCCTTCCATTCCAACACTATCGGCGTCTGTCGGAAAGATGTCTCAAATAGTAATATTTTTGCTTTTATTCACTCGCTGTTCAAGAAGACATGTTTGGTGTAAAGAATAATTAAAATCATACAATTAAATATAAAATATCTTTGTTGTCGATGTGATTGCGATCACATCATAGGTGAAAAGACGATTTACAATAGTGCTCATGATAACAAGTTATAAGTCTCGCGTCCTAAAAAGACCTTCCGATCCAATTTATTTTATTTCCTTGTGAATTGGTCGAGATTCGAATGCATCCCACACCACACTGAACAGTTTATATGCAATATATACAAAGTATAACATATTTGATTCAGTTTCTATCAAAAGCTTTTAAACCACGATATAATAAGTATTTGTCAAAGAAAACATTGTCATTACAATACATTACAATTTCATATCACAACAACTGGAAAAGAGATGACAGAAGTTCCGATTCTTCACGTGTACGCATATTTTTAAAATAGTCAATTAATTTAGTACATGGAGGTTCCTCGGGTGGAAGTAACGTACCCTGGATAGTATATGGGCCCAGGAGCCCAATTTATTCAATATATGTAATCATGTTTAATGAGAGAAAAATTGACAAAGAGCCATGAACGAAAATCCACGTCCTCTGATATTGGAATCATAACAAGGTCATTATCTAGAATTTATCATAGACCTGTCTTCGCGGGCCGCAAAAATGTCAAAAATAGCTTTAATCCAAAGCATCCCTTTAACCTTTCAAAAACATTACTACAAAGAAATCTGTCCAGCCGTTAACTCACAGTCGGTCGATAACCAAGCAATATTTCGAGCCCCTTAGTCAATGAGAATAAATCTTAGACAGACTTTCAAACAATATTTTTGAGTTTTCTCCCCTCAATCGATAGCTCGCGTCCTATTCCTTTAAAACAACGAGGCATGTCACATAATACATAACAACTTACCTATATATATTGATCAAAACAAATATTAAGTTTAAGGGTTCATTTGTATGTTCATGTACCAGTTAAAAGGAAGACATATTTAGAATGTTTGAAAATTGATTTTATCTGGAAAAGATATATTAATAACTGATAGGCGTGCTTACATTCCCATGATATATGTTGAATAGTTTTAAATTCACTTTGACAAAGGTACCGTTGGTTGCAGTAACATCCAATTTTAAATAAAAGGAGTCAGTGCATATGATTCTATGTACAATTCTTTATTGCAATAACTGTTATTTGGTTAACCATGTAATACGAAAGTGCATATACAATTTGTCTTTTGTTTCAATGTAATTGAAAATGTTCGACAACACTGCCGAAGAGTTACTTTTATCACACAAAGGTTGTGTACCTTGTTTGTTTACTAACATGACTAAGATGAACCGTATGCTATTGGGAATAAACGGCTTGATAAGAGCTTTATGTGTCTGAGTTAATAATTCCGAGACAAAAATATATGAATAGTTTTAACCTGTTTGACATGTATTTAGAGCAGATTTTACATACAGTATTTATTACCGTTATTGGTGGCCAGTAATGCATTTTTTTTCCAGGTTTAATACCTTTTGGAATGCATGTATTATACCTTGTGTTTTAGTCACTGACAAATTTGCATTTACTAATGAGTGTTTTAAAGCTCTGAAAAGAAAGACAGCGTGCACTTCCATCGATAAACAAACACATATCCTAAATATACGTATAAGACTACGTTTAAAAGGAATAACCATGCATAAATGTTATGTTGAAACGTATTATGCTATAGGGCAGTAGTTTCAGACTTACATTATTTTAAGGCTTCAGTGTACGGCAAATAAAACGTGTTATATTGCTTGTTCAAATAATACCTAATCATCATGACTGTTGCGCCGGGCTGACACGTAAAAGTTTTGCTCCAACTAAAGTGTACGACAAACACAACGTTTTAAACTGCTTACCTTGGTGAATTCTGACGTAACCTTCAGGGCATTTGCGTTATACTGACAGGTGAATGTTGAGTTCTTACTACAGTGCACAGCGGGCTCAAAGTCAAACTTGAACTCCATCTAAAAAATGAAAACATCACGGAGTCATATTATGGGCTGGGCATTTTATGAATATTTTACTCAAGAGCATGTTAACAGCTTTTTCTACTTCGAAAGAAAATTAGTAAGGTATCTAAAAATAAGTTATAAATAACTGATCATAGGACATATTAAATAAATTTAAGAACGCATAGGTTATGAAGCCCCGGATTTCCGTTCCCAAAAGGCCCATACCATTTCGACTACACATGTATGACATCATATACTTTTCCAAAATTCATGTTCAAGCATAAATGTTCAGACTACTGGACTATAGCGGTAAAGTTCGGCAGGAAACGTATCTTAGACCGGGAAAATAGGCATGGAACCAAACTTTTGCATTGAACCGATTTGAATTACCGCGAGTTGATCTCCCAGAATGAATGTTTATGGGTGTCGCACAATGCTTAGTATTATCTCGTATTGATATACTATACAAGATACGTATTGATGCAAAGCATCAAAGGGCGTCGGTAATTTCAGTGTAAAAGGCACTCAATGAAGTTACATGGAACGATTTTTTTCTACTGTAAATATTAATATATTGGCCGATTATTTTAAACAAAATCGAAACAGATACTGGTATAACCATTATCTATAATTTTTTGTTATAATCCCCAAATAACCATTATTCATGATGTTGTGTTATAACCCCCAAATAACCATTATCTATGATCTTGTGTTGTAACCCCCAAATATTTCATAGTTCATTTTATTTACAATGGTTTCCTTTTTTTTTACTGGCATCCGTGTGCAGTTTTCATTAATGGAACATAACTGTGTAGGTTTTAAAAAATCTGTTTCATCTTGTAAGCGTAATTTCATATTTTTCTCAACTTCAAGGGGAGATGATTCTGAACTTATTCTTACGTTGCTCATTTACGATAGGGGTTGAGTACTCATTGATATGAAAACACTGCACAAGTTTGGAAAAAAAATGGAATGAAAACTGTAAATTGCATAAAGAAGCTGCATTTCACAATACTTTGAAATTCAGTAAAAGATCATAATAGATTTATTGCTCCGATATTCATCATTTTCAATAGGGTTCGAGTAATACTGATATAAAAACACTTAACAAGTTTGGAAAGATTCAGACGAAAGTTGTGAAATCTTTTAAACAAGTGGAAATTGTTTATTTTGTCAAATTTAAAAGAAAAAAAGTCTGGACTTATTGTCCAGCACCCGATTGTATAAACGCTGGTTAAAGTAACCGCTCAGTAACATTCAAACCTTGGTAAGTTTTCGGTTATTCAGGTTTAGTAACCTTCTGGGTAACTCGATTGTATAAACACGATATACCGCAAAGTAACCTAACCGCGCAAAGTGGAATTTAACCACCGGTAACTTTAACCAAAACATTCCAACAATGCATTTTCTAATGACGTAATTTTCGCGCGAAGTGTCACGCTTATAAACAGCGACATGTATTATTTTTTATCAAATTCATTTACAAATGAATTGACAATAAAATAAAGTGTACATTTTAACTATGGAATCATCAAAATGACCAGGGACTAATTGATAATGATGTCGGGATTTGCATCATTTAGCGGAATCCCTGGTGCTTCCAAACTGCAAGAGAGTGCTTTCAAAGACGTCTATTCTGTTCTAGATGTAACATAAAAAGTATACATGGTCGTCGTAACATGCTAGCCTATCCTTCTAATTTGTCTTATATCCCGTTTTCACGACTGCGTTATAAAATAATACGGGAAATAATATCTTTCGCAAAATAACGGTTTTTACACATTCAAAGCACAAGCTGAGTACAGTATATCATTAACTTAAAATTACATCAGAAAATCACTCTGTCTGTAGTCCGACATTGCATATTGCAGTTGAGAAAAGTGCGAGTCTTTTTGACGATTTATTATAAACGCGACTTATTGCACATGTAAATGTACTGCATAACGACATTTGAATTGTCAATTTATCACATTTTCCTTATTTCGTTCAATGTGCATTGTTTATAATCCGTGCATATACTTTTAAGATTTAAGAATGTGCAACAAGCCATACAAATATCGCACAATTCATAAATAATCTGCACTATTTGCTTTCCGATTTAATTCACGTTAGGCATAGAGATGTGTAAAGTATAAGATGTTAAAAATAGCATCACATTGGAATTCGGAATGTCCCATTTTGTACACGGGTATAATGCATTCATTTATCTGTTGTGTAATGGGATGTTTTCCATTCTTTGTTTATTAAAATATTAAATTATTTTCTTGTACAATAAGAGAATTTACCATAGACAAATTAAACATTGTTCAAGTTTAAATATATCTTTGTATGCAGAAATCTGCAAATGCAACTGAGTTCACCAACGGCTCTTATTTGAGCCGCGTTCTGAGAAATCTTGGCTCAATTCATGTGCGTAAAGTGTCGTCCCAGATTAGTCTGTGCAGTCCACACAGGCTATTCAGAGACGACACTTTCCGCTGTTCTGGTATTTTTAGTTTCAAGAAGGTCCCTCCTTACCGAAAATCAAGTTTAGGCGAAAAGTGTCGTCCCTGATTAGCCTGTGCGGACTGCACAGGCTAATATGAGATGACACTTTACGCACATGCATTAAGCCCAATTTTCTCAGAACAAGGCTCCTTTGATAAACTGCTCCGGTTCATTTTAACAGCAGTAATGAACATAGAGTACATGACGTAGCGTGTGACGAAGAAGATAGTTTATTGAGTTATTAAACTCATTTGAATAAAGTGATAGGATGGCATAAGGGTCTTTATTTAACTATGCTAAAATAATTATTAAAGACCCTAGATGCAAAATCGTCAATTATTGAATTAAATGGATTATTTATGGATTTTAAAGGATTATTTAAGGTAAGATACTAGTTCGAACGTGTTTTGTTTTTTGTTTGTACTTTTGTCGTTCCCTGTTCTCGGTGAAATGATTTTAACATGGGCGCCATTGATGCATCGGATCACACACGGCATACCCATAACAGAAAACATGTTCTGTGCGTCCTTAAATTCGTCGTCCGAAGTCGGAAATCGTATTGCCCTGTAAATTAAGTCAAATAAAGTGTCAGTCGCTGCAATTTGTTGTTTACTCGTCGAAATTGTGAAGGTCGTCGATGGTTAGCTTTTATAATGTCGCGCGCCGCAGCCATTTTGTGTAGGTTACCTCTCGGTTTCTTGTACTTTCCCACCTAGGGAAGCAGGGTAGGGTAACACGCCCTTGAGTCGATTTTGCCCTTGAGTCGGACATTTTTATCTTTGTAGTTTTCAAAGATCAGTTTTGTTTAGCATGATTTGTGACGTTATATCGAACAATTTACCCTTCATACTCAAAATAAATAAAATTTTGAAATGAAATGTTATCAAATATTATCTGACAATGAATTTGGATTCGTTTAAGTTTTAATTACTTCTGGTTACGGAAAATTCAGAATTTTCAATTATCGATTATTTTACTACCATCGGCATCTAGGTCAGATACGTTTGACAGCATTCATAAATGACTTTATCGTCGCTGTCGTTCTCAAACCTCATAGGTACAAAATGCCAACTTTTCAGGAGAGAGAAAAAACCGACTCATTTTTTTATAGGAAACCTCGTAGTTGCAAATAAAAAAAATTATAAAAACGTTTTTGTCAAATTTGTCCAAACGAAACGACGTACCAATAGGTGAAATGGCGTCGCTACGACTTTTCGCCGGGAAAAAAGCCAACAATCATTCTACAGCATTTCGTCACGTCACGTGGCTTTTCAAGGGCTCTGATTGGCGTAGAGCTAAGAGATATAGCACAAAACACGCGCCAGACTTCATATATTCGGAAAAGACGAAAAAAATATTTTGAAAATTTTGGAGCTACGAGGTTTGAGAACGACAGCAACGTTATATTGAAAACATAATCTTATTCTATAATAACGAAAGGTAATGTTCAGTGGTTTGCTCTATAGTATAGGTATAACAGTAAAAAATGAATTACAACTCAATTAGCCCTTGAGACGAACGCAATTCGCCCTTATGGCGAACATGAGTTTATGTAATGGCAGAGGCATGCGGATGAGAATTAACAACATATTCATTTCAATTAACCTGATCTATAAAAAAAATCCCATAACTCACAAACAACAAGAATCACACAATGTTTTATCCTTTTATGTCTGCACTTTTCTTTGTAACCCCCACTGCTACAAATGGTTCCGCTGTTGTGAAGGTCGGATAGACACTTCAAGTGACCATGTCATTTTTTCTCTTTTATAACTTATTTTCGTTAATATGTTAACGAAAGAATAAACTTATAAAATCAACACATGTCTGTTACTGTGCAACTTGCATTTTTATAAATATATAGGGAATGGATAACCAAATAAATGCTAAATACAAATCTATGTCCGTGTTAAGGGCGAAGGTGTCCGACTCATGGGCGAATTCAGTGGATATTGTTATTCCACTATTTTTCAATGAACATAAGCTGGGAATCAAATAATAATATGTAAAATAGATTCATATGATATGATAGTTAAAGCCTGAACAAGCTAAGTCCCGGCTTTGATCACAAATCTTTTTATTATAGACTTATACCGCTAACCCGTCCGACTCAAGGGCGAGTTACCCCTATGTTTTAACTGGGTTTTAACCGATCGGTATAACTAACCAAATTTTATACAAACGCTTACCGACCAGTAAACAACAAGCTACCGACTTTTAACCGACGGTATGTGTTTAACCGCCAGTTTAACTGTTTATACAACCGGGTGCAGAAGTTTCTCATTTTAATGAGGTAAAAATGCTCATTGATATGAAGACACTGTAAGTTTGGAAAGAATCTGATGAAAAATGTTGACATAATCACCTAACCAAGCAGTTTTTCACTTTTTTTTTTAATTCAAAGAGACATAATTCTGGACTTATGGTCCGATATTGCTCATATAGAGAATTTGGGTTGGGTCCTCATTGATAAAAAAACCTGTGCAAGTTTGGGAACAATCGGATGAAAATTTTGGACTTCGAACAACGATTTCAAAATTTCTCAAATTCTAAGGAAGATAACTATGGACGTAATGCTCGGATAATGCTAAAGGGCCCATACCACCTGGATAGTAATACGTGTCGCGCTTCGCGCTCTATATGTGGTTCTTAAAAAAAAACTGGTTGCTGGGACACAGCTCCTCCTTGATAAGCGGCTGCTTCCTTTATCGCAACTCATTGTTACAATCAATAATACGTGTCGCGCTTCGCGCTCTATATGTGGTAGGGATAGTACTTAGGGCCTATGATAGACAACCATAAAAATACATGGATAATAGATGTGTTGTTTGCATTTATTTGTTAATATAAAAACACGTGTATTTTTTTATAAGATATTTAAGTGATGTAAGAAATTTTAATTAACGTCACCACGCGGCATCCATTAATTTTTATAAAAATGTCCAATTGTAGTAAATTGGCTTTTAAAATGTCTACATAAAATAAAGCTTTATTATATTTATTAACCTGACTGAAAAAAATTGTCAGCCACCGAACTGTTCCGTTCGTGCCGGAACCCGGGATTGAACCGGGGGTCTTTAGATGATTGTTGCGTAAACAACTTCAGTCCAACGCTGTCCCAACTGAGCTATTCCGGCTGACATCATTTATGTACTGCTATTTGGTGAAGTTGTGTATAGCGATCGTTATTAAATGTCTATTAATAAACTAATACATTGTACGTTTTCGTACCACTACGCCTTCCAATAAACTTGCTTGCGCGATAGGTCGTCAAATATCGTACTACATTGATTCTCCACGAAATAAGCAAATTAGAAAAACCACAAAATAAATATATTTTGATAATGTTTTGTTTTTATACAAATCCAGAAAGTTTCGCGTATTTGCCCAGTCCCTGTGATCTTTCCCCAGTGATCAGTTGTGGATCAGTTATTAATTAAAACAATTAGTTTTGCATTATTGGCAATAAATGTTGTAATAAATGTAATAGGCACAAATGCAGTACTTATTTACACTAATTTACACAAAAAATCACCACTATGCAAGATATTCTTAAAACAAAAATATATACATTGATCCGTAAAATATCTTCTCCTCCCATAGGCGAAAAAAAAATGCATTACATACTAGTCGCCGCTCTCCAGAGCGACGCCAATGATTATTAATGCTTATGGAAAATCGCAAAATAATTGCAATCTTTCCCACGTGTTCTATTTAAAACATGACCCCAAATCGTCATGTTATGTTTATTTCAATCTGACAATCTGATTATAATAATACTGACAGTTGCCGAAATACAGATTTTATAAAATCGTCACGACAAAAATACTTCTATTGGAGTAATGTGAAAATTAGTAACATAATATTATAGCATCAAATGACAAAATGACGTATTGTATACCAAATGTGTTCTTAAGTATCGGTTTGTGACCTTTACCTGTTTCGTGTACTCGGTACCAATGATGCTCTCAGGGCGGACATTGACATCAGGTAATACAATTTTGCGCTGGCCCCCGCTGTATGCCGTCAGTTTCACTACCATGCTGAAGAAACCGAGGTACATATTAAGTTGTACCTTTATATTAATTGGACTACTTTGATACTTTCCAAAACTGATCTTCATGTGCGAGTGTATGTAAATGTGGTTTTAATGGTTATTAACGAAGTGCATTTTTATGCAACATGTCGCGTTGAACGTATTTTTTAACGTCTGCCGAAGAACGCCGATCCCTAATAGAACGCAATACTCACGTGTCTCCGTGCTCGATCAGCGTCTTGAAGGGTTTGTCTGGGATGGAACAGTTCATGAGTTGCGTGGGATTAGACACGCTGATACCAGGACATGTGAAGCTGTAGGTCCCACGCTGACCAGCGCTCTCTGAGACATAAAATAGTTGCTCTATTGTGCAGCCGAATTTGAAATAATTCCATTTTGTAAAACAAATAAGTAAAAATTATAGTTGGTTCATTTTTAGGTAAACTAAAAAGTTCTACTGAAAAAATAATCGTGAGATCGATGACCAAGATGAACATATACAAGTCAATATTTTTATGCTACGGTAAACAAACCCATACCTTTTTTAAAATCGAACACCTTGACTTCCACTTTTCCACCTACGATTCCGTATTTGAAGTCATGCACGTATGTTGGTCTTTCGGGCATTGTTTGCGGTTCCACGTATCGGGCTTCGAACTGAAATGAGAGGTAGTTGAAAACCTGCTGGTTACTCCAGACAACTCGTTTCTGTGGATCCTCATCTGTGGCATCCAACTGGAAGAAGTATAGAAGCTCCTCTCGCGTGTTCCGGATGTGTGATATGATTGTGGTTGATCTTCCGATAAAGGGTTTGTTGTTGTTAGCAACTAAAATTTTAAAGGAAACATTTTCTTTAGTACGATTTGATTATAAATGATAAAATGAGTCTTGTTCTGAGAAAATTGGGCTTATTGCATGTGCGTAAAGCGTCGTCCCAGATTAGCCTGTGCAGTCCGCACAGGCTAATCAGGGACGACACTTTCCGCCTAAACTTGATTTTCGGTAAGGAAGGACTTCTTTGCAACTAAAATATCATAAAAGCGGAAAGTGTCGTCTCTAATTAGCCTGTGCGGACTGCACAGGTTTATCTGGGACGACACTTTACGCACATGCATTAAGCACAATTTTCTCAGAACAAGACACAAATAATCAACTGCCTGCACCGATACAAAGCCAGTTATCAAATGTTTACTAAACACATGACTGACTGTGTGAAAAGTATATAAAATTATCTCTGGCAGTAGACAACAATAATTGTATCTTGCACTGTTGTTATGTTTAGAATTGTTTGTACGTTTTATGTTTGTTTATAAGCACCATTTTAATACATGCAATGCCCCAATATACATTGAATCCGTCTGAAATCGAAACTTCGTAGTGATCTTGAAATATATAAGATGTGTGATGTTGATGATCATAACATCGATCTTGTATTTATTAACAACAATGTCCATTTCATGTATTATGGATATGATAAATAATAAAACCACTGTCTTATTGTATTTTATTTTTAAACTTTAATTTCTGCTAAGCACGTATTCTTTACTTTTCATGCAGCCGGGATCTGAAGGCAATGGAAAAGTTGTCGTCTTGTCAAAGCCTTCAGTGCAGTTACATTTCGAGTCCTCGTAGCAGTCTCCGGGATAACACGGGTGGTTACGTGAGCAGATTTCTAAAAAATATATAGAGCAGTGTAAAAACGATAAAAATGCAGACAAAAATAACAAACGGACACACTTTGAGTACATATTTTTTTTCTAGAACATACTTTCAGTTTCTGTCTTTCTCGCCACTTTAATGTATAAGTATGTATTATACATATGTATCCGCGTAAAGTTACGTTACCTGTCCCACAGAACGTTCCCCTCGCAAGATCGTTACATTTACACATGTTTGGTTCAATGCATCTGCCACCGTTTAGACATCTTGGCGAACAAATTGCTGTAAAATATTCATAGATATCCTTCAAATAAAATTAACATGCATAGCAGATTATCGTTGCATTCATATTACCAAATGTATAGGAAACTCAGTAAAAGATATGCTCATCATAAAAATTGTACATAATGGTTTTGTATCAATCCGGTTCATTTTTTTTAATTATATGCTTGCTAATTTCAATTGATTAAATACTCGTTGAAATGACCTACGTTTATCGCATATAAAGTTTCCATTGTGTTCCCAGCCATTGGCACAGCGTTGTTTCGTTTCCCAAACCGTACGTTTGTACTCTATCCAAAGGGAACATCCCCTGAAGATTTAAAACACTGACACTGTTACAATATACTTATTCCAATCGTTTTGTATTTTTTAATGCGAAAGCTTCGATTTTGGCCAGATGCATGTTCAGTATATTCCCCTATAATCCTACATATTCTCAACAAGCATTCGAAGCTGAATGCATTCAATCAATAAAAAGGTATGTCCTTATTTATGTAAGAAATAACTCGATTCACAAAACTCCCTTTTAAAGCAACGACCTTAGCAATCCTACATACCACAAGTATTGACACAGGCATAGCAATCCTACATACCACGAGTATTGACACAGGCAAAGCAATCCTACATACCACGAGTATTGACACAGGCACAGCAATCCTACATACCACGCGTATTGACACAGGCATAGCAATCCTACATACCACGAGTATTGACACAGGCATAGCAATCCTACATACCACGAGTATTGACACAGGCATATGCATCCTACATACCAACGAGTATTGACACAGGCATAGCAATCCTACATACATATACCACGAGTATTGACACAGGCATAGCAATCCTACATACCACGAGTATTGACACAGGCATAGCAATCCTACATACCACGAGTATTGACACATGCATAGCAATCCTACATACCACGAGTATTGACACAGGCATAGCAATCCTACATACCACGAGTATTTACGCAGGCATAGCAATCCTACATACCACGAGTATTGACACATGCATAGCTATCCTACATACCACGAGTATTGACACAGGCATAGAAATCCTACATACCACGAGTATTGGCATAGGCATAGCAATCCTACATACCACGAGTATTGACACAGGCATAGCAATCCTACATAACACGAGTATTGACACAGGCATAGCAATCCTACATACAACGAGTATTGACACAGGCATAGCAATCCTACATACCACGGGTATCGACACAGGCATAGTGACGACGTTGTCACCTTTTCCTCACTATACGACACCAGATTCCTGGAATTAAATAGAGAATATGTGTTGGATTCGGTGTATTATCGATTTAAATTCACGAGTGATTATAGAAAATAATATTTTGCACGAGTGGCGCAGCAACGAGTGAAAATATATATTTTCTATGATCACGAGTGAATTAAAATCGATAAAACACCGAATCCAACAAATTTTCTTTTTATTTTATGCTTTTTTCACAGTTGTATACACATTGTTAAAGAGTTTAACTAAAGAATTTCGCTGAGATAATGACGTCATTGCGTCAAAAAATGACGTCATTTCACACTAAACAGTTAAAATTCTCGATAATTTTCACTGTTAATTTTCACTGTTTAAAACAGTGAAATTATCAGTTTTAATTCACTGATATTTCTCTATAAACCACCGGAAAGCATAAAATAAATGTGTTTTATATGAAATAATGTCCAATGTACGTATAGCTCAACACTTTTTAATATCGTATCTGCATGTCGGAAATATTACTAAAGATACAGTTACGCAAACCGTATTGTACTTGTTGGTGAACGCAATAGACATGTTTAGTTTTGTTTGTCTTTGTTTAATGGTGAAATGCCGTTGTGTTACTTATACACACAATACTGATTAGTATATGTTCACTAAAACGTATATTTTAGCTGCATCATAATCGCTTTAGCATGCGTTATAGAACGTGTGCGAGAGGCTTTTCATTGTATTTCGGTGTTCCTATGTAGTAATATTACTGGATGGTGGAGCTTGACCGTTTAATAACCAGAAATAAGAAGCTTGCATCGTACATGCGCATTGCAAAAGGAACTAGCATTTGAAAAACCCCACTATTCCAGGGGTATAAACAATGCAGGTCTATAAATTATCTTTCCAAAACCACATACTATATCAACCGTTCTTATTTGAATGAAAATACAATTGATACACAAAGTGGACCAGCGTTGGGGTAAGTGGGATCTTCCAACCTCTACCGGAATCTGGAACATTTTTATTGAAATATAATAATTTACATACTGTACCCTCTAATTACTATTAAGCTGTTAAGCATACATAACTTTCATGTGTTATTTATGAAAAAAACGAGATGATGTATTGTGCAAGCCAAACGCGCCTTAAGAATGCTGCAGCATGATATTGAATGAAGTCATAAGAAAGCGTTATGCGCGTAACATTGACTGATTAAATACGATGATTTATTATTCAGATCTAATCCTGCAATAAGACTAAATAGCGGTATTAAGGTCAAAATATTATTTAAATTTAACTAACTTCGTTCCTATGTTACATCAATCTTAAAACTATTTATTGGAAAATGTAGTGATATTGCAAATTAACGTTTGAAACGATTAACTTTAAAATGTTATGTGTAGTTGCGTTTTATTTTCTTTGCTTTTTAAAACCGCATTGGATCAAATGCTCAATTCTTAACTTCACACTCATACGCTCAATGCTTAACGTGATATTATGCGCATTTTTCACTGTTGAATTGAGCGCAAAAGAATTGACAGGTCAAAATAGTTAGTTAAAATGTGGTTACTGGCCAATTATCTGCAACTCATTTTCTGCTAGTTGTTTATAAAAGATATAAATTATATTCGATATTTTACATGACTGGACAGTCCTCTAAACCGAAATGATCCGTAAAACAAAATAGTGTCTTTGTGTCGTATGAACGAATCTGCACTTAAACTAAATTTAGATTCAAATTGTAAATCGAATCATTTCTGTTGTAAGTTGTCAAAACGAAAGTACGATTGATATTCAAATGCATTATTTTTCTCTTTCCGGGATATTGTTTTAGTATGTTGATACTGCATTAACAAATATAAGTGTATATGAAGTGAAAACACCAAAAATAAACAACGGTTGCGATAGACACCTATAAACTGTTAGATGCCCATAATATCACTTTAAACGGTTATCGTTTCTGCTGTATATGTTGTCATTGATCGCGGTCGTTTAATCCTAGCTTAGCTTTGTAACTATGGACGTGGCAGGTTCTCAGACTTGTGTAAATTTACTGTATATCTGTCAAAATATACCTTTAACTTTCAATATGCTTTACATCGTCGTTGACAATATTCACACACGAAAAAATCTCCTCCTTATTTTAGTCGACATGTTATGAAAACAGGTATCAATTGATGTTTTCGTAGTCGCATTTTTCCTTTAAGCGAGTCAAATTGTGTAGGGTGAATTTTAACTAGCTTTTAAAACTGCTTGTGATCATTCAAGCTAGACTTAACACTTTTAATTTTATACGTTACCTTAGTAAAGAACTTTCCAACTTCACTTCATGGTATATGGTTACAACACTAACTAAAGTAGCAATTTAAAGTTATATGGAGTCAAGTATTCATTTTCACTATATGTATTGAATTATTTAAGCCTCTTTAATTATGTGCTTAAATTATCAAACGATGAAGATTATGCAATACATAATGCATTCTTATACGAGTAGAATGACAATAAAAGCACAAAGTACAAATTTATAAAAAAAGGTTTATTTCTTGATTTAACGAACGAAAGGTTGAATGACAAAGCATACGGTATTTTTAGAATACCATTGAAGATATGCTTAACCGTGAAAACGGAACATTTGAATGAAGTTTCACGCACATTTAAGAAATAAGGACTTTGTAGCTTGATTGCTTTTAGGAGAACTGTGACCACGATTGTTTATAAAGTCTTATTTTCCGCTATTCTGCAAATATTGTATAATCACTTGCAATCAAGCCTTAAGACAAAACAATAAACGTTTACGTCCTTATTGGATTCTTTAAAAACGCTTAATAAAGGCAATATGTAATCGGATGTTGCTCAACATAATCGCCAGATTCCCACTCGTAGGAAAGTGGCAACGGATGAACATCTTAAATTCGGAAAGTTGTGACAAATTAACAGCTGTATACAGCAACAAATATAACTTTCTACAGTTATAACAGCTCGCATGAACTCTACAGTTTATATACATTCAATAAAGGCGTATCCACATACTTTTCAACACCAGTTATTTTGATATAAAGTTTACCGACTGAATTTCCATCTATACGACAATAAAACTGAAGGAAACTCCGTTTTATTAAATCACAGTACATCACGATGTACTGGGAAGCGGACAACGACAACGAGCGAGGCCTGGTATTGTATTGCGCATGGGGGGGGGTTAGAGGGTTAGGGTAAGGGGTAGGGTAAGGGTTAGGGGTCGGATTTGGGTTAGGGTTAGCCTAAACCCTAACCCGACCCCTAACCCTAACCATAACCTAGGGTTATCTCAGTGAATTACAGGAGTGCACAACGTGCTTGCCGTTGGTTTTATCCGTTGACGACTATGAACCTGTAATTATTTTTCCAGTTTGGCTTCATTTTTTTAGAAACCAAATTAACCATATATATATCTTACGATATATGCTTACAAAGGCATTGTTTTTATCAGCAATGTCTTATTTTCTTATATTTGAAATGTTGAAACGAATCAAAATGAATTTATTTTCAATCTACATAAAAAAGATCACATGTTTTGAAGCAGACGTAAATTGTATACTCAATTAGTTTGTGAATTTTCATATATGCCATCGAACAATAGCAAAAACAATTATTACTTAGTTTTTACTTTGAAAATAAGTAAATTGTATAATAATTAATGCTGAAAATAATACATTCTTTAAAAGTATATTTCAATGCAATTTGTTGGCACTTTATCCATTCCCTTGATATACTTTATTCATTCCTTAAATAATTACACATGTAACTATATTCTTTTCAGAAAAAAATGGGACTTTAGTGAAATGAACATGTTTTCTATTTTCGGAAAAACGTAATTAAAATGCCAATTATAAGACGTGCACCTTGATTGGATATTTGTCTTTGAAACTATGAAATACACGCTATCAAATCTTATTACGCTGTAGTGTTCATCTTTATTTAATTATAAAGCAATATGCACGACTATAAGTACACCATCTTTATAAGTAATTTAACAATTATATCAGAGATGTCAATATTCATCGAACCGTTTATCCAACAGACAAACAGTTAGATTATTTATTTACAAAGCGTCGCGAAATATGAAAATCAATTCGACTAAAGATGTCCGTAAAATGAGGTATAAAATTGTTCCGATCCGTTACACAAGGTTTCCGCTAGGAAGTGGGTATTTAGCTTTGTAATGCTATATCTAACGCATGCGATCAGTAACTGCTTAGAACAGTATGGCCTTTCGATGTCTTTAGAAAAAGCCCCATTGCTTTTTGACCGTTTGTTCGTGTCGATTAAAGCGTAATAATACAGTAAAAACACGGAAACAACATCGTGTTTGGATCATTTTCAGTGCTTCTTTGAAAAAAAATATGTTTAGTAAAAGGTATTCGAATACCCTTAAATCACTTATCGATTCCACCTTCGAACACATTTGCACTTATATCTGCGCTTTTAAAAATTGTTTGCTTTCACGGCTTTCACCGTTCATGTAGTTACCTTTTTTGGCTCAAAACTGAACTGTATACTTTAAATATTGAAACAAATCAAATAACTTAAATCTTGTGTTTTTAATTCCACACCCAAAAGGCTTAAATAAAAATAATAAATATAATTTACCCCGATTGTGAACACGAGGAGCACGCTATGTGTCGGACAAAAATAAGTTTCCCGTTGCAAAAATAAACTCATATTTTATCCAGAATATCCGGCAAACCCTACCTCTCATTTTTGGCGAAGTAAGAGTGATGACTTTTTTATCTTAATATATAAATCATAACGGTTTAAAATATGTAGCAGTAAGGTAGCTTTTGTTGAGCTTTCTTCATTGCGATCACTGGAGCAAGATTGAACAGTATTGCTTTGTCACGGTGCGTTCGTGAATAATTTTACTGCCTTATTTTGTTCAGAGGTAAAAAACTCGAACAGTAAATACAGCTTAGTTAACAATTTTTTTCGAACTAAATCAATTACATTATTTTATCGACTATACTGTACTCAGTGTATTTATTGCGTATTGCGGTTTAAAATATGCGATAAAGGAAAAAAATACTGATACAGTTGTGCCAATATTCATAGGATGAATATTATATTATTAATAATATTTATTTAAAATAACGTGGTATCATTTTTTTTAAACTTAAACTTGTCTTAATTATGTAAAAAAAAAAAAGAATTATGCATGTTAACAGTTCCTTTAAAATAGCAATAAGTTATTAATACTGTCATGCTAAAGCGTATGTGAATGATTTGGCAGACATATTTTACGTAGGAGTGCAGTGTTTATTATTTTTTTTAGAGGCGTACTTATGCTTGCAAGTATGTAAATGACTCGTTTATAGACGTTACAAAACTACATGTGGCTTTAACAACTTTGAATAATATTTGTTATGAATGCATAATAATCAAAATAGTGTACAATAAACATGGAATAACATGCAAAATTGCAACAACAACAAAAATGAATTATCAAAGGCAGATAAAGATTGTTTATAGTATACCTATATTGGGGCCGAAAGATATTAACTGAAAGACATGCTATTGCTTGCAATACGAAATGTTTGGTTTCAGTTTTAATTCCAGTGTCAATGTCGAAACAAAGTCATATATATACATTAAAACAAATCCCGTAAAAAACGATAAAAAGTATATTACAAACATCGTCCTTCTACGATGTATCAAACATCATAATTATTATGCAAAAGGAATTTCGTCTTACCCTCGCCACTCTTGCCAGGCGTCCATTGGCACCACAAACAAATAGGCCACCAGGAACGTGAAACACGCGATATATCGCACCATGACTACCTTCAAGCCAATATCAAACCGGCGATAGTCCCCTAAATGATAATATACGTTAAAAACGCGTTCAATATTCGAATTCCAAGCTGGCTAAATACGATGTCGGTGCTCCAGGTCTTTGCGTCGTACTGTCCCGCTGACTGAGTGGAGGTTTCCGGATTTATAGTTCAGAACAAGGAAATTTTAGTCTGTACCGCATTGAAAAGGGGTTTTAAGTGGGAGAGTACTTTCAAAATGCATCTTGATTTTATATAGCTGGTGTTTGTCTTAATATGCTGTATATTGTGCGTAGTTCTTGCAGTGTTATTTTTTGTCGTTGTTTTACATTCTGAAAAGTGTCGAATCATATTCTTCCAATTTGTTTTATTATATTTCCTAACAAAACGTTCATTTATTTGACGTATATGTTTGAATAGTAACCAAATATGTTAATTTGGTTTGTTTTACAGCCTTGGTGTAAATGATTAAATATATTTGAGACGCGCTCTGTGAAAAGGGGCTTTAGATATTACGTGTGCATAAAGTGTCGTCAGGGACGATCCTTTCTGCCTTAACTTGATTTTTGCTAAGAAGAAATTTCTTGAAACGAAACTTATTAATCTGGGACAACACGTAACCCACATGCAATAAACCCCCTTTTTACAGAGCGCGACTCAAATGTATTTAACTGTTTATGGTAACTTAATAATAAAACAAAATAAATAGCTTATACTAATACGTAAGACAAATTAGCTTTGATCTTGTTTAAAACATAAATGATGCGATGTTCAATTCCATTAAAACAGTATTGGAATACAAAAACGACAATGCGTGTTGCCTAGTAGAAATTAGTGTAGAATTCCCTACAGCCACTTAAATGTTTTACCATATGAGTAATCAATATATATTACAAAATGTTGCAAAAACATGTATTTGAAGATTAGGAAGAATATGTGTCACTATTTAAAATATTTGAAAGGTTGAAAAGCTAGGATAGAATGGCATACACGTTTATACAAACCTTCATCTTGAATTTTGATTTACCGTTTGCAAACTTGTTTTGCTGCATCTGCATCGCACCAGTTTTACTGCGTGCAAAACAGAATTCGCAAACATTCTCCTTCTATTGCCTCGGTCACAAATAACCCGACATAGCCCGACATCGGGTTCGTTGTACGTGTAACATGACGAGCTCCGTTCGGCGTCCGCCAGTCATCGTGCGCAGTCCTTCCGGCCATCAGACGTTTGCCGGCCGATGTTTAAATACCTTGATTTTTGCCGATACACGTACAATGAATCCGATGTCGGGCGATCGCCGGGCGCAACCGTTCTTTTTTCGATCTCAAATCGATTCCTTCCCGGGCCCGACGTCGGGTAAATTTTTAAGTGAGACTTAACATTAATCCGGACGCCGCCCGATGCTACAAAATAACCCGTTGTCCGTGCGATCATCGGCCGGGCGCCAGTCCGATGAGCGTAAACAATACGTCGTCCGCTGATCGGATGATGATCGGTCTTTATTTGTGCCTGAGGTATAATTTAATCAGATGTAGCTCCATTAAAGAATTGACGTGGTTAATATGTTTTCAGGTAATTGCTTCATTTTTTACGAACTAACGATTTTAGAAGTGCAAGTATTCATGGTTATTCGTTGATTTTGAGTATGTATGTCACTTTAAAAGCCCATTAACCCTCAAAGTTAACGAGTTTTTCAAACAATATTTCGAAAAATAAAGTTAACACATAAAAAATCTATGTTTATAATAGCAATAGCCAAACTTTTTAACGCTAGATGTGGTCTAGTTATATAGATTTATCAAGATACAAAATGCTCTTTTTTTATTTTTTTGCGGGACAACATATTAAACACATGTTCATGTACCAAGTTAGTGTTCGTGTGTCGTATGAATAGATATCGTGAAATAAAAAAGGAATATATTGTGCCACAAAAAGAGCATTTTGTATTTTGTATAATATATCTTACCATATCACATCTAGCGTTGAAAGTTTGGCTAAGTGCATCTTTTTATTTTTAACAAAAATCTGTTACATTGATTAATAAGTGTTACTTTGTAAATGTATGTTTTACGATATTCATGATAAATTATACTCTGTAAACATTTTCTTACGCATATTTAGTCTGAATTACATGTGAACTCTTTTTATAAAATAATTACAAATTTCGGATACATCAGCAACGGCGTGAGAACTTATTAAGGATGCGTTCAACCGTTTATGAAATTTGTTAAACAAATATTTAAAATAGTTACGCCTAGTTCCAGTAGACAGTACACCAACTCCAGAGGTTGAATGTGTAGGTATAATCACATATTGCAGAGGGATACCCTTGCTTCAAACAAACAGAAAGTATGACAACGTTTTTGACAATGTCAAGAATCGGTTCTCGTTTTAAACTATACATACCATTATTTCATACAAATTATTTTATCAAGGCGATCAGGTGAATGCATTAAACACGCTAAAACATAAAAAAATCAATCATAAAACTCATTTTAAATAGAGGGAAATTCCTTCGACTGTGTTGCTTATATTCGTAATCACTAACGTAGCAACGCAACTTAACATATAACTACAAAGAGGAAAGGTTCTAATGATCCGTGCAATACTTACTTGCAATGACCCGAGTCCCTTTTTAACAATAAGTTGTTTTGAGGAGGACCATTCACACAGAACCATGGTTGTATCCGTTTATAACCGATACCGCATCCGAGAGGGATACCGATATTGCGTTTCATCCGAAAGGGGGGCCGGATTGGTTATGCATTGCGAGTTACATAACTTAAAAAAAATCCCCGTTCGAGGTTTTCAAAGGTAAGGGAATCTTGTATTGCCTGCAAGACTGCAAACGACGTGCTGCTAAGATCGTTAACAGTAAATAGATGGCTGTTCCAGGCAGTTATTTGCTTTAATACTGACCGACAAATACCCCTCTAATTTACTTTTTTGTTTAATGATACAACTACAACAGCGCATTTGCAAATGCTGTTGTGACGCTTTAAATTTTAATAGTTTAGTACAGCGACATAATATCGCGAGATTGCACTAATCGTTATAACTCTAAGTATTCGGACGCTTCACAATAAATCATATCTCCTACAATATAAATACATAAACATATTCCCAGAAGCCAGTGTTCGATTCACTCAATCATAATACAATATTATTTATACAAATGTATACAATAAGTTAGACGATTCTTACTCAAGGCATTGCCGATTACATATGGAAATATCTTCGAAACTGTTTGCATTATAGAATGACTGATTTCTGAAGATGGACCGATAAATTGAAGTTATGTCAAGAAAACACAAAAGGAATCGATTTATTTGCTGACAGAAGAGTAGTTGAGAAGACAGGAAAACGTGATTTCCATGAAGTTTAAGTTATAAAAAAGGAAACGTGACTTTTTATATATGATTTTGTTACACTCCTTTTCGCATCAATAACAAACGGTTGTCTGTTTTGGCAAGTTTAAAACTATTATATTTGGAAAAAAATTAAATCATATATCAGGAAAATTTAAAAAAGAAACGAACTTTGATTGCCCCCATCGGGATGAGAAACTGAAACTTTGGGATTAAAATAAACACGTTGATACTTTGTCATTTATGCTTATGAACTTAACAGCATATTAAATGTTCACGATATTTAGGATTGACCACTTATTTACCACTTTGCGATGACACGCATAACATAAGCTTCATGAATTTTGCTGAATACTCCTTGAACGATTACGCACATGTTGATTTTGCATGAGTATTTAGTTTCCTTGTTTAAATACTATCTAGACCTTATGTATAGTATCTGTTTTAATATACGACTGTTTATTGGCACAGATGATTTTTCGCTCTCAATTAACTATTCCCGTGCTGCATACGATACGGAGTACGACGAGTTTTCAGTATGACAACATGTGAACATACTATAGTGAACATGCAATACTCCTGCTTGCAAGATTTTTTATTTGATAACACGCGTATGCAAACACAGAACCAATACACTTTTCTGCATTCACAAGTCGCTGATAAATTATTAAAAAGCCTATGTCTGTGTTAAATGTTTTATTCGTAAAGTTAATCAAGAGAGCTTATAGTTCACAAGCAATGTCATTGGTCAATATTTTAAGTTGAGAATACATCTTTATACAAATATTGTCGTGATCGTGAAATAAGGTCGCTTTTGAGAACGAAAGGCATTGTTTGTTGTTAAAATATTCCAAAGAGCCGAGCAATAAAGTCAGTTTATGTGATGAAACGAACACCTTAAAGAACAATGTGCATTTGTCATCGTGTTTGTGAAGTCAGCAGGCCAAAAATGTTAAATAACCATATCTCAACGTGTGTCAAATGTATAATATAATGTGGCAGTGGCTTGGAAAATGGGTATTATGGCTCAACAATCACATTTCAGGTTCTATATATTTTCTTTGCACATTCTTTTAGAAACAAACTGCAAAAAATAGGCATCTATCATTGTTATTTTTCGAGATACTGACCATAACGTATTATCACTGTTTAGTGCAAAATGACTGATATTTCGTAAATATGCTTTCAAAACATTAACATAAGACAAACACTAGTAGATGATCAATATACAGCAATATTTTTATACTTTACTCCATAAGTGTATTTTATTCATTATGTGATACATACAAACATTTAATTTGTGTCTTTTGATACAATTTTTTATATGGTTTTCATGGTTACAGAATTAAACAATTTGATTTTTTTTTCAATAAAATATTTTTTGTCGTTATTTAATTTACTGTACACAAATACAAATTTCAGAGTAAATTGTATACATTTTTTATATTCATATTTCAGGTATACCTTCTGAAACTTTGAGTAAAGCAATGATAATAATACTACAGCATTCTTTTGTGAAGACAAGAAGACACAAACATTCCTTGCTCACTTAAGGTGTTTGACTTCACTTTTCAACATATGGGTAATAAACTATTGTCATTGCAAATTGACTTTATGAAGAGAAAAAATCCAATTAAGCTGAGCGGAACAGCGCACGTTGAATTTTAATTTGAAAAACGGGATGTTAAAATAATTTTGTTGATATAGAATATTATTCTGACATGCTATTATGGGATTTGATGCTTTTTTGCAGTTTGACGACAAATGTACAATTATATTTGAAACGTTGACCCAATAGATATATTAGTGTTGTTAAAGCTTTTACGATGACACTTAGTGACTCCGCCCGTTTCCAGAATTATCATGTTTCTAATCGATATCACTATGTTTGCCCCGCCCACAGTTCAAATGATCAGCTTATCTTTAATGTTAAGTAACTCATAAGTCATCACCAATTCAATTAATGTTTAAAGAAATCATTTAAAGAAAAATCGATCAGGTTCAGGGGTTTAAAAGCGTTGATGAAAATGATGGATTATTTAAATAGTTATTAGGGGAAAACACGCATTAAGTACAATCATTTAACATACGTGAAATAGTTACAGCAAGATAAAAGAAACCGCTATGCTAAAAAAGAAAGTTCAATAAATGTTTAACAATGAACTGGTAACTATATCGTGCATGTTACGATGCGTAATTATGATGTGTTAAATTGCAATCAACAAAGCTCAAGGACATTTAAAGTACCACTTATTAACTTAAAGATTTTTCGTTGGGTTTGAAGCAGATGAACACTCTATAATCTGAGTACATCTTATTATACTTCATAAGTGTGTTAACGAGGAAGCTTGCAGCAATAATTGTTCACAATTTTCGCATTCGTAAATGTCATCGCTTGAGATGCTACTGATCGATTTCGTCGTCGCTACACGTGCTGGGTTTGTTAATTAGAGTTTTGTTTTTAATGCATTCAATTTACACTGGGATTTTGTTATATAATAAACATTATGATCATTCTTTATGCGAATATGAAGAATACAGCTTTATCACAATCCAGTTAGCAAATGTAACGATTTTTTAAATCTCAGAACTGTACAATAACTTATTTCTGTCTATAAATGATGTACCAGAAACCGTTTTTCGAAGAGACAATTTTGCTTTATTTCACATTGCCATTTGTGTACAGACACAAATGTGTTGTAAATAAGTTGTTGACTCACTAATAACAATAAACAACTTCTGTTTGCCATAGTTCATTATTCAATGCGGTCGCTCATGTGTCGAATTAGACGTGTAAGCAAAGAGTTACAAGATTCTAGCAAATAATGTTCAGAAATGACAAGCGCTACCATTCCAAGATGGCCACCAAAACTAAAATAACAAATAACTCTTGTATTTGCCAAAACCAAATTTTATATCGGTTATTTCATTACTTTTATACGTTTCGAATTGCATTTTGTTTATTTTATTATTCCTATCATTGAGTTATTTAATCGCAATTAAATCGCCCCTATTTTTTACATTTGTTTTTGCAATTGCTGCGATTTTTTTTATGTCTAACAAAGAGAAGTAATGTTAAACGTATAGGAAATGGTTATACCCCGTCGCACTGGATGAGTGTCCTCTCAACGACCACAACAGGAAGATTTTGGAAAAGTGCGATAGTTGTTAACCTGTCAAACAGTATGCCGGGGGTTATGCGATTTGTTGTTTATAAAAATACAAATACAAAGCGCAATTGCACTCACTCGAACAGTCCATTTTAAACGAGCGCGACATTAATGAGATATCAAATAACTTCATAAATATTTTAAAACATAGTGCGATAGAAGTGTTTGGAAAAACCGAAATAAATAACAAAAAAACATAATAAAATTCACCACAGCAAAAAAACATGGTTATACTTCCGGAGCGGAGTTTAATAAACATTGGAATACATTTCTAAAGGACAGATCTAATGAACATAACCAACAATTATTTATCAAATCGAAAAATATATATATACGCACTAAACTCCGAGTCAATCAAAAATGTATGCATACAGACAAAAATAATCTCACAAATCTTAGTAAACATAAGCCACGAGAATTCTGGAAAACAATTGAAAAACAGTATTAAAAGAAAGATAACAGCCCAACCAATTTAAACACAACGGCACTCTATGAACACTTTAAACAATTATATTCTGACAATGGGAGTAATACCGAAAATAGCTCGCGCGAAAATAATCACTTAAGGGCAGATCCAGAATTAGATAAAGACATTTCACTAGAAGAGGTAACTATTGCTATCCGCGATCAAAAAATTAACAGAAGTAGCGGTATCGACAAGATATGCGTAGAAATATATAAAAAAATTCCATACCGGAATTTTCTTCTGTTATATTAGCACTTTTTAACAGAATGTATAAAAATAGTGAATATCCTAAATCCTGGGGTGAAAGAATTATAATACCTATATTCAAGGGAGGGGATACAGAGGATGCGAAAAACTATAGAGGTGTCACCCTAATTAATATTCTGGCAAAAATATACTCAACAGTACTTCTAAATCGATTGACAAACTGGTCAACTAAACATAAAAAATTGACGCAAAACCAGTTCGGCTTTCAGAAAGGAAAGTATACAGTAGACTGCATATTCGTATTGCAATCTATTATACAAAACACTCTTAGCCAACAGAAAAAAACTATAGTGTGCCTTCGTGCATTTCGAAAAATGTTGTGACAAATTAGACCGAACTCTTATATTCCAAAAACTTATTAATGAAAACGTAAGCACAAAATTTGTAAACGCCGTACGGAGCACGTATAACTCCGTCAAAGCATGTGTCCGGCATGAAAGTACACATACATCACTATTTGAGTCGAATATTGGTGCAAAACAAGGCGACCAAAGCTCAACGTTATTGTTTTTATTTTTCATAAATGATATTGTTTCAAGTTTAAATGATCATATGGATGACCTTTTTAATATTGAGAATGCTAAATTATTCATACTGCTTTTCGCCGATGACGCGGTCATATTCGCCTAATGCACTACAATCGCTACTTAAAGATTTAGAAAATTACTGCAACGGGTGGAAACTAACAGTAAATACAAAAAAAGGACAAAATTAATGATTTTTGAGAAAGGTAGACATACACGATATAATTAAACATTAAATAACACAATATTAGATATTGTCGATTCATTTAAATATTTAGGGGTAAATCTTTACAAAAACGGAGACTGGAACCGCACGCAAAAACATATCGCTCAACATTCACAATTCGCATTACACAATTTGTTTACAGTATTTAATCAACTTGAATTACCTATAGACGAAAAGTGTAGACTGTTTGACAGTCTAGTTGGGTCCAAATCAAATTACGCAGCCGAAACATGGGGCTTTCATGAAGAAAAGGATATCAAACGCATACATTGTAAATGTTTTCGTAAGATACTTAAAGTCAGAAAATCCACATACCTAGACGGACTTTACGGGGAACTAGGGTGATATCCAATGTATGTAAAACGCCAATTGACATTAGTTAAATACTGGGTAAAAATCATAGATCCGAACAACAACATACTGACAAAATCTATTTATAATCTGCTTAAGAGCGATGCTGAACGTAATAATACATCTGCCGGCAAGAACTGGGCCTATCAGATTCAAGAACTACTCGAACACATTGGATAAGCTACCATATGGACGCAACAAAATACGCATACCCCAAACGAATACGAGCTATAAATAATAACAAATCGAATTTCGGATATATTAACAGACTTGGTTCTCAAATATAAACAACTCAAATAGACTGGCTGCATACCGATATTTCAAATATGACTTTGAAGCTGAAAAATATTTAAAATGTATTAATAACAATAAATTTAGAATATTACTTATACAATTCAGAATATTTGCACATAATCTAGCCATAATAAAAGGTCGTCATGAAAACATACCAAAAGAAAATAGAAAGTGTATTTACTGCAATATGAATGCTATAGAAAGCGAATTTCATTTTTTATTAGTATGCCCCCTATATAAAGAATTAAGACAACAATACCTAAAACCATACTTTCGTCATTGGCCAACATTGAACAAATTCGAAATAATAACGTCATCAAAATCAACAAAGGAACTAAATAACCTATCAAAATATGTTTATTTAGCCCTCAAACTAAGGTCAAATGTAACGTAGTATAAAATATATGCTGTTAACGCCTTCATGTGTGTATGTCTATTAAAACAGATACAATAATAAGTGAATCTATTAACTATGATTATTATTTCCTTTTGCCTACTGTTTAAAATATTAAGGTAATCGAATGAGTGTATTGGATAGAGTAAAATTGATCAACATAGGCGATGTTTTTATATAATGTTGACTATTTGTAATGAAGAAGATCACTTCGGTGTCTGATTTTCAAACTTTGAAAATGTAATTGTATTGTTATCATTATCAATTAGAATAATCTAAAGGTAATTGATTTGTTATCATTATCAATTAGAATATTCAATTTACATAAAAGAGACAGCAAACATATGTTCAATGCTAAATGATTAAATAAATCTACTCCTTATTTTTAGTAATTTTAACATGAGCATTACGTAATAATGTTACTTAACTAAGTCAGTGTAATTGAACAATTTTTAAATTTTTAATTGTATCCAGCATTGAAAATATATTCGATAATTTCAACAATGAGAACTTTTTTTTGTAAATGAAATTCACCACCGAAATGATATATTCATTATGTAAATGACTTATTGATTCTATTCTTTAAATGATTTGACATGCCTTTTTTATTTTTGTTTTACCCACTATTTGTATACATCATTTTGTGTTGTACTTCTCAAATACATGTACCATGTCTTTACTATCTCAAACACATACTGTGTATAGGCTATTTATTTGCAATATGCTATTTAATGCCGAATAAACGTTATGTTATGCTTTGTATGATTTGTTGTTTGTTTGTTTTTTCGCGTGTTCTCTGCGTTCTCACTACGTCCTTAGCATTGTCATGCGTTTATGCCGCGACCCCTTTGCGTTCACAAGGGGACCAGTATCGACGTTACAGTGTACACACATCGTTCTAAGTGCAATTTATACGACACTACTTAGACATTTGTGTTTTCATTACGACCATATAGCGTCGGCTTTTTTAGCATTTATTTATTCCACCAACGCCGAATTGGTTTGCATAAATTTTCATAAATGTCTACGCTTCGACGTGTGAGGCCGTTTTGACAGTAGCATAGATCTTTATTGGATGAATAAAATTATATTTAATAATAAATAGAAGATATGATTATGTACGTTTCACTGCTATCGAAATCATGGAGATATAAGTTAAATCCCATTATTTTTTTCATTAGAAATATCGGTATACACATGTAAGTTACTATTTCTGATGAAATTAAACAATATCAAAATATTCATACATATAGCACGGGATGTCGAATCACGAGTGTAAATCAAGCAGACAGGCAACGATGGAATATTCTGCGATAATTTTAGGCAGTGCTTTAAAACGTTCTACCAACAAATCGTTGAGCAGATAGAAATGTTATCAATACTTCTATTAAACCGAAAAATAAAACTATGTTAGCCCCGCCCACAATTCAGATAATACACTATGTAAGCCCCGCCCACACATCATCTCTCTATTCTCTAATCGATATCATTATGTTAGCCCCGCCCACAGTTCAGATGATATCACTTTGTTAGCCCCGTCCACACATCATTTCTCTAATCGATATCACTATGTTAGCCCCGCCCACAGTTCAGATGGGCAGCTTATCGGTGATGTTTAGTAATTCGCAAGTCATTTCCAATGCAATTATTTGTTTAAAGCGGGACTGCACGATTTTGTCAAATATTTATGAATTTATATAAAATGTGTAAAAAAACCTTCTTATACATATATTTCAATATAAAGTAAAATAAAAGTTAAGAACAACATGTGTCGAATAAGCCAGATATTTAATTCTGAAATCGAAAATGTATGTACAGTGGAATTCGCCAGCATGTATATCATGCATGTACGATGTGAATCT
Organism: Dreissena polymorpha; assembly: GCF_020536995.1. NCBI lineage: Eukaryota > Metazoa > Mollusca > Bivalvia > Myida > Dreissenidae > Dreissena > Dreissena polymorpha. Next base: position 27,354,400 of record NC_068367.1, read on the forward strand.
AAATTTAGATTTACGGATCATTTTAATTTCCTGCAACGATATCTATTCATACGACACACGAACACAAACTCAGATTCTAATAAAAAGACGAATGCTTCGGTTATTGTAGAAAAATATGTACGAATCATACATATCGCTAACGATCTCTTTCTCTTTCACTGAGGTCCCTGTTCTTGCTTCATCATGTTCATTTACGTTCTCTTTTAGGTTGACAAGTAGACTTCCGTGTTCTTCTTCTTTAACGATACCTGTACTATCTGTTCCTTCTGTAACTGTTGTCTCAGCATGAGTACTTTCTTTTCCACTAGGAATTTCCCTTACTTTCAGGTTTGTGGGCGTCCCCACCTGCATATGTGTCAGGCACATATTCATCCCCTGAATCACTGTTAACATTTGTCAGTGAACTTCGCCGTTAAGTCAACAATTTCTTAAGCACTGGTACTGTAGATAAATCCATATGTGCTAAATTAAATGCATGAGTGTTCAACGTATAGAACCAGATGTGTTCAGCACATGAACACCATTCAAAAATCCAAACTTTCTTCAAAATTCTATCTGATAGTTATAATCTCGTATGTTAATGTTGGAATTTCACTAAAACAGTTTGCATTCAAAGTTCACTGGATCACCGTAGTGCTAGTTCTAGATATTGGTTTAGGTTCGACGCTGGAGTGTTTGCGCTGGTGTGTTTGGCTCCTGAACACTTGCCCCACATTGGGTGCCATTGTTACGATGTCAGAATACTGGTATAGTTCCGTATTATTAAAGGGATAGTAATCCGCAACCGTTAAAGGGGTAGGTTCTGTTTTATTTAGACAAAACACAAATCTAAGTTTAAAAAGTCAACAATCACCTATACATGTTGACCAAGTCAAGTCTTCTTTTCAACTGCTCCTGTGACCAATGAAAAGCCTTTAAATTGGTGGGAAAAGGAAATGACCTGGGGTCAAGTAATATACCTGGTTAAACACAGTAATCACAAGTATGGTCCAAGGGAAACAACTCAATCAAAGTAATAAAACTCCAAAATCAAGTCTTAACAATGGCTTTTAACTACATCGTACATGTTTTTATGCGTAATTATAATGCAATGTATTATATTCACATATGCATTGAAACATTACTCAAAGCTTTTAACATTCGGTTGCAATACGGGCTTTGTTATAATAAATGCAACGATGTACAGTTTTGCAAGTTAGAGTTTATTGTTGCTTTACCGGTGCTTTTATAGATTCATACACAGCGTGTAACTGTTTACTTTTTTCCGTTATAGCTTACAACGAATAACATTAACATTCAATTTATATCTGTTTTCGATGTGCAATTATCAACATCTAGTTTTTGAATGGGACTTTTTAAATCAAATAAGGGAGTATAAGGAATGGAACTATTATTATGTACAATGATAAGGCTGCCCAATTCAATGAAGTGTATAAGTATATTCCGGTCAATATTCAGATATAATATGCTTTATTTAGCAGGGATGTTCCATTTTTGTATTGGGGGCCCGCAAAATACTAAAAGAATTTAAAAGCAAAACACACAAATCACATAGGCATCGCTTGAGCATATACATTTTATTTATCTGACCGTAAGTTATATATATCCATTCGCCTTTGGCGGAGGAAATTATGGCACACTTTCAATTGAATATAGAAAGTGACAGATGGTCTAAACCCAATCCTACACAAGTAGAGCATATGACATGTATTGACTGTAAATGTATTGAAGACGAATATAATTTTGTGCTTGAATGCAACTTATATACAGATTTTAGATGTAAGATTTCAGAAACAGACCAAATATGCAAATAATTTTAGGATTAATGTTTTCTGATAGAGAATCTTTGTAAAAAAAACTTAGCGCCTTGGTCCTTGTCGCATTTTTAGTTAGATTAACCTACAAGGGTTTGTTCATTTGATGTACATTAACCCATCAAACGTAGTCAATGCATTTCGTATATCTATTTATGTTGTTAAATACTTACACTAGCTCAGATTTTTTTGATTTTTTTGTAAATAAAACTTACATATGTTCCATACGTTATCAAAATTTTAAGTATAAAGTACTTATTCGAATCAAAAATAGTATTTAATGTTTGTTTTATGAAATTTGATTATGTGTTGTTTTCCATGCAATACATTTAACATGTTTTATTGTTGCGAAGTAAACGCGTTATTGGTTCTGTTTAGAATGTAACACGTATTATTTATTGCATTGCCTTTAATTGTAAATTTCAAAGGAATATAATGCACTATGAGACTCAATGTCTCCTGTATTTTCAGCTGTTTTTTTTAAAGATTTTTTTAATTTTCTCACAATGTTTTTGTGCGACGAGTAAATGTATGTATGATAAACAGCTGCTAATTATTGATTGATATTCATGTATGAATTATTTTTAATGTTCAGCAACCTCGCTTACTCATAATTTAAATACTTGTCAGAAATATGAAAAGAGGTTGATGTTGTTATCAATTACATGTACAAAAATGTGTCCACATTGGCGATTGGCCATTTGAACATGTTGCAAATAAAAATTGAATCTTGAATCATGAACCTTGATTTTAAGCTCAAACTATGTTAATTAATTTGCTTATAGTGGCCATGACTAATACAGGTCCTATGTATATATGATTTCATCGCAACAGCTTCATCCGGTCTTGAGATCTTAATCCATGTATCCATATTTTGTAATATTGACCTTAATCTTGATCAGATCGATCCAATATGCAATCTCTGAACATAAGGAATATATGTAATATATGTATCAAATGTCACTACAATTGCTTTACAATTCATTTCCCTCCAGCCATACATGACAAACTAGCTCACCAAAAAACTATACTCTGCCTATGTTGCATATATGTACAGGCACTTAATTTTAACAAATTTCAAAATAGAGTAACCCACCAAGGCAATTGTGGCCATTTCAACACGAAGACTACAAGATCTAAATTTTAGTAAAATCCCTTAAGCATTTCCCAAACCTTCCTATATAGTGCATATGTAAATTGACAATTGCAAGTTGTCCATTTTTTTTTAAACTTTCAAGTAGACTAACAAAAATTGGCAAATGAGATAATTTAAGTATGGGAAATACATGTTTATGTTTGAATGTAATCACTATAGCCATTTCTGAAAAACTCGTCCGGACACCCTGAAGTACGCCTACGCTGACGCCAATGCGAGTAAAATAGATTGCATTTTTTTGTCCTGAAAATCAAGCAAAATATCACAATGCGTAATCAATTTTTCCTATACATAATTGAATATCATGTGCGTACAAAAATGGTTATAAGTAATATCCAAAATACGTTTCTGTTTACGTTTATACATGTATTCTACACTGTGCATTTGCTGTTAAACAAACGCCTTGTCACTGACTATGGTGTCGAATGTGTTCTGAAATTAATGCCGGCAAAAGGAAGCACTATGACCAGAGTAAGCTGCTGTAACTCTTATTGGCCTTCGTAAATATATCGCGTTGAAATGATTCCCTTAACAAAATAATGCTCTGCATGAGAAAATCACAACGTGCAAATAGAGAAACGGCAAAGTTTAAGCAATGGAGGAAAACCACGTTGTTTAGCTTAGTTGGTCATGTCTCCTTTCTATAGACATGGTATGCATGCCCTCCTTGGTTTAATTCGGACACGAACATATTACTTTCTGCGTGCCAGATCTAACGCTTCTCAATTGTGACGTAAATCTCCTCGTTGGGGTGCGTTATGAGACCGTGGACCGGCTTGATATTCAAGCCAGGCACCAGTCGCAGCCGGAAGTGACGAACGAGGGCCACCACGAGGGTGGTCGCCTCGGCATAGGCGAACTTCTGGCCGGGACACGAGCGTTTTCCCGCAAAACCGAAAGGAATGAAGGCGAGGGCGCCTCTCTTCTTGGTTTTGTCAGGACTGAACCTCTCAGGATCAAACCTTAAGTAGAAAGCAAGCCAGATGTTGCCATTATTAATTATTTGGAGTATGTTATAAAACGATTTATGAACAATACTAAACGCAAGCGTGTTTTATTATTTTAAACTTACTTGTTTAGAAGCGTTTACAAAACGGTTCGCGTCAATCTAGGGAATCTAATTACGGCGGACGGAAGTAAATCCTATCGTCTACTATGGTGAAACTTAAGTAAGGAACTTATTAGAAAACCTTCCATGATGGACAAAATGATACTTTAGAGAGGCTTTTTACATTTGACATAACCTTGAAAGCTAGATCAAAGACCTATAGGAGCTGTCTCTTTTTCGCAATTTAAGAAAAGTATGTTATGTTTTTGGAAAAACTTTAAATACTATAATAATGCTTCGAAGAAGTATCCGTACATATAAATCATAAAAATCACACTAAATATCTCAACTATATCAATTAATGAAAGTGGTTTATAAAACCAGTTATCAAAGCTCGTCGATACTTACAACAATTTTTCGTCAAACACATGGGATGCGTTTTCATGAAATTGATAACTTACACTTCAGGGTGGGGAAACACCTTCTCGTTGAGGCATGCCACGCCTATCGCATGAATCACTGGCGTCTGGAGAGATAGAGAGATAACATAACGAATCACAAACCCGTATTCGTAATTCAACCTATATCTAAAAAACAAATACAAACTGCCTTGCACTTGGGTCGTATGAAAATTTGCAAATAAATAAAATAATTAATGTCTATTCCAATTGAATTACAATTAATAACCTAGCTGACGTGGGTCAGATTCGTTTTGACCTCGTGCACAATTCGTGTTAAAAGTTTTCTTTAACTTCCAAATTTCAGCTTTGAGTTGAGTTTATGTCATCATGTCAACTGTATGGTAGAACAGTATACCGGTCATATTCCAACTTTCAACTTATCATGGCTGTAACATTATTATTGTTTCTTCAGACTTTATTAGCAAAAATATTAATGCCTGAAACTACAACATCAAGATGTAGTCTCTTTAGTTTTAAAAGTGTATACATGTACGTTGTATTTCCGTTTACTACATGTCATGTTAACTACACATTACCCTTAATATCGGCCTTACTTATGGAGACAAAACTTGTTATAAAGATTTATATAGCAACATAACATCAGATATTTTCATCTGAACACTCATCTGAAGTTCCGGAAATTCCACTCGGGTTAGAGCTGGCATACTTGAAACTAAAACTTTTAATTGTTACAATTTGCCACATATTTCTTCATTTTATATTTTGTGATACTACGAGGATTGCTTATATAAAGTATAAAATACGTCGCACATTTTGTGAGGACGAATGGCCGAGTGGTCTAATCGATGGATTTTAACTCCATTTACTCCAGGGGTTAGTGGTTCGAGCCAAGTTGAGGGTTACTTTTTTCTTTCTGTAATTGTATTCATGCTTTTTACTGGAGCTTTAAGATCCATTGTTTACATTTTTCAATATAAAGCATTTAATGACACATTTCAAAACATGCCAAAATCTGTGAAAATGCCCCTTTACCGTTGCGAAGTAATTGTGCTCAAACTGGTTGCCAGTATACATTTTCTTTGTGATATTAGTTTTACGTATGAAGAAAAAAATCACACTTGCACGATTTCATGTTTTAAGGACAAATGCCTGCAAGATAGAATGTTGTAAGTTAAAACGTGTAAGAGAACGTATGCGGACAGTTTACGGACGAACGGTCAGACACATGGGTAATTTCGTGTTATGTTCTTTAAACATAAGCATGCTTGTAATAAGTACCAATATTAAATTATTTATTTTGTATCTATTTTTGGTTATCAGAAGCTATAGTACTTCTTAACGAAAATTTGATCTGACAGTTTGATTTCAGTACAAATAAAGTAATATCTGCCTTAGGCGCTTCCGGATTACCAGAGCCTTGTTCTGAAAAAAAACTGGGCTTAATGCATGCGCGTAAAGTGTCATCCCAGAATAGCCTATGCAGTCCGCACAGGCTTATCAGGGACGACACTTTCCGCCTAAACTTGATTTTTGGTAAGGAGGGACTTCCTTGACACTGAAAAACCATAAAAGCGGAATGTGTCGTCCCTTATTAGCCTGTGTGAACTGCACAGGCTAATCTGGGACAACACTTTACGCACATGCATTATGCCCAGTTTTGTCAGAACGCGACTCACTGGTCTCTCTTATACGTACGTTTTTGGGGATCACATATCCGTTGATGGTGACGTCCTCGTCCATAAATCTCCCCGCCAAGGTGACCACGATAGCGCAGCGTAACGTCTCGTCCAACACCTGCTTGACGTACCTGTTAACAATAACCCAACACGTACAATGCGGGTTTATATATAACGCCATCTGAATTTAATATGCTCAACAAATAGTGGTTTAAAAAAGAAAAAAATTGTCAATATACTATTACACGAAAATACAAATGTGCGTATCACTTATATTCAACCACGTGACCCTACAGACTGTTTAGCAGTCTCAATATGAGGCATCTGTATGTGACTGCTTTCCAATAGCTTCATACATTCTCGAGTTTTTGAGCGAGAAACTTGCTTTTCAATGATCCTTATACGTAAAATAATTTGACTCGATTATTGCGTTATTTCTTTGCAGAAAAACATGTATTTCTTGTTAATATTGAATTTCACCATTTGAGGTTTTCCATGATGATAAATGCAAACATTATTCGAGGAAACGAGACATAACGAAAGTTACTCATCCTTCAAGAAGTTCTGAAATGTTAATAGACTTTTAAAAAGCTTCGTGACGTTAGAAACGCTCAGTAACGATTTTGACTAACACAACATAGCTTACTACAATTACACTTCGAAACGACCCTGATCCTATGGGTAACGTACTGAAATGATAAGTAATCACGGTCATGCTACGTAACGGCAGTAAAGCTAAGCGCAATGTACTGAAAAGTTGAGTACATAGATGAGTCTGAGAAAACTGGGCTTAATGTATGTGCGTAGTGTCGTCCCAGATTAGCCTGTGAAGTTCGCACAGGCTAATTAGGAAGACACTTCCCGCTTTTATGGATTTTTAGTTTCATGGAAGTCACACTTCACGAAAATCAAGTTTAGGCAGAAAGTGTCGTCCCTGATTAGCATGTGCGGACTACACAGGCTAATCTGGGACGACACTTTACGCATATGCATTATGCCCAGTTTTCCCAGAACGCGACTCATATGAGCGCAACGTAACAACAGTCCTGTATACTCGACGAACTTGAATGCTACGTCACCTACGTAAAACAACGATACGGAAGTGATGCTTTAAGGGACGAACTAGAAAACTTCGTAAACAAATTAACGTTGCGCAAATACAGTAACGCTGTACGTAACAAGAGTGACGTTTCATGTAGCAATACGTTATATTCAGTGTACTGAAAAGGCACTTAACAACAGTTAAGAAACGGAACGATAGTAACGCGATGTACTAGACAGCTTGATAACTTAAGTAACACTATGTAACGTTTATGTCGCTACGAGGCGAGAGAGAAAAGCGCTAGATTATTAACTGAAACGCTAGGTAACTCAAGTAACACTACGTAACGCTAGATAAAGTGATTGATTAAGTAACATTTAAGCTACACTACGTAACACTACCAAAGCTTCGTGGCTACATAAACGCTTCGTCACGATTATAACGCTATACACAACGTACTGGAACTCCCCAACGTTGGTGTGGTCCACGTTGCCCTGGTCTCCAAGCACTCTCCGGATCTCCGCGTACACTCTCTCTTGTATATCCGGGTACTGGGCCAGGTAGTAAAGCGCCCATGACAACACTGCAAGAGGAAACACGGGATGGCTTACTTCGGAGTGTTCCAGGCCTTTTATAAAAACACTTATTTTGGAATAAAGAACCAAGCCGACCCATTGACGACATGTTTAGATGTTCATATGCATTTGAAATTCACTTGTAGTAAAGTGATCCAGCGTCGTTGTTACACATGGATTATATAGGTTTTTCGTAGATCTGTTGAGAGTAGGAGCCGGCGTCCCATTTTAAATACAATTTAAATTGTAATTCGATCTTAAGATGTTCTCATAGCTAAGAATTCCTTAAATTTTGGTATAAAACAGTAGCTGCGGATGCTAAAAATGAATGGTAAAATAAGCAAGTAAACTGACTAGTTAAGTTAATATCGGAAAGCTAGTTTTTAGATTTACTACATACAAACTTACAGAAGCCATTAGCCGAAGGCAACTTCGTTGTGGTAAATGTGCTGATTTCGCATTTATTAAAGTTTACTTGTTAATTCCAACATTTACATAATATTCCACGAACACCCTATTTAACCTTTACCTGTCAAAAATTAAAAAAAGGCCCACGAGAGTTACTAAGAGCCGTGGTGTAGTGGATATAGCGACCGGGAGGTCACGGGTTCGATAGGAGCGTTCTTTAAAACTCCCCCAGAGACACCAAGTACTGGTTCTAGGCCCAGGAAACGGACTCGAGAGCGTTTCGAATAAGCCTAAGGCTTTCTACACAATCAGGCCCGTACCCAGGCCATGGGCCCAGGGGCCCGGGCCCCCCCAGCTGGCTGTCGAACTATGATTTTTTTTTAATCGGCCCACTGCAATTTTTTTTTCTCGTGCAAGGGCCCACAGTACACGTTCCCTTAAAACAAAAGAGCATCTTTGTTTTATTGTCCCTGATAAACAAGGGGATTAACGCTCGCCAATCGAGATAAGCCTCTAGGCAATGTTTTCTTATCGCCTTGTACACACATCCCCGATCAGTCCCCCATTGTGATCATGAATGCTATATCTATCGATGGTTGATGTAACATGTATTTTGATACGTGCAGCGAAGGGAAGCAACTGCTACAGGAGTTCGTAGACTATGGTCTGATAATTGCCGAAGCAAGTTTTTTTCTTTCTGCGAGAAGGCCCTAGATGTATTTTTCCCTTCTAAAAGTTTAATTGTTTTTTTTAAAACCTTTTATTTGGAATTTTTAGGTCCCAATATATACTTTTTGCATTGAGAATAGGGCCCTGAATTTGAACCGGGACAAAAACACTGACAAAGGTATTAAAACTGAGTATTTTTAATTTTTGAAAGGAAATCACTGAAAAAGACTACGATGTTAACATGTTTGTTTAAAAGAAAAACAGATTCATAAATTTGCCGAGCAACAGATAAGAATTTGGCAGAATTCAGTATTTAAAATAATTGAGTACCGAGAATTGAGTAATATCAACTTATTAATGGCTCATTGGTAAAAAAATGAAAATTGAAACAACAAATCGATCTCATTATATAAGTTAACCTGATCCAGTGTAGAAAAATATTGTATAACTAAATTATCTTTTTCCTTGAATTTGTTTGAAAACAGTAAAAAATGTTATATTGATTATTTAAGACTTTCATTATTTCACCCAAAAATTAGGCGTTTCGCGCAATTTTTTTCATCAAAAATGGCAAGGTCTTTCCCAAAAAATCAGATTAAAAAAAACCTGTGACGTTATTGATTTGTGAAAAAAATGGTGGAAGCAATACGAGAGTTGATGTTGGTAATCGTCAGTTTAAACCTGTTTCGGAAATCTAAAGCTTTTAATATTGTTGTGAATTCACACCACTGTTTAAAGCTTAAGACTTCCGAAATGTGCTGATTTACTTGTTATATTCCATTAATTCATATCACAAAATACGTTTTGTATAAGCATTAAAATTCACCTTGCAAAGTGCCAAATAAAAAAAGTATATATATAGGGAGGGGGGACCCCTCCCCGGTTGGGCCCCCCCCCAGTAAAAAAATCCTGGGTACGGCCCTGACAATCAAGCTAAAATAAATAGGTTTAAACTAAACAAAGGGCTTACAATTTCCGGCCGTGTGGAAGCCCCCGATGGTGTACACGAGCGCGTCACAGAACTGTACCTCTTCGTCCTCTGTATACTCCATGAGCACATCTAAAAATAGCTCCTCGCCTGCGCGTGGTGGGTTTCGCTTCCGGTCGCGAAATATCTGCAGCAACACCGAGGATAACTCCTGCTTGCCTGACAAATACGGAAAACAAAAACCGCCATGAAAGGGCAAACAGTTAAATCTGGAGAGTACGAATTAATGTGTATCGCCATTTCCGCCTCACTCTTCAAGTTTAGTATACGCCCGAAATGCGACCGTCTCGACATTGAGTGGTGCGTATTTAAACTTCTTTCAACTATACAGAATGTTACAAACCAGTATTTGCTGCTTTATGTAAGTCGGTTAAGGAAATTAAAATTAAAAAAAAATGTAGCGATGTTGGACATTACTTTTTGGCAATCCGACGATTTAAGCATAAAGGGAGACCACTCCACGACAACTCACCTTCTTGGAGTTGCCTCTCTTGTTCATTCGGATCAGTAGAATTCACCAACTTCTCATTCCATATCTGAAAATGAGCGGTTTAACACAAATAAGATGTGAAAATATCGACGTAATAAAACTATCAATCAATCATAATGCGTTTACATATTGTGAATTTAGGATTACTGTTTGTCAAAATAACAAAAAAAATCCCTTCTTGAATTGAAGAAGAATCACGCAAAACGTATATATTTCATAAAATTTATTTTGAATAGATTGTCAAGCATATCGCACAGAGTATAACACAATAAATGTGTATACGTTTTGGCTTGGACAATACGTATTTTTTAATGTTCATCTCAAGATTTATCATCCACCGACAGGCCCCAGGCACATTTACTTATGTTTGTTTTACTAGTATGTAATCCTTTGTCGTATAATACTGGTTAAGGGTTACAAGAATTACACTTCTAAAACGTTCTCTCAGGATTCATTATTGCTATATAACCCGACTGTCAAGTGCTGTTAGAAAACACGTGTTAAAGCCTACCGTTTCATATATTTTCCGGAACTGGCTTATTTGTTGGTCGGTACTCATTGCCTTTCCAAACAGCGACGCGAGCACAGACCGCAGTGCGAATACCGTCATGTGAGAGCACACGGGCACGTGCTCACCGGGCGAATATGACGTCCACTTCCGCACGATGTCGTCTGCTGCCTATGTACAAACGAGTATGGCGCGTTATTATAATTATAAGCTCGAACAGTTTTAAATTATGAACCGATCGATGATTTTTTTTTATTCAGTTAGAATAGCCGCTAAGCCACCAGGTAATGGCGTGTGCTGAGCGAGGATGCAATTGCACAGAGGAAAGTTGTCAAACAATAACAACAACACTACAGCGGCTCATATTTATGAAAAAAAGACAGAGAAAACCTGTTTACCTCCTGGAACGGTTCTATGTATTTTCGGATGGAGCCGTGCGTGAACACCCTGTCATAGACCTTACGTCGGCTCTTGCCGTCGTCACCGTTAGCGTACTCGAGACTTCGCGCCCCAAGCAGCGGCATAAACAAGTCGAACATTTCGTCTGAAGCAAATAGTTTTATTTTGATCCTGCCTTTGTTGCAAACATTGACCTAATAAAGCAGGGTCGAATAAACTAGTTGATCTGTTGTTTACGTACTCGGGTTGTACTTTTTCGGTAGCGGCTTAAACATACTGAAAAAAAAACACGTCTGCATCCAAAAAAGGGTCGAGTAAAGAGTTAGAATAGTTCAGTTTCACATACGGCATCAAAGTTGGTGTACTCGCAACTGCCTAGATCCAGCAGCGGTATAAACTTGTCAACGAATCTTCTGGAGTAAGTTAATATTTCGGGCACATATTTGTCATTCATAATCCTATATCAGGCCCATATGCCGCGCATTTCATACTACGTCGAACACATTGTTGAATCTGCGTTTTGGTTTAGTTTCTAAATTAAAAAACGTATTCTATCTTAATATTCATCTTAAATGAACACATTTTTGTATTTTACTAATTGAAAGTGCCTACTGCGAACATTGTTAATTCCTTTAATGATTTGAAATACGAAATTAAAACGTATTCAACGTAACAAAAAAAAACTAAATAAATTTATGTTTATAAAAATGCTCTTTGTTCGCAATTTGCATCTATGTTTATGACCTACTCCTCGACTCACAAGGTCGGTTGAAGGCGGTCGTGTGCTGCCTGAAGAGCGTCTCCTCACAGATGCTCACCATGCGCGTGCGGCCCCACCAGAACGAGGCTAACGGGCCGAACTGCGCGTGCAGTTGCACTAGGAACTGGTGTAGGCTCCCAGCCTTGGATATGTCTCCGTGGTTACCCTCCCTGAGAAAAAAATGATGCAGTAATTTTGTGCGCGTGTACTTCTTAAGATACGGAAATGCACATATGATATTTTGAACTTGAAAACTGCTGACCAAACAGACAAACAACAACATTATTGATGTTTTAGCATTCAAAAACATCTTAAAAGAAACACGGAACCCGAACACGGCATATTAAAGCATATTTTATAGTTAAAATTAATTACTAAAACGGGAACAAGCTGACGATAACGGTATATTCAACCCAAATGGATACCACATATTCCGTTTCATTAAAAGCAATCACTTGCCTTGGTTAAATATGGTGTTTAACTACCTGATAATATGCACATTGCTTACATATAGGAATGCCACTTATACAGTTTCATCAAATACATGTCACGCGTCAATGACATTATGCGCGGCAATGAAATATCACATGAACAGACATCACGTATGCTTAAATTAACAAGGATATTCGTTTTACACACACGAACACTCTATGTCATAACGACTTAAAATAAGACGGTCGGAAAAAGTGGAAACACGCTCCTTAACACAAATCAGGTATGTCTACAGAATCGTTAAGAATTGAGCTCTGAATAATTGATCACAAACATAATTGTTGATAACGCGCCTTTTTATCAGAAATACAGATGACACACCTTGACAAGGATGCACATACTATTTAACAGGCTATAAAACGCGCCCGTTTACAAACTTATACAACCAGCGAAATGGTTGGAACAACTGTGCACGTAACATCATAATCATATGTTTAACAACTGTGTATTGTATATAACACCGATATCATATCCCCCACACGATCGACTGTCTGTCTTACCCATTTTTAACATTAAATTGTTCACTACTTTTTCTAAGATAATAGTAAAGTCCAACATTACAGCAGTATTGCTTGCTATAATAATCTCGATATGTTTCAGTTGCAATACACCACACCCCAGCTACCAAAACATACTTCTGAGAGCTCGGCTGCATACCAGGAATTGGTGGTGATGATTTTTTGCTCTGTAAAATACAAACACACGACGTATAAAGCAGGCACATGCTAATTAGTCTTTTGAAAATATTGAAGACTATTGAGGTTTTAAAACATCTATACATTTAAACCACGAATGTTCATAACCATACAAATGGTTATCTAAATCAAATTGATACTGGTGCTTGAGATGGTGGTAACGACGAATAGTGCATATCTCCCACCGACGCTTCATTAAGTATATATATATATATATATATATATATATATATATATATATATATATATATATATATATATATATATATATATATATATATATATATATATATATATATATATATACACCCTTGAGCGTCGTCAGTTTGAATCCCAGAAGTATTATTTAACAATGTTTAAAAAGAACAGAATTAAGATACTTACCAAATGTTTTACTTTTGAGCTTCGAAGTTTTAAAACTCACGTTAAAGATAGTATTATTCAACATACGGACAAACCAAAGCATTTAAAATTAGGAATATAATCATGGCACATGTACGACTCCATATCATAAGTCATTATGTATGAAAGGGTGAATGTTGCGCTTTGAAAGACAGTTCAATGCCCGTTGTGAATCCGGTATTACCCTTGTACATCGATACGGAGTATAATAACGAATATATGTACAATGCCTCATTTTAAGTTATATTATCGTTTAAAGAAAACTGGTTAAAGGTTAATGGAAAATACCAAATAATTATACAGCATGTTTAACAGACTTAATATAAAATATCGTGTTGCCTGTACTAAAAATATGCATTATAGTCGATCATCAAACTACCAAAAAGAAGGCTTACCGATGATCGTAGAAACAAAAACAGCAACAGTCCAACGACCGCCACCAACAACGCTGCTTCCATGACAACCATTGCGAAATAGCTAACTGCAAAAATCAAATAAAGACTTAAATAAAGACTTGCATTTACGATTTAAAATCCGCAATTCAATGAAGTTGAACGCGGTCTTATGTTGCTTATACTACTGAAATATACATCGTTAGCATACGTGGGTCGTTATCTGCTATACGATGTAGCACGTCTATATTTATGCACGGTCTAAATTATGGCCTTTTCGGTCACGTCAGTTTACCCGTAAGACAGCGCACGTATTAGATACATTAAAATCCGGTATAAATTAATGTGCGATCGGTATGACAGGGAGGTTTAGTTCATGGTATTGCGAACATTGGCGTATGCAATGTGATACGGCTTAATTACTGTCAAGTTTGCTTTGTTGTTTTCTTCTGTTTTCTTGTGTATTGTTTATTAACAAAACTGTTCTGTTTATGTTGTGTTTTTTTAAGATATGTAAAAAACAAAACCGCGTTGATCTCGCGAAAAAAAACGACCAATTGTGTTACTAAATATATTAACATATGCAATTAGTCGTGTATATCGAACTTAATAATAAATATCGTGTAGATCTATATCGAAATAAATTATTAATATCGTAATAAAAACATAATTTAATATAAGCGACAAGCTTACCTCAATGACAACTTTAATATAATATCTTTAACAGTGAAATTGAAACGAGTTGCACTTACATTTTGTATTATTCCATCTCTTTATCGAAACTTCTTTTAAACCACACAATTTTATTGAATTCCTATCGAAGTTTTACAATTATGCACGATAAACACGCAATGCAAAATACTTTTTGCAATGCAAAATACTTTTTGCATTTGTTCGATGCATTAAACAATATTTTACTGTTGAAAACCACACGTCCAACATGTTCTTAAAATTCAGAATTTTATCTCAAACCAGTGTGTTTTGTCAGAGAAATTACGTCAAACAATATACGTCATAAATTGCGCTGAAGTTGCATGAAAGATAAAAGTACGGAAAGCCGGCTCCGGTCGCCAATTACGTAACGTCAACGCGTGCCGACGATCCGCCGTTACTGGACAATAGGTGCGAGATAGCCGAAAGTTTGCAAATAACCGATTTTGGCACAGTGTGCCAATAACCGGGTGTTTGCACACTTGCTCAATACCGAGTTTCCACGAGTTATTCGCGAAAAACGGCAAATTTTGTTACTAAATATAGTAACATATGTACTAAATTTTATTTACGTTTCAAATATTCAGAACCCGTTTGAATAATTCGAATCGGGATATTTGGATCCAAGAAAAACAAACTAAACTTAAAACGGCTTCGTATGCTGTTGTATGTAATTAATATGTGATCCTATTTGTTGTCTCAGTTTGATGCATGCAAAACGTTCCCCATATGCTTATTCACGTTTTGACTTACAACTTCTGGTGTATGCCACGTGCGTGACAATTGATAAAGCTGTTAATATTTTATGACACATGCACATAATTTCATACATTATCTTCAAATTACCACCCGTAAACAATGTTTTTGCTGCGATATGCATGAGATAAATTCCGGTTGAGTCTGACGGTGTTTCGGTCAAACACAATTCTATGAAAATGAGCAGTTGCGAAATATTTTGAACGACATAATTGTTCAGAGGATACAATATTTATTATGAAAGTAACAACAACATCATTTAAGTGTTAAATGATTTAGATGTATTTAATTTATTTCAAAATTGTAAACACACAAAAACACAAATAGTTTGTTAATAATCAATTATCAAATTAAAAAATCGGATTATTTCATAACACAAATACATGTTTACACAAATATAATATTGATATTTGCTTTACGTTTAAATGTCCATAGTTCATAAAACTTGGAGAGAACACATGTCCTTGTGATATCTTGGCCGAGTTCGAAAATGGTTCTGTTGGTTAAACAACATGTCTACCAGGGGCGTGACAGTTTTCCTTATATGGCCATGTAAAACCTTGTTAACACTCTAAAAACCATATTTATTGGCCAATCTTTCGGAAACTTGATCAGAACATGTGCCAAAACAATATGGTTCTGGTTGGATAAAATAAAAAGGCTTCCAGGGGAGGGGCATTTTTTTGTAATATGGCTATAGCAAAATCTTGTTAATTATCTAGTTGTCACACTTATTTTCCAATCTTCATGATACTGTCGGAATATTTGTTCTAATGATATCTTTGATGTGGTCGAAAATGGTTCGGGTCAGTTGAAAAACATGGCTGCCAAGGGGAAGGGGCATTGCCCCATATATGGCTTTGGTTAAACCTTGTTAAAACTAACACTATAAACAAAAATTCTAAAAATATCTGGCCTGATTTTAAAATGGTTCCGTTTCGTTGAGAATTACGGCCGCCTGTGGAAGGGGTATTTTCATTGCATGGCTATAGTAAAACCTTGTCAACACCATAGAAGTCGCATGCATAGTCCAATCTTTATGAAGTTTATCAGAACATTTGTTTTAATGGTAACTAGGCTGAGTTTGAAAATGGTTATGGTTTGTTGAAAAACATCGCCGGAACGGAAGGGACATTTTTCCTTACATGGCTGTAGTGAAACATTGTTAACACTCTATAAGTCACATGCTTAGTGCAATCTGAATAAAACTTTGACAGAAGATCGCGGTGGTGTAATGGATGAGGTGTCCGCCTAACGATCGGGAGTTCGTGGGTTCGCTCCCTACTCGGGGAGCGTGCTCATTATCTCCTCCATAGAGACCAAGTACTGGTTCCGTTTCCAGGAAACGGACTCGATAATGTCCCTTTGCCTATAATGCTCGAAAGGGCGCTTGGCAGTATATATAGATAGATAGAACACTTTATTTAATGACTTTTCAGTCGAGTTCGAAAATTAGTTTGGTTTGTTGAAAAACATGGCCACCGTGTGGCAAGGCAGTTTTCTTTATATGACTATTGTGAAAACTTGTTGATGCTATATTGACCACATTTATTCGCAAATCTTCATGAAACTTTTGTCAGAACATTTTTCCCAATACAATTTCAGCTGAGATTAAAACTGGGTAATGTGATCTCGAAAACGAATTCACTGGGTCAAATAAAAAAAAAAACATGTTAATACTCTAGTAGTCACTTTTTGTTCGAACCTTTATGTATCAGCTCGCATTTTTTCATAATATTCTAGTTTTTGAGTGTCACAGACGAGCTCTCTAGCGCCCATTGTTCTATTGTTTAATTGTTTTACTATGGAAAAAATATTTAAAACATTCTAAAGTGGACAAAAATAAAATGTGTGTATGTGTCAAATAATGATCTTTCTATTGGTGTTTAGTGTTCTTTTACCAGTGTGTGTCTAACAGCAGTGTTTTTGTATGATAATTGCAAAATATAAGCCATTTTGTACTATGCCGTGGTATTTTTATTTATGAAATATCTCGAATAATAACAATTATTGCGCCCTATTTTTTCATTTTGTTTCTTAAACAAAGTTTAAATGAAATATACAAAAACATGAAAATGATATTATTGAGCCATAATACCTCTTTTTTCCAGCCACTGCAACATATTAACAACTAAACATTTGTTATGAAGATTATAAACATAATCATTAAAAACGGTCTTTTGATATGAAAAGAAACGATATAATAAAAAACAGTGTGTTATGTCACAAGACAGCGCTTTGTAAAGGCCTCACTGTCTGTGTTTAAGTTCTCAGTAATTTGTTTGTGCCCAGTTGGAATCAAACATAACTGCATATCCGAAATAATTTAGTGTATGTGTAAGTTGTCAAATAACATATCAGCATATTTATAATTATAACAAGTAGAGATTAATTATAAATTTTCATTGTGTGTTATTGTGTCATGTCCGCAGAAAATGTAGTGAAGTCTCTACTGTCTGGGTGTCAGCCGTTCTCAGTGGTTGGTTTGTCCTCAGTGATAAGTCTGTCCTAAGTGGTTGGTTTGTCCTCAGTGGTTGGTCTGTCCTCAGTGGTTGGTCTGTCCTCAGTGGTTGGTCTGCCCTCAGTGGTTGGTCTGTCCTCAGTGGTTGGTCTGTCCTCAGTGGTTGGTCTGTCCTCAGTGGTTGGTCTGCTCTCAGTGGTTGGTCTGTCCTCAGTGGTTGGTCTGTCCTCAGTGGTTGGTCTGTCCTCAGTGGTTGGTCTGCCATCAGTGGTTGGTCTGTCCTCAGTGGTTGGTCTGTCCTCAGTGGTTGGTCTGTCCTCAGTGGTTGGTCTGCTCTCAGTGGTTGGTCTGTCCTCCGTGGTTGTTCTGTCCTCAGTGGTTGTCTGTCCTCAGTGGTTGGTCTGTCCTCAGTCGTTGATCTGTCCTCAGTGGTTGGTCTGTCCTCAGTGGTTGGTCTGTCCTCAATGGTTGGTCTGTCTTCAGTGGTTGGTCTGTCCTCAGTGGTTGGTCTGTCCTCAGTGGTTGGTTTGTCCTCAGTGTGAAGTGTATCAAGCAACTGTCCACATTTATCTGTGAAATGGTATGTTTTATCATTAAAGTGAAGACAACAAATAAACAGCTGGATAGAATGGAAAATTTGAAATTCACTCGATGCTTGCATTATGGTGTTCCCAGTCGTCTGCAAATCATGTCTGCGACTGCATGAGTGTGTTTGTATGCACAGGTATTTGGATCCAAAAGAATGCATACCAACACAGTGAGGACATCTTGAAGACCGAAACAAAAACCTGGCTTTTCCTACTCTTTTTCCGTATTATATATTAAACAAAACGACCTACGTTGATTGCATAAAAGTTGCAGTCTCCTTTTTTGAAATCGTATGTATTCCATATTCACAAATCCGCAAATAATGACACATCAAGTGACATTAAAAGTGTGTACATGCCCCAAAGGTTGTTTTAGAAATATCATGTCTCGTATGTAAGAATTATTCTCATTGAAGCTTCAATGTACTCCAAGTTTTACATGACTTTAAACCGGATCGACGCAATATATGTACCGGAAGAATAATCTAGAGCGATGTTTATGTTCAAATTCGGGCAAGTGTTCCTTTCTATCAAAAAGATAAGGAGAAAATATGTATTCACGATATAATGTTAATTTATAAATACGTTATCTGAAATATGGGAAATAACAATCGACACTGGACAGTACCGTTAGAAAATGGTACTACGTTTCAGACAGTCATTTCAAGATTTCGCATTCGGTCGGATTTAATTTTAAAGGCTCTATAAATGTGAGAAAGTAAATTATTATGCATATAAACTGGTCTAATTTTTACCGGATTTCAGTTTCCTGTGCATAAAAAATGCTCATAACACAGCTTAAGTGCAACGTTGTCAAGACTTATGGAAGATATACCCGTTTCATAATTGGTAGACATGTTTACAACTTTGCAACTAACGTGATGTGTAGCCTCAAAGCGTTTACGTATGCTAAAAATAGCCGAAAGAAAATTAAATTTTAATTCTGTTTTAAACAGTTTTTTTACCAGCAGAAAGTTACTTATTAGATTACTACAAACGTTTTCACCATTTAGAAGTGACCAACTTTGTGAGTGATACCGGAAAACGTTGAGAATATACGATATATTTTTGGTGACCTGAGTGACTTTCACTTTCCGAGTAAACATCGATGTAAATAAACTGATTGTTTGTAAACACAATAGACTTGGAGGACACTATATTTTGAGCTCAAAACAAGTTGAATTGCTTGTTTTTGTATGGTAATGTCCATTTGCATATACATATTGTTTTTTGATAACCTTTATAAATAAAATATGAAAAACAATAACTAAAAATCGGTAAATAATTACGGATCGTGACCTTTAACTTTACAACAAGATTCGTCAATTACAAGTCTGTTCACTAGTTATGAATGCTGTTCAAATCAGATGTACCTACCTATGAAATTTTAAGTGAATACCTTGTATAATTGATATGCTCTGGAAAACTTTATAAACTATCATTATGAATATTAATGCACGAATCAAAGTTCATGTGCAGTACACACTCCTCCAATAAGATCTAAATACTCGTATCTTAATTTTCCGGTTGAAACATCTTGAAGTATAAAAAGACAAAGCGCACTATCCTACAAACTGGAGCAAGACTTGGTTCTCGTAAAACTAAACCATATACGTTGAAGATGTGCAGTTTTTAAGTGCGCACGTAATGAGGATTTTCGTTAAACTAATAAGATCAATTAGAATATTCACAAAGCAAGTTCGGTTTCTTTTCACATTTTAAGTAAATGTTTAAAAAAAAGCAATTTAATTAAAATACAGCATCAGACAGATATGCAGAAAAACACCGATTTGTGCTCATACTAGTAAAGTTTTTTCTGGTTTTTCGAATAAACATAAGGCAAATGGGGAACTGTTTTATATAGCACTTACGAAAATAAATTAATGAGTGATTAATTCAAAAGATTAAAACGTTGCAGATTCTACGTCAAACTGTTTTCAGTTGTAAACTTGGGTATCTCGATTGTATTTACAAGTGGAAAAATAATACTATTACCAGTATGCGTTACAGTCTAATCTTAGAGATTAACAGTCAATTGGGTTCGATGTGACACCGACACACCGACACATATACTCGTATAGCCATCACACCCGGGCGACTAGTTTGCTTGTTACTAAAACAACTTTTTATTTTAAGGTATACAGGTCAAATATTATGGTCACATGGGATTTTGTATCCACATGGTATCTAGGATACGATTCGATCTTAGATCATTCAATTCGGTAGTCACCCGGAAGAGAGGAATAGATAAAAAACATCGACTTCAAAGTAAAAACAAGCGAAATGTCAAGGCCACTGGGTTTGAGAGCTAATTCCACCGGATACAATTTCGTTCCGTTTCCGGAGGCTATTAAAAGAATGCCCTAAATTCTCTCAAATAAGTACCGTGACTTCTAGTTGTCGGGAGGAAAATAGAGGCCAATTAATTTTTCGATCAACCATTTAGAGGCAATTGTCACAACGTCTTATTAAATGACTACAAGTCGGGCTGGCCAGACATCTGATGTTACACATGCATATTTTGACAACGGACCCGACACGTTGGAAGAAACCACAATTGCGCTAACATAATATTGCATTAATTTTTAAATTGCAACATAAAATGCCATTAACATTCCGTTTTTATGATTTACAATTACCCATGAATAATAATTAATTTTGCGTATAAAATCAATGCAACTGAATGATAACGCCCGTGTGCTGGTGGGATAGTATACTAGCATTCAACGTTTTGTCATGTCACTTACCACAATATGCATCTTACTGATTTATTGTATTCTGCTTCATAAACGATAAGGTTTACCAAGGCTATAAAATCCGCTGTTTATAAGACTTGTTTATTTTGAATAGAAAATGCATCTTTATACGTACGTACATAATATAATAAAATGTTGAGTATTTTCACTAAGTCAATTTATAATGATTTCCATGCGAGATTATTTTGAAAGTATAGTACCCTTACAATCATGACGTAACCGCACAACAAAAGACAACGCGGCATAAGTTTAAGCCTTCATCTTGATACTTTGCTTCGAGCTCTTCTTTAGCATCCTCAACATCCGCATAGACATTTGACTGGAACCAGCATAGCCGATTCGAATTCCCGCCGTTATGCTCAACCACGTGATGATAACCGAGCCACGTGGTTCAATAATTTTCCCGTTATTTAAACTTTTATTTCATTCAGGTAATTTATTCTTTATAATGAACCTGAACTTATATATTATTTTCAAAATATAAAAGATCAAGAGCTGTCACCATAGGATGACATATGCCCCCTTTAATTAAACGCTTTGATAGAAGTTATGAGCATTTTTTAAAACCTAAACGCAGATTTCGAAACCTAAACGCGGACCCTAAGTTCAAGGTCAAGGTCACAGGGGTCAAAATTTTATGCGTATGGAAAGGCCTTGTCCATATACACATGCATATCAAATATGAAGGTTATATCTAAAGTGACATAGAAGTTATGAGCATTTTTCGAATGCTAAACGCACATTTCGCAACCTAAACGCGGACCCTAAGTTAAAGGTCAAGGTCACATGGGTAAAAATTTCTGTGCGTATGGAAGTCTTTTCCATATACACATGCATACCAAATATGATGGTTATATCTCAAGGGACATAGAAGTTATGAGCATTTTTCGAAACCTAAACGCAGATTTCGAAACCTAAACGCAGACCATTAGTTCAAGGTCAAGGTCACAGGGGTCAACATTTGTGTGCGTATGGAAAGGCCTTGTCCATATACACATGCATACCAAAAATGAAGGTTATATCTCAAGGGACATAGACGTTATGAGCATTTTTCGAAACATAAACGCAGATTTCGAAACCAAAACGCGGACCCTAAGTTCAACGTCAAGGTCACAGGGGTCAAAATTTTTCTGCGTATGGAAACGCCTTGTCCATATACACATGCATACCAAATATGAAGGTTACATCCCAAGGGACATAGAAGTTATGAGCATTTTTCGAAACCTTAACGCAAAGTCTGACGGACAGACGGACGGACAGTTCGATCACTATATGCCCTCCTTCGGGGGCATAAAAAGATACCACTTTTCGTAATAAAATACTTTAACAACAGAACTGGAAGAGTTTTCTTGTGATGACAGAGATTGTGGAACGCCAACTATGCGTCAATATTCATTAGAATACTGTTTGTTAAAACTAAAAACATACAAATTTATTTTCAATAAACAACGTAACAGATTAACCGATAAGTCAACATTATTTATTAAACAATTTTATTGCAATTAAAGAATGTTAAATAAGAAACAAGATGGCTTGAAATGTCCAGGGTCGCTCACCTGAGAAACTATACTAGAAATACTAGAAATTTACTATAGCAACATGAGGAAAAATGCCCCGCCCCCTGGCGGCCATGTTTTTCAACCAACCGGAACCATTTTCAATTTTATCAAAGATACCATTGGGACGAATCTTCTGACCAAGTTGCATGAAGATCGGACAATAAATGTGGCCTCTAGAGGGCTAACGAGGTTTTACTACAGCCATACATAGCCATAAACGGATAAATGCCCTGTCCCCTGGCGGCCATGTTTTTCAAGCAACCGAAA
Source organism: Dreissena polymorpha (assembly GCF_020536995.1). NCBI lineage: Eukaryota > Metazoa > Mollusca > Bivalvia > Myida > Dreissenidae > Dreissena > Dreissena polymorpha. The sequence continues at coordinate 27,377,433 of NC_068367.1, forward strand.
CCATTTTCGTATCCGGCCAAGATTTCATGGGGAAAAATCTTCTGACAAAGTTTTATGATGATCGGACAATTAATGTGGCCTCTAGAGTGTTAACGGGTTTTACTACAGCCATAGAGGAAAACTACCTCGCCCCCTGGCGACCATGTTTTTCAACCATTTTCGAACTCGTCCTCGATATCATTGGAACAAATCTTCTGGCAAAATTTCACAAAGATCGAACAATAAATGTGGCCTCTACAGTTTTAATTGGGTTGTACTTAAGCCATATATATATATATATATATATATATATATATATATATATATATATATATATATATATATATATATATATATATATTTATATATATATATATAGCCATATTTGGAAAAATGACCCGACCCATTACGGCCATGTTTTTCAAGCAACCGTTATATATTTCAATCTCGTCTAAGATATCATCAAGACGAATCTTCTGGCCAAATTTCATGAAGATCGGACAATAAATGTGGCCTCTGGAGTGTTAACAAGGCAAATGTTGACGACGCACAGCGCACGAAAGGCGATCACAAAAGCTCACCATGAGCACATTGTGCTCAGGCGAGGTAAAAAACAGCTGCAATTAATATATTGAAACAATTACCGATGCAGTCAGATTTAAATTCATCAAATGTGAGTATATGTGTTTCTACTCGTGCTGTAAAGATATAACGCGGTTGCCCATCTCAACTTTTCACAGGTCTCTTGCATGCAACAGCGCACAAACCCACACACACAACGTTTTGCAACGTAAGCATAACATAGGATACCCAATCTAAACAAGTTTCATAATAATCCGGCAAAACTTCGACTTCTAGTGTACCCTATGCTTCACTACAACCATACAAGGGAAAATGCCATGACCCCTGGTGGCCGTGTTTTTCAATGAATCGGAACCATGGCTTACATATGTTAAGTACAATTATCTAAGCAAGTTTCATGATTGGGTAAACCATGCGACTTCAAGAGAGTTCACACAGTTTTACATAAATCAAAATAAATTAAAGCCCCCCACCGGTAGCGGCCATGTTTTTAACCAAGCCATTTCCAATAATTGTTCAAGTAAGTTCCATGAAGATTGGAAGATTGAAAACATCCGAACCAAATTTATTGCGATACCCATAGTTGATACTTATTTAACATGCTGGTTTGTAAAGTTGCATCCCTGTGACAGCGAAACATACCGAGTTACAAGCAACACAAGTTAAAGAATGTCGTTAAATAAGGGCCATTACTTTAGTTAAGTCCCAAAAACAATCCGAAACAAAATATGCAGGTGCCCAGGTTCATGTACTCTAACATATGTTTGTTAAGTCTCATCCCTCTAGCAGCAATAATTCTAGAGTTACTAGCGACGCAGATATTAAAACCGACGTAACAATGAAAGGACGTACGGCTATTGGCAAAACACTATCTCCACTCTCACATGAAACTGGGGTGTACATGCACACATGAAAATCCGAAAGAAACTTAAGAAACATTTTGTATCAAGCTTACGCCTATATATGCATATAGCTATTATTATTTACAAGTCCGTGGTATTCATATCAATGATTTCAAGTCATTTCATATTGAAAGCTCTATCTTTATGTATATTCATGCACGCTGTGATATTAATCATTGGTCTATTTAAGGTGTTTTAGTGCTAACTATAGCCAACAGTGACAGAAAACGTAAGTATTGTAGAAAACATGTAAAGTGTATTTAAGTGACTTCAGAACATAGGTTTAAATGTTTGAAGATTACATATTCCTAAAGAATGCTATCAGACAAAAAATGTACAGCTGTCTTAAGACAGCATTTTAACTGTCAATTATACAGAAAATAACATTCAAAACATAAAACATGGACAAAAGCCGTACAATATTATTGAAATAATGCTTGTTATATAGTACTCATTACCCAATTACATCAATGTAAACTATTGAAAGTCAGAATAGTCATTGACATGATAAGATGTTTAAATGGAAGTCGAGGAATAACCCAACTATAAGATCGTTTTTTGCAGTATTTTCATGGATATAAAAGTGAACACTTTGCACTCTAATGATCAATCTTGTTTTAAGGGTTTTCTTAACATAAATTTATTGAAGTTTAAAAGCGTTATCTTGAAGTGCCCCTATCCGATCTTGGACATCACTTTCCCACAACATGCCTAGTGTGTACAAAGCCCGATAGGCTATTCTAGTTTTAAAGGACAATAAGTTACGGTAAAGATTCACAGAGACATAACGGGATGCTGCATCCTGCTCATTTTTGCTTTCATTGCTGCCCTTGCCAAACACAAAGTAATCTTTTTTTCTTTTAATTAATTTGTTTTATTTGAACGTGCAAAATGCAATCCATAAAAACCAAAATTGATCTGAAAATTATTCACAAGATATCCTGGCTGAACATTTTCTTAAAAAAAATAAACCTTTTAATTACAGAATTCTTGTTGTTTTAAATATTTTTTAAGGTTTTGTGAAGAAGAGTTTGTCAAGAAATAACTAGCTGAAGGTAATTCAAATATCTTAACAACTTTAAGGTACGTTAAGGTATTGCTATTGGTGTCATTTTTTTTTTTTGGGGGGGGGGGGGCAGACAATGCCCCTAGCTTAGAAATTCCTTGGATTAGAAAAATCCTTTTCATCAAATCTCTGTATCATTTATATCCAAGATCTTTCCCTGGAGGCTGCCACTACATATTGGTGAGGGGGATGGCACAATGGGCCGTGGTAATGTGAGTCTCTGCCTCACCATAGGTGTGAAAGGTTGCACTGCACTCACTACAGGCAAATAACTCCAGCTGGGTAGCCACGTGTGATGTAGCTTCTACAATTGCTTCGGCATCAGTCAACTGATCCGTTATCTCCATGGTGACCAAATTACTACCCATTGCAACGCCTTCATCTGGGACAACCAGTCGGGTATCTCCAGAAAGAATCTGTCCTGAAGATTCTGTGATCACGACATTCTGTTCACCAGGCAGGAACGGGACCTGGGTTGCAGCAATGACAGGAATGCCCATTGGCCTGACACCGCCAACCTCCACCATCGAGGCTTCAGACACAGTTATGATTCCCTGTCCGCTGGGGTAGATCACCACCATGCCAGACTGCTGTGTGGCCTCTGTGGGTGGCTTCTGCACCTGGGAACATTTCCTCATGTGGAACTTCAAAGAGGATGCAGTGGAGAAGATCTTGTTGCAGTAGAAACATGTGTGTTTGCTCACGTTTGTGTGGATGGTCATGTGGTTCTTCAACAGGTTCATGAACTTGAATCCCTTCATACAGTAGCCACACTTGAACGGGCGCTCTGCAGAGTGCATGAAAGTCTTGTGCTTCTTGAGCATGCTGCGGAAACCAAATGACTTGAGGCACTGGTCACATTGATACGGCCGATTCCCTGGAGTCAAAATAATACACATAAAAGTATAAGTATCGTTCAGAAATATTTTTTGACAAACGGTGACAACATGCGTTTAAAAGCCAAAATTATGCAAACTTTTCAAAAAGGTGGATTCATTTAGTTTGCATATCTTATCGTATTAAAAATTGCCTTAAAAATTAAAATGTAAAAAATATAAAAAAAGGAAATCCATTGTGTAGGCGTTGTTTAATTGCTTGATAGATGGGATTTATAGAGCCTTTAAAATAAAAAAAAGTTAGTTCACAATGAATTGTAACATCATAAATACCTGTATGCTTATTTAGATGATCTTCGTAGTTAGTTTTCACCCTGAAGCCTTTGCCACAGAATACACAGTGGTAGCGGTACTGTCGCTCATTCTCAGGTTTATGTGTCTCCAGGTGATCCTCAAACGAGGCCTTTGTGGAAATCTTCTTATTACAGTGCGTACAGGTGTACTTGGCAGAGTTGTGCAGCTTTAAGTGACGGAACAGGGTCCATTTGCTTCTGAAATGTTTGTTGCAGATCTCACAGTTCAGCTCCCCATCGTCAACATGCTTGGCCTCGTTGTGGGACTTGAGAGTCTGATAGTTGACAAACACCATGTTGCACGATTTGCACTCTATGGCCTCGTTATGCTTAATCTTTTTATGCTCCCACAGGTCAGCTCTTGAATTGGTTTTGAAATGGCAGGTCTCACAATCATATTTCTTTTCTTTGGACGACGTTTCCCCATTTACATGAACTTTACTGTCATGAGCCATCAGGCCTTGCTGAAATGGGAACGCTTTGCTCTTAAACACCGTTTGCTGCATCTTAGGACCATGTTTTTTCTCAATATGATTGGCAAGTGACTGACAATTGTCGAAATCCATCTCACAAACATCGCACCGGGGTGGCTCGTAAACATGATGGAACGTTTTCAAATGATTTGTGAGCTCAGAAAAAGTCTCAGCCTGATATTCATCACAAAGTGAACACCTCAGGTTATCGCCTTTTAGGCTCTGTGCAACTTTTTCCATTTCTTTCTCCATGGCCACTTTTTCTTCCTCGTTCACTTTGCGGCTACCAACTTTCACGGTCCGAATCCCAACTTTTGAAATCAGTGGGATTGAGGACTTCACATTGGATGTCTTGAGGTTCTGTACAGTTGAGTCCGTAATCTTGCTCATTGCTCCACCAGATGCTTTGTTATCATTTTCATCATCCTCGATCATTTGACTTGGGGACAGTAGAATCACTTTACTTTTCTCAGACTTTACATTCTCTACAACAGGTAATTCCTCATTTTCTATATCTCTGTCCTCGTCACCGCCTTCATCTTGGTTGTCAGAGAACTAGAAATGTGATACACAAAATGACATTTTATGATATGATATTTATTAAAAAAGATACACCTAAAACATATGTGTTTTGTAAATGACTGAAAATAGACAAATCTAGTTTTTTTCATAAAAACCTCATAACCAGCTCCAGCTATTGTTTATTTCTTCTACGGCTATTGAGTATGTCTTACACAGCTATTGGTGTTAATTTCCTACCCACATATTGTTTATCTCTCCACAGCTATTGTTAATTTCCTACCCAGCTATTGTTAATCTCTTCCACAGCTATTGTTTATCAATTCCTTAGCTTTTGTCTATCTCTTCTCCCACAGCTTTTGTTTATGTCCTCAGCTATTGTTAATCTTTTCTCAACCTATTGTTCATCTACCAAGCCATTGTTTATATATTCCCCAGCAATTGTTTTATCTATTCCCCATCTATTGTTTATCTCATCCCTAACAACTATTTATCCACTCCATACTTATTGTTCATTGAAACCTTTTGATTTAAAACTACAAGCATCTGCAAATATTTAATTGCTCAAACTGTAGATGCCACTCTGTAATCTTGCTCGTGGTTCGACATAATGCCTTGTTATCATTTCCATCATCCTCGATCATTTGAGTTGGGGACAATAGAATCACTTAACTTTTCTCAGGCATTACACTGTTCACTTAAACAGGTAATTCCTATTGTCCATCGCTACACACTCTTCATTAAATTCATCTTGGTTGTCAGAAGAAAATGTAATACACACCTATGATTTGATATTTATTAAACAAGAGGCCCATGAGGGCCAGAATCGCTCTTCTGCTATAAACACTGGCTAAGTGTGGAAAGAATAAGATGGAAACTGTGTACTTAATCGCGATAACATGGAGAATTTTCTCAAATTCAAGGGGAGATTATTGTGTACTTATTTCTCCAATACTGCTCATATTCAATAGGGTTCAAATTCTCATTGATATAAAAATACTGTACAAATTTGGAAATAATTGGATGAAAACTGTGGAATAAATTGCGTAAACAAGCTGGATTTCAAAATTTTCATATTCAAGGGGAAGTCATTCTGGACATATTGCTTCAATATTGCTCTTTTTAAACAAGGGCTGTTTGTAAAACATGCCCCATATGGGCTGTCAGGTGTAGTGGCAGCATTGTGTGAATATGTTTTGTCACTGTGACCGTGACCTTTGACCTAGTGACCTTAAAATCAATAGGGGTCATCTGCCAGTAATGATCAATCTACCTATAAAGTTTCATGATCCTAAGCCTTAATATTCTCGAGTTATCATCCAGAAACCATTTCACTGTTTTAAGTCACTGTGACCTTGACCTTTGACCTGAAAATTAATAGGGGTCATATGCCAGTCATGATCAATGTACCTATGAAGCTTCATGATCCTAGGCGTAAGCATTATTGAGTTATCATACGGAAACCATTTTACTGTTTCGAGTCACTGTGATCTTTACCTTTGACCTAGTGGCCTGAAAATCAATAGGGATCATCTGCCAGTCATTATCAGTGTAACTATGAAGTTGTATGATCCTAGGCCTAAGCATTCTTGAGTTATCATCTGAAAACCATTTTACTATTTCGAGTCACTGTGACCTTGACCTTTGACCCAGTGACCTGAAAATCAATAGGGTTCGAGTCCTCATTTATATTAAGACACTGAACAAGTTTGAAAAGAATCAGATGAAAACTGTGGAGTTTATCGGACAAACAAGAAAAAGTTTCCATTTTACTATTTCGAGTCACTGTGACCTTGACCTTTGACCTAGTGACTCGAAAATCATTAGGGGTCATCAGCCAGTCATAATCAATGTACATATGAAGTTTGGTGATCCTAGGCCTAAGCATTCTTGAGTTAACATCTGGAAACCATTTTACTATTTCTAGTCACTGTGACCTTGACCTTTGACTCAGTGACCTGAACATTAATAGGGTTCGAGTCCTCATTATTATAAAGACACTGAACAAGTTTGAAAAGAATCGGATGAAAACTGTGGACGTTATCGGATAAACAAGAAAAAGTAACCATTTTACTATTTTGAGTCACTGTGACCTTGACCTTTGACCTAGTGACCTGAAAATGAAAAGGAGTCATCAGCCAGTCATGATCAATGTACCTATGAAGTTTCATGATCCTAGGCCTAAGCATTCTTGAATTATCATCCGGAAACCATTTTAATATTTCGAGTCACTGTGACCTTGACCTTTGACCAAGAGACCTGAAAATCAATAGGGTTCGAGTCCTAATTTATATGAAGACACTGAACAAGTTTGAAAAGAATCGGATGAAAACTGTGGACTTTATCGGATAAACAAGCAAAGTCTAACGCACACACACAGACAGACAGAGATACCATGCCATCCCATAAGCTCTTCTGCCTTTGGCAGTAAAGCTAAAAATGAACCACATCCTATACACCTTAAACTTGTGTGCTATTGCAATGGTGTCCTCTCCAGTTGTTGTTCATCCCCTCCCCAGCTATAGTTTTTAACCTCCACAGCAATCATCTCCTACCCAGCTTTTGTGTTCTCCCCAGCTATTGTTCATCTCTTACCCAGCTATTGTTTTCCATCTCCACATCTATTGTCTCCTACCCAGCTATTGTTAATCTTCTCCAAACTGTTCGTCTTTTTCCCATCTGTTGTTTATCTCCTCCACAACTATTGTTCATCCCCTCCCCACATACTGTTTATCTACTATTCACCAACTTCTATAAAACAAGAGATGTGTTTGTCAGAAACACAATGCCCCCTACTGCAACGCTTTTCTTTATCAATTTTTTTCATCATTTTGCAGTTACAGATAATTATCTCCCTTTAAAGCATATTACTTCCCTTGAATTTGTTTTTTGACCTTTGACATTGAAGGATGACCTTGACCTTTCACCACTCAAAATGTGCAGCTCCATGAGATACACATGCATGCCAAATATAAAGTTGCTATCTTCAATATTGCAAAAGTTATCAAAAACTTTAACCAAGGTTAAAGTTTTGGGACAGAATGACAGACAGACAGGCCAAAAACAATATGCCCCCAATCATTTGATCCGGGGGCATAAAAAAACTTCATTAAAAATCACAACCCCTGCTTTTTTTTAATAGCCCTATCTGTTGAATTTGAAGATATTCATGACAGAAACAAGGCTATTGTGCAAACAAGACATGATGGCAATCCCAATAAACACAACATTCTTAAATGTTATCAGCATAGATCAAATGTGTTACAGGTAAATCACGGCGGGTATGCGGATACTTTGATAACAGATGGCACTTCAATACCAGATAACAACAAAAGTCACGCGCAAGAGTTGAGTTCTTCAGCTTTTTTGCATTTATATTCTGTTCGTTTGGTTTTCAGACACGTTACATTGTTTGGTCGATTAATGGTATAGTACTTCGTGTTGCAGAGCAAGAAAGTCGTGAAAACAACAACAGTGGATTATAAAAAAGAAATACAATTTCAGCGATAATCGTCATGAGTTCGATGATCAGTACGTATTTCAACAAAATAAAATTACTTGGAAATAAATCAAGAACTTGCCAACTATTTGAAATAAAAGATCAATATGTCCATTAATGTTACATGTTAAATTTTAGTTGAATAACGTATTTGAGAAAATTCAAATGCTTTAAGAGTAGGATGCCAAATTTTCATGGACACTTCTTTTACCGATCATCTCAAAGACAATGGCACTTCGATTCCAGATAACTCGACACTTTTTACCAGATAAAACACTCTTTTTAGTGAATCAGAAATGCAGAATTGGCTGTGGAATACTTATATAGTAAGCAGGCAATAAATAAAAATGTATGTTCTGACGTAAATTAAAAACGAATTACCGAAACATGCTCTTATCCCTTTGGAATATGATAATAAAAGGGAAAGAGAAATGTAAAGCTCAATATAAACCGAGTTTTCCAATCTCTTTTAAATTGTGTGGCTACTGATCATTAGTATCATCTTCATGATGCAATTCTAATGAGCACCAATGACAAAGGATTTTATGAGCTGTATTGACCGCTTTAAGACCCCTTGCTCCCCTTAATTAGAGTCCTGCTATAAGTTCAATTGAACACAATCATGTTGATCCACATGATCCGTTGTATTTTCAATTCTCTTAATCTCAATTTACCACATAAAAACAAGTTTATTATTTAGACAATTTTTTTCGGTCATCACTTGAAATATATTACTGCAAAAATAAGCATTTGAACCTTATTTAAAATTTGCAATAATAATAATAATTATATAAATTAATAGAAATAAGATTTTTGAAAACAAACACAGCCATTGGTTATATTTTACATGTGTATGAATTTACGTTATGCATAGATTCCCAATGTGTCGGGCTTGACAATGCAAATTGATTCGTACTTCAAAATGTTTGGAAAGAATAGCCATTATATACATAAATGCATTTCAGGTAGAAGATAAAACTCGGTTATCAGAGTGCCCAATTTGTTGAATGACTCTATTATCCGAAGTGCCCTATATCAGGAATCAAAGTATCCACAACTTCATGAATACCACCTATTAAAAAATGCTCTTTCTTTGTTTATATTTCATTGAATACTATCAAAATTTCAGTATTTGAAGCACAGTGATTACATGCTGGAATATCAAACAATTTCTTGCAATATTTCTAAGTAGTTTTATTTTGTTGAAATGTTTACTGTTCATCCAGTTAATGCTGTTTTCCGGCCGAATTTTCTATTTTTTGCAGAAAAATCTACCATTCTTCATTGATGTTTTTCTTTTTAATAGAAAATGATACACCATTTATAAACTCGACCATGCGCCTTGTCTAAAAAAACTTATCTATATGATATAACTCCAAAACAAAATGATGAACTTACCTCTCGCGCATGGTTTTTGTTGTTATCTGGTATCAATGTGCCATCTGTCATCAAAGTATTCGCATACCCAGCGTGCAAATGTTGTCATGTAAAGCTTCATCATTAACAGCTCATTAATTATTCCTCTCAATTTAAACAATCAATAGTTCACCATGGCATAGTGGATATGGGGTCCCGCCTGTAAACTGGAAAGTCAAGGGTTCCATCTGCAGGAGCGTTCTTTAGAGCTACCCAAAAGACAAAAGTACTGGTTTTATCTAGGAAACAGACTTGAAGGTTTCAAACTCATTTTGATGCAATTTAGCTTAAATAAATAGATTTAAACTAAACCTTTTCTGACACTTAGTTTTAGTTTAAACCTATTTATTTTTGCTCCATTGCATCGAAAGCCTCAGGCTTTTTCGAAACGTTCTCCAGTCCGTTTCCTGGGCCTAGAACCAGTACTTGGTGTCTTTGGGGGAGATCTAAAGAACGCTCCCACAGTGGGGATCGAACCCATGACCTCCCAGTCGCTAGGCTGACACCATATCCATTTCACCACGGCGTAATCACACCATATCCAACACTTGAGCCATGTGTGTTTGTGCAGTGACTACGTACCTGGTCCAACTCCTCCTGTTCGCTGTCATCCAGACTCTCAACACTCTCTTCCTCCTCTTCATCTTCCAGTGCCTGCTTCTGAAAGGTACACACAGTAGGCGTGGGGTGAGAAAACCTGGCTTCATTAACTCCATGTGCGTAAAATATCTCCAGATTAGCTTGGGCAGTACGTGCAAGCCAATCCTGACCCCATATATGGGTTGTGAATCTTACTTAAACTTGACAATCAACATTAATTTGTATGCACCATTAATGTTAACTTTTGTGGCACTGTTCTTTTTAAATGATATTAATGTTTACTTTGTCGACATTTATTTTCATGCCATTGACTTACTAAAGTTTGCTGTAAAGTGCCTAAAATCTATTTCGGTAAGTCGACATCAAAAATTTTGACAACAATTACGTCTTCAAAAAGTATATCCAAAAATAAATGTTAATCTTTAAACAAAGGCTGTTTGTAAAACATGCATGCCCCCCATATGGGCTGTCAGTTGTAGTGGTAGCCATTGTGTGAATACGTTTTTTGTCACTGTGACCTTGACCTTTGACCTAGTGACCTGAAAATCAATAGGGGCATCTGCCCGTCATGATCAATGTACCTATGAAGTTTCATGATCCTTAGCGTAAGCGTTCTTGAGTTATCATCCTGAAACCATCTGGTGGATGGACCGACCGACGGACCGACATGTGCAAAACAATATACCCCCTCTTCTATGAAGGGGGGCATAATAAATCATTATTAAATGTCAGCTTAAAAGAATAACCAATTTCATAAACTTTTGTGAAAATGGCGCAAGTATGACATATTCAGCCTACTACAAATAATGTTTTAACTAGAGACTTGAACAAACAATACATTTAAAGAGGGCCCTATGTCTTAGATTCAACAGTGCCAGCTGCACTTTACACACATTAATTAAACTAATATGACACCATACAAGCAGCATACACTGTCAAACCATTACAATTAGAGGGAAAATAATTTTCATCGACTTCATTCTTAAAAAAACACCAATTTAAGTGTCCAAGGAATAATAGTTCAGTTAGATTTTAAAGATGGCCATATATGGGCCCTCATGTGTAGTTTTCTACAATCTATGAATACACATCTACTGTTTAAGTTTGGAGACCTTATTTCTTATAAAAATAACCTTAAACAAGATTGCATTTATGTCATAATTGCTATAGTTTAATATCAAGCTGTTGTTTCTTGTGGGATTCTCATCTTCTAAACTGCTCACACTCCAAAAATCTTTTGAAGTATTTAATTGACCCTTGACCTATACAATTTAGCTGTCTAAGCAATAACGCTGTATATTCATTTTTGTCCTGTTAACATTTAAGATTTAGTGCTGATCTGATGCTGTGATGATATAATTAAATGACATTCACACTTGTAAATTGATAATAAAAAGTGTTTACACTATTACCTAATTTAATTTTAGTGCCTTTAATGTATAACTACTTTCATTCTTTTGAACATGTGCTCCTTGTCAAATCTGTGAACTGTTAGATTAACACTTTGTAGTCCAGACCTATCAACCACAGTGACACACTGCGTTTCCATAACAAAACGTTGCTTACTCAATTGAAAAGGTTGATCATGGCAGCAATGTGTTGTGAACAGAGTACATGTACCACAATACATTCATTTACATTTTTTAAATAAAATTGGAAATCAACAAATTTCAATACCCACACAGTGTCACTTTTTTCAGCATTAAGTTTTGGCTTGATGAAAATTAATATTATATTGATATTACGGCTGTTATTCATTCATAAAAAATGCATGGAAAAATGAATTCTACTACAAGAAGGTGTGGAATAAGTGCAGCTTACTGGTACAGCTGAAATAGAAACTACAGACATATACTTCAACAAGCAAGTAATGCATGAATAAATGTCTCCTTATAAAATGCAATCATTTGTGTCACTCTTTTAAAAACAACATCTCTCCTTTAAACCTAAAATAAGCAATCTGCCTTCATGGCAGATAATAAGCACTGAAAGCTCCTACTGACCTTCAAGCAATATTTTTTTAAACGTGTTCATTTGCACAAAAAATAAATAAATAAATAGATGTACACAAAATCCATGTGTTCACACCTACCCTAGGTCTGCCTCTCTTGGCCCCAGTCTGTTCCCCTGATTTCCTCCTGCGAGGTGTCATTTCCTCCTCCACCTCTTCCTCGTCCTCCTCAGACCCTTCTCCCAGCTCCTCATCACTTATCACCTCCTGTTTTACCACCACCACGCCCCTACTCATCTCCAGGTAGTCACGCTTCACTCCCCTTGTTCCGTACCGTCCTGGGGTGGTTGGCGTAGCAGCTCCCTGGATTGGCTCTTTCGATTTCAGTGTTTTTGGAAGTGGTAGTTTTTTGGGAGGTCTAGTGGGTCCTTTCTTTCCTTTATCCGTTTTCTTAGATGCTTCTATAATTTCTTCTATTTCTGAGTATGGAAAGCTGTCTGCCTTTTTCTTTGGCCTGCCAGGAGTTCTTTTTTTCGCAACAACAGCTTCTTTCTTGCTTTTTTCCTTTCCTTTGTGGGTGGCTTTAGAGGTTTCTTCCACTGATGAGTTTTTAGGCTTCTTTGCAGACCTCCCCGACTTTCTATCTGGGGACGAAGGCATTTCCTGCTCAGCATCTGACTCAGAACCTTCAATTGTCTGCAAAATGTATGACAAACATTTAAATGCAATGCTGCAATGAGTATAAACAAGAGGGCCTGAAAGGCAAAAAGTTGCTCACCTGAGATACAAAGGAACTGACCAGTTCTGTGCAGCCCAAGATTTCTTAAAACAAATGTTCTGACCGAGTTTCATGAAGAGTGACCTATAAATGTAACTTTTTGAGTACTAACAAGGTCTAACTATAGCCATATAAGTATAACTTCCCTGCCCTTGGGGGCCATGGTTTTCAACAGACTGGAACTATTTTCGAAGTCATCCAAGATATCATTAAAACAAATGTTCTGACCAAGTTTAAATTGATTAGACAATCAATGTGACTCTGGGAGTGTTGTTAAGTTTTTACTTTAGCCATATAAGACCAAGAGCTGTCACCATAGGATAACATATGCCCCCTATAAATGCTTTGATAGAAGTTATGAGCCTTTTTCGAAACCTAAACGCAGATTTTGAAACCTAAACGCAGATTTCGAAACCTAAACGCAGACCCTCAGTTCAAGGTCAAGGTCACAGGGGTCAAAATTTATGTGCTTATGGAAAAGTCTTGACCATATACACATGCATACCAAATATGAAGGTTATATCTCAAGGGACATAGAAGTTATGAGCATTTTTCAAAACCTAAACACAGATTTTGAAACCTATACACGGACCCCAAGTTCAACGTCAAAGTCACCGGGATCAAAATTTGTGTGCGTATGGAAAGGCCTTCTCCATATACACATGCATACCAAATATGAAGGTTACATCTCAAGGGGCATAGAAGTTATGAGCATTTTTTTAAACCTAAACGCAAAGTGTGACGGACAGACAGACGGACAGTTTGATCACTATATGCCTTCCTTCAGGGGCATAAAAAATGCCCTGCCCCTTGATGGCCATGTTTCCAACCTGAACCAATTCAAACTCATCCAAGATATCATTGGGACAAATCTTCTGATTAAGTTATATGAAGATCAGACAATAAATGTGGACTCCAGTGTTAACAAGGTTTTTGCAATAGCCATACATAGCAATATAAAGAACAAGACTATTGTCAAGCAATACAAGTCCCCTACCGGCTCCACCATTGTCAGAAATTCCACCATTTTCAGATTATTTTTTTTATATTTGTTGCCATAGCAACCAGAATTTTGACATAGAAACAAAATAAAATGACATGCATAATGTCCATATTGCCATCTATCCATGTTTCAAGTTTCATGACAAAATATTAAGAACTTTAAAAGTTATTGCAGGATCCAGAAAACCACCATTTCAGCAGTATTTGAATTTCTAGTCTATTTGTTGCCATAGCAACCAGAATTTTTGACGTAGGAACGAAATGAAATGATTTCTATAATGTCCATATTGACATCTATCCATGTTCCAAGTTTCATGAAAAATATTAAGAACTTTTCAATTGCAGGATCAAGAAAAGTGTGACAGACAGACAGACTGACTGACTGACAGACTGACAAACGGATGGCAAACCATAAGTCCACCGGTGAAACCGGTAGGGGACTAAAATGATGCACCCCCCTGGCAGCCTTGTTTTTCAAGCAACTAAAACCATTTTCAAACTCGTCCAAGATATCACTGGGAAAAAAACTTCTGACCAAATTTCATGATAATTCAACAATAAATTTGGCCTCTTCAGTATTAACAAGGTTTTACAATAGCCATATAAGGAAAAATGCCCCTCCCCCTGGTAGCAATGTTTTCAACCAACCTGAACCATTGTCGAACTCATCAAAGACATCAGTGGCACAAATCTTCTGACCAAATTTCATGAAGATCAGATAATAAATGTGGACTCTAGAGTGTTAACAAAGTTTTATATAAGCTATAGGAAAAATGCCCCGCCCACTGGTGGCCATGTTTTTTAAGCAACAGTAACCAATATCCAACCCGTCTAGGATATCAAAAGGATAAATCTTCTGACCAAGTTTCATGATGATCAGAAAATAAATGTGGCCTGTAGAGTGTTAACAAGGTTTTACTATAGCCATATAAGGAAAAATGCCCCACCCCCTGGTGGCCATGTTTTTAAACAAACCTGAACCACTTTCAAACTCATCCAAGATATCAGTGGCACAAATCTTCTGACCAAATTTCATGAAGATCAGACAAGAAACGTGGCCTCTAGAGTATTAACAAGGCAAATGTTGACGCCACACGATGCACAACGCACAAGGAAAAATAGACAATCTCAAAAGCTCACCATGATGACATTGTGCTCAGGTGAGCTAAAATTACATAATATCTTATAAATACTATCACCAGGCAAGGCTTCAAGATTATAAATACTAGCAACACACATTCATAACAAACAGTTTCTTCCATAAATGTTTTAAAGATTACCTTATTGATTTGTATTGTACTTTAAAGTCTTTTAATTGTACTTTAAAGCCTTTTTATTGTACTTTAAAGCCTTTTTATTATACTTTCAAGATTTAAAAGCCAACAAGTTTGCAACTTGTAGAACTTATATTCTTACACACAAAGTGCAGAATGTGCAAAAAACTGGACCCCTCAACCCAAATACATTCTTGGATGAGCGTACATATATCATCTAGTAAAAACACATTGGGAGCACAGGTCCATCAGTCATAAAACTCCCAACAGAAATCTTACTATAAGTAATACTCCAAGAAACAACTTCTAATATCTATTCAAGTTTTTTGTATTAGAAATCCTGTATATTGTAAAAGGAACATTATTTAGATTTTTAACCAGAATTGAAATGAAAACATGATCCGTCACTTGTTATCTATAGATAAAGAAAAAAAGTAATTGTGTGCTATTCTGTAAAAAATTGGACAGAGCCTTATGTTGGAAAAGTATTTGGAGAAATTCAAAGAAATAGTTCAGTTAAAGGCATGTTCTTAAACGGGCGATCAAACATCTTGACAACCAATTAATTTCTTCATTATACAGTGCAGTAAAACCACATTAGTTGTGCAATTGTCATATTACGTTATGAAGATGTTTACATTTGGTAAATATGGCTTTGATTTTCCATTTATTAGCAAAATGGATACACTTTGTTCAACAAAATCTATGATATCACACATATAACTTCTCTCAGATTATTTGAGAAAGATTCAAAAATCAGTAATAATGGTTAATAAACTTAAGTAAAACAAGTATTTAATTGCTATCAATACATATCCTGTGTTGATTTTCATTAAGGATATATAATTTTAAGTAAATTACACAATATGATAAATTACCTCATTTTTGAGACTATGCCCTGAGTGTACAGTGTGTTGCGTACCTTGTTGATTTTTATTAAGGATATAAAATTTAAGTACTTGCGTTTCATTATTTTAAGTAAATTAAAATTAAATCATTAATATTTCTCAATGGAAGGGCACTAGGTTGATAATTTTCCACTGCCGCTGGTGTACAGTGTGTAGCCTACCTTAATGACAAGCTGGTGTACAGTGTGTAGCCTATCTTGATGACAAGCTGGTGTACAGTGTGTAGACTACCTTGATGACAAGCTGGTGTACAGTGTGTAGCCTACCCTGATGACAGGCTGGTGTACAGTGTGTAGCCTACCTTGATGACAAGCTGGTGTGCAGTGCGTAGCCTACCTTGATGACAAGCTGGTGTACAGTGTTTAGCCTACCTTGATGACAAGCTGGTGTACAGTGTGTAGCCTACCTTTATGACAAGCTGGTGTGCAGTGTGTAGCCTACCTTGATGACAAGCTGGTGTGCAGTGTGTAGCCTACCTTGATGACAAGCTGGTGTACAGTGTGTAGCCTACCTTTATGACAAGCTGTTGTACAGTGTGTAGCCTACCTTTATGACAAGCTGGTGTACAGTGTGTAGCCTACCTTTATGACAAGCTGGTGTACAGTGTGTAGCCTACCTTTATGACAAGCTGGTGTACAGTGTGTAGCCTACCTTTATGACAAGCTGGTGTACAGTGTGTAGCCTACCTTGATGACAAGCTGGTGTACAGTGTGTAGCCTACCTTGACTTGATGACAAGCTGGTGTACAGTGTGTAGCCTACCTTTATGACAAGCTGGTGTGCAGTGTGTAGCCTACCTTGATGACAAGCTGGTGTGCAGTGTGTAGCCTACCTTGATGACAAGCTGGTGTACAGTGTGTAGCCTACCTTGATGACAAGCTGGTGTACAGTGTGTAGCCTACCTTGATGACAAGCTGGTGTACAGTGTGTAGCCTACCTTGATGACAAGCTGGTGTACAGTGTGTAGCCTACCTTGATGACAAGCTGGTGTACAGTGTGTAGCCTACCTTTATGACAAGCTGGTGTACAGTGTGTAGCCTACCTTTATGACAAGCTGGTGTACAGTGTGTAGCCTACCTTGATGACAAGCTGGTGTACAGTGTGTAGCCTACCTTGATGACAAGCTGGTGTACAGTGTGTAGCCTACCTTGATGACAAGCTGGTGTACAGTGTGTAGCCTACCTTGATGACAAGCTGGTGTACAGTGTGTAGCCTACCTTGATGACAAGCTGGTGTACAGTGTGTAGCCTACCGTTATGACAAGCTGGTGTACAGTGTGTAGCCTACCTTGATGACAAGCTGGTGTACAGTGTTTAGCCTACCTTGATGACAAGCTGGTGTACAGTGTGTAGCCTACCTTGATGACAAGCTGGTGTACAGTGTGTAGCCTACCTTGATGACAAGCTGGTGTACAGTGTGTAGCCTACCTTTATGACAAGCTGGTGTACAGTGTGTAGCCTACCTTGATGACAAGCTGGTGCACAGTGTGTAGCCTACCTTTATGACAAGCTGGTGTACAGTGTGTAGCCTACCTTGATGACAAGCTGGTGTACAGTGTGTAGCCTACCTTGATGACAAGCTGGTGTACAGTGTGTAGCCTACCTTGATGACAAGCTGGTGTACAGTGTGTAGCCTACCTTGATGACAAGCTGGTGTACAGTGTGTAGCCTACCTTGATGACAAGCTGGTGTACAGTGTGTAGCCTACCTTTATGACAAGCTGGTGTACAGTGTGTAGCCTACCTTTATGACAAGCTGGTGTACAGTGTGTAGCCTACCTTGATGACAAGCTGGTGTACAGTGTTTAGCCTACCTTGATGACAAGCTGGTGTACAGTGTGTAGCCTACCTTGATGACAAGCTGGTGTACAGTGTGTAGCCTACCTTGATGACAAGCTGGTGTACAGTGTGTAGCCTACCTGGATGACAAGCTGGTGTACAGTGTGTAGCCTACCTTTATGACAAGCTGGTGTACAGTGTGTAGCCTACCTTTATGACAAGCTGGTGTACAGTGTGTAGCCTACCTTGATGACAAGCTGGTGTACAGTGTGTAGCCTACCTTGATGACAAGCTGGTGTACAGTGTGTAGCCTACCTTTATGACAAGCTGGTGTACAGTGTTTAGCCTACCTTGATGACAAGCTGGTGTACAGTGTGTAGCCTACCTTGATGACAAGCTGTTTGGCTGGTGTACAGTGTGTAGCCTACCTTGATGACAAGCTGGTGTACAGTGTGTAGACTACCTTGATGACAAGCTGGTGTACAGTTTGTAGCCTACCTTGATGACAAGCTGGTGTACAGTGTGTAGCCTACCTTGATGACAAGCTGGTGTACAGTGTGTAGCCTACCTTGATGACAAGCTGGTGTACAGTGTGTAGCCTACCTTGATGACAAGCTGGTGTACAGTGTGTAGCCTACCTTTATGACAAGCTGGTGTACAGTGTGTAGCCTACCTTTATGACAAGCTGGTGTACAGTGTGTAGCCTACCTTGATGACAAGCTGGTGTACAGTGTTTAGCCTACCTTGATGACAAGCTGGTGTACAGTGTGTAGCCTACCTTGATGACAAGCTGGTGTACAGTGTGTAGCCTACCTTGATGACAAGCTGGTGTACAGTGTGTAGCCTACCTTGATGACAAGCTGGTGTACAGTGTGTAGCCTACCTTTATGACAAGCTGGTGTACAGTGTGTAGCCTACCTTGATGACCAGCTGGTGTACAGTGTGTAGCCTACCTTGATGACAAGCTGGTGTACAGTGTGTAGCCTACCTTGATGACAAGCTGGTGTACAGTGTGTATCCTACCTTTATGACAAGCTGGTGTACAGTGTTTAGCCTACCTTGATGACAAGCTGGTGTACAGTGTGTAGCCTACCTTGATGACAAGCTGTTTGGCTGGTGTACAGTGTGTAGCCTACCTTGATGACAAGCTGGTGTACAGTGTGTAGCCTACCTTGATGACAAGCTGGTGTACAGTGTGTAGCCTACCTTTATGACAAGCTGGTGTACAGTGTGTAGCCTACCTTTATAACAAGCTGGTGTACAGTGTGTAGCCTACCTTGATGACAAGCTGGTGTACAGTGTTAAGCCTACCTTGATGACAAGCTGGTGTACAGTGTGTAGCCTACCTTGATGACAAGCTGGTGTACAGTGTGTAGCCTACCTTGATGACAAGCTGGTGTACAGTGTGTAGCCTACCTTGATGACAAGCTGGTGTACAGTGTGTAGCCTACCTTTATGACAAGCTGGTGTACAGTGTGTAGCCTACCTTTATGACCAGCTGGTGTACAGTGTGTAGCCTACCTTGATGACAAGCTGGTGTACAGTGTGTAGCCTACCTTGATGACAAGCTGGTGTACAGTGTGTAGCCTACCTTTATGACAAGCTGGTGTACAGTGTTATCCCTACCTTGATGACAAGCTGGTGTACAGTGTGTAGCCTACCTTTATGACAAGCTGGTGTACAGTGTGTAGCCTACCTTTATGACAAGCTGGTGTACAGTGTGTAGCCTACCTTGATGACAAGCTGGTGTACAGTGTGTAGCCTACCTTGATGACAAGCTGTTTGGCTGATGTACAGTGTGTAGCCTACCTTGATGACAAGCTGTTTTGCTGCCAGCAGGTCCTCCAGTTTGCCACAGAGCATGTACCTGCCGTCCTCCTGGGTAAGGCGAGTGTTGGTGAGAAGGGCAACCTTCTCCAGTACCGTGGTAACCAAAGCGGCCGAGGTCAGCGCTTTAATCAGCTTCTCTGAGAACACCCCCGTACCAATGTCAAATATCTATAAATAGTCAAGAACATTGTTCCAACATCAAATATAAACAAGCAAATTCGATGCATTGATATCCCCCAACAATAAAGTTTTGTTTATGGATGGGTGCAAATCCCTCGAGATATGGTATAATCTTAAAAATATTATTAAGTGCAATGTTTTGGTTCTTAAGCATGGCACATCTCCTCATTGATATTAATACACCCATGAAGTTTCATGTTGAAACTAATAACGTATCTGAGATAGAGCCATGAAAAGTTAAATCATACAAAACAGCAAAGGGCAATATCTCTGATTTAAGAAAGTGTATGGTTATGGTTCTTGTGCATGGCCCTTTCCCATATTGATATATATACACCCATAAAGTTTCATGTTGATATCATATAGTTTATGAGATATGGTCCTGAAAAGTTTTGTGACAGACGTGTTGGCGGACAAAAATATAAATGGACAATACCGAAAGCAAAATGTCAACATATAGAGGCAGGAAACAGCTTAGTCCCAATTTCAAATATTTATTGAAAATAGTCCAATATCTTGAGGCTGAAAAATGTGTAGTCCCAATGTCATATATATCTAAGGAGAAACAAAAGCTTAATTCAAATGTCAAACAGCAAAAGACAAACAACAGCTAAGCCCAAATTTTAAATATCTAAGGCAAACAATAGCAAAGTCTAAATGTCAAAAATCAAAGGCTGACAATAGCAAAGTAAAATATCAAATATTATCAAACCACAAAAAACAGCTTAGTCTTAATGTCAAATATCTAAGGACAATGTTAATTTTCAGGCAATAACAAATTCCCAATGTCAAAAATTTGCCCCAATGTCAAATATATGAAGATAGAATGTAGTTAAGTATCAATGTCATTAGCATAATTTCAATTGAAAAACTTAGGAAAAAGTTCAAATTTCAATTACTTATGGACAAACAAGTTTATTCTCAATTTCAAATATTTAAAGATAGGCATTAACATGGTCACAAAGTCAAATATTTGAAGACTGTCCATATTTGCTTGTTCTCTGTTCAGTTACCTCATCTGCCTTGATGTTCAGACCAAAGATGTCATCCTCCAGGTCCGTGTCTTGCATTGTGTCATCATGTGAAGTGTCTTGCCCTGCCAACATCTCAGATTTGATCACCTGTCAACAGAAAACTAATGTGGTGTTTGCTCTTCTATATGATGCGTATATTTATTAATGTAATGTTAAAACTTTCATTTATTTCAGTCAACCGGCATTAAGAGGTTGGAACCCAATGTCATGACTTCCCGTTTTGAAAACTGCATACAATCAATAAACTAAAATGATCTACGCAGGTTAGTAACAAATAAAGAAGACATTTTATCCAACCCAAACTGTCTTGCATAATGTTGCCTGGAATTTTACAACTCCTATTATTGTCTTTAGCTTAAACAAGAAAAGAAAATCCATACTAAACCATACTAAATAACATGAAATGACATCCCCAAAATCATCACCATAATGTGAAGTTTGAATGAGCTTTTTCTGAAAGTAGGGAAACAGATTTATCAAACAGAGCCATATTTCATCCATTATCACCCCAAAAAAGGTTCAAATGAGAATACTACTAAAGCACAGTTTACAAAAGAAAACAACAACAACGAAAAACAACATAATAAACATACTTTCAACATCTTGCCGAGGTCCTTATTGGGGGTCTGTTTAGGGGTTCTGAACTTGCCCCCATAAGTGGAGGTCCATCCCTTAGCGCTGCCCTTTCTGCGTTCATGGGCCCGTGCCTGAGCCTGCGCAGTGAGCTTCTCCTCCATGTAATCCACATTGTCATGGAAATGGGACATTTCTGCCGCTAGCTCCATGTCGTCTTCCATTGACTGATCTGCCTCATTAGTTTTCCTGACCATGTTGGGATCATTGAAAATGTCAGCCAGTGAATATATGTCAGCATTTCAACAATGGGGAACAATTCACTTGTTTGATATATTAAAAGTGTAAAATAGCACTTTAGAAACATATTTTTACCTATTAGGACCTTACAGGGGTTTCATCAACTTAAAAATAGGTAAATTTTAACTACAAGTGGATTTGAATTCAAATCTATTTTTACTTAAGCTTCAGAATGAATCCAGGCAAAAATAGCAGAATGATTCTGGGTCTTATCGAAGACCATGATCTTAATTTTAAGCAAACAAGTGATGTCCTCTAAGCAAAAGCAAAACTATATATTGAATTTTGTTGATTTCAGAGTAAGATAACATTAAAAAATAAATAAAAAATACACAAATGGGTATACACTTTTTTTATCGATAAACACGGGTGAAATAAATATTCGATACCGTAATTACTCTATGTCCTGGACACTTAAAATTAGTTAACTTTGTTCATGTCCGAAATTTAGGGACAAATATTAAGGTGTCTGAAAATTATACTTATTTTAAAATGAATGCAATAAATCAAAGTACAATTATTTTCTTGTGAGTAACTCTTCTTTTTCTGCTTTTAGAAATTAATACAACTTCACAGCTTTGCTAACTCTTGCCTGAAATGATTAAGAACAAAAAAATAAAAACAGAAAACATTCTGCTTCCTTAATAGTATGACACTGTTTCAAATGCTGTTCATTATTTTCTAACGGTATACTTGGTTATTTACCCAATTAAGCGCATGTAATGGTCCATTGCCCTCAGGCAACCTGCCAGGTTTTATGACCATGATCAAAGTGTAACGAGATAAGCAAAAACAGGGCCAAAGTCTGTAGAAAAGCCCAGTAAAATATACTGTTCAAAAATTAGAGACATTAATAATGTCCGAAAACTTAGTCACGAAAAAAAAAATATTTTTGCTAAAAAAGAGGGTGTCCGAAAACTTAAGAGTGGACAAAAACTTAAAGAGTAATTACGGTAATTCAACTAAATGAACAAATATTCTGTTTTATTTATGCTTTAGTGGAGTAAATAGACTAAAACAGACAAAATACTTAAACGTCACATGCTAGTCATCAAAATATGTACTCACTATCACAAATGAATGTGGCTGTAAAAAGTGTAACAATCTGCATGGTTGTAGGTACATGATTGTTTAATAATTATAATATTCACCTTGATTCATGGCTTGTAAATATTCTACACACACTTTCATTAGTCAGGAAAAAAAACTGACACTGGTAGACCAATGTTATTGATGGGAAAATATTGGAATTTTTCTAAAATTTTTACTTAATCTTATATTTTCAATCAAACCCAGTTTTCTATCACCTATAAAATTCAGTTAAATTGAAAAGCATATAATAACAAGGGCTGTTTGTAAAACATGCATGCCCCCCCCCATATGGGCTGTCCTTTGTAGTGGCAGCCATTGTGTGAATACATTTTTTGTCACTGTGACCTTGACTTTTGACCTAGTGACCTGAAAATCAATAGGGGTCATCTGCGAGTCATGATCAATGTACCTATGAAGTTTCATGATCCTTGGCGTAAGCGTTCTTGAGTTATCATCCGGAAACAATTTTACTGTTTCGGGTCACCGTGACCTTGACCTTTGACCTAGTGACCTAAAAATCAATATGGGTCATCTGCGAGTCATGACCAATGTACATGTACCTATGAAGTTTCATGATCCTAGGTGTAAGGGTTCTTGAGTCATCATCCGGAAACCATTTACCTATTTCGGGTCACCGTGACCTTGACCTTTGACCTTGTGACCTCAAAATCAATAGGGGTCATTTGCGAGTCATGATCAATCTACCCATGAAGTTTCATGATCCTAGGCATATGTGTTCTTGAGTTATCATCCAGAAACCATTTTACTATTTCGGGTCACCATGACCTTGACCTTTGACCTAAAAATCAATAGGGGTCATCTGCGAGTCATGATCTATCTACCTATGAAGTTTCATGATCCTAGGCGTATGCGTTCTTGAGTTATCATCCGGAAACCATTTTACTATTTGAGTCACCGTGACCTTGACCTTTGACCTAGTGACCTCAAAATCAATAGGGGTCATCTGCAAGTCATGATCAATCTACCTATGAAGTTTCATGATCCTAGGCATATGTGTTCTTGAGTTATCATCCGGAAACCATTTTACTATTTCGGGTCACCATGACCTTGACCTTTGACCTAGTGACATAAAAATCGATAGGGGTCATCTGCGAGTCATGATCTATCAACTTATGAAGTTTTATGATCCTAGGTCTAAGCGTTCTTGAGTTATCATCCGGAAACCACCTGGTGGACGGACCGACAGACCGACCGACATGTGCAAAGCAATATACCCCCTCTTCTTCGAAGGGGGGCATAAATAGTAAACATTTAAGATGGTAATTACTCATGTAGTAGGTTTTCTCCAAACTTGAACAGATGACAGCCCTTTAGGTGGTCCTCAAACGAGGGTTTGGTGAGGATCATCTTGCAGCATATCGGGCAGTGGAAGTGGTAGCGCACCTTGTGGTAGCTACGGTCCACGCCGTTACAGTACTGGAAACAACGCAGCATGCTGTACCCTGGACAAACAGATATAGGGGATTAGCAACTATAATATATAAATACAAATCAGTGCTAAATCTGCTATTAATGGCATAGACCATGAAATGTGATTTTGAAACATCTCCGGTGAGGAAAATACCTTACCACATCCCAAACAACCTTCAAATGGTTATGAAAACTATTTTTAATTTGACCCAACAAAGTTATGACTAATTTGAAAAACAAAGTCTGGAATTAATAGAAATTAAATCATTTGAAAAGAGAAGAAATCACACCCATTCTTCAGTGATATAACTTATCTGATTAAGGATTTCTGTGTACTCCCTACTTTTGAATTTAAGGAGTTAAAACTGATTTTAGAGAGTCCAAAAATTAAGACACTTTTTTATATTCTGTATTTTTTGGTAATAACACATGTTTATCCATGAAATGTTAAATGTTCTCATTGTAAGGGAGTAACATATTTTTATTTTCTTAATATATTTTCTCAATTTTATTTTAAACAAGAGCTTGTCACAGTAGTGCCAAATCCCCGCCGAAATGTGTTTGCTTGTATGACAACATTTGTTTTAGAGAGTAGAATAATATTTGTAAAACAAATAAAGGGAGATAATTCAAAAACTATGGCTGAAAGAGTTATGGTTCATGTTCACTGCAATTCTCCTAGTTGCCATCTGTTTATATTTATAGTTTCAAATAAATCCCTTCAGTAGATTTAGAGTTATTCTCCGGACAAAAATTTACTTTATAATTAAAAAAAGGGAAATAATTCAAACACTAAGGTAGATAGTGTTATGGTTCTTAGTCACTGCACTTCTCCTACTTGCCATCTGTTTATATTTAAAGTTTCAAGTAAATCCCTTCAGTAGATTTAGAGTTATGCTCCGGACAAAAATTTACTTTGAAATTAAAAAAAAGGGAGATAATTCAAAAACTAAGGTAGATAGAGTTATGGTTCTTAGTCACTGTACTTCTCCTACTTGTCATCTGTTTATTTTTCAAGTTTCAAGTAAATCCCTTTAATAGATTTTCCGTTATGCTCCGCACAAAAATTTACTTTGAAATTATATAAAAGGGAGATAATTCAAAAACTTAGGTAGAGAGTGTTATGGTTCTTAGTCACTGCACTTCTCCTATTTGCCATCTGTTTAAATTTTAAGTTTCAAGTAAATTTCTTCAGTAGATTTAGAGTTAACTCTGGACAAAAATTTAATTAAAAATTATATAAAAGGGAAGATAATTCAAAAACTAAGGTAGAAAGAGTTATGGTTCTTAGTCACTGCACTTCTCCTGGTTGCCATCTGTTTATATTTCAAGTTTCAAGTAAATCCCTTTCGTAGATTTTGAGTTATGCTCCGGACAAAAATTTACTTTGAAATTAATAAATGGGGAGATAATTAAAAAACTAAGGTAGATAGAGTTATGGTTCTTAATCACTCCACTTCTCCTACTTGCCATCTGTTTATATTTTAAGGTTCAAGTAAATCCCTTCCGTAGATTTAGAGTTATGCTCCGGACAAAAATTTACTTTAAAATTATATAAAAGGGGAGATAATTAAAAAACTAAGGTAGATAGAGTTATGGTTTTTGGTCACTGCACTTCTCCTAGTTGCCATCTGTTTATATTTCAAGTTTCATATATAAGTTTCAAGTAAATCCCTTTAGTAGATTTAGAGTTATGCTCCGGAAAAAAAATTACTTTCAAGTTATATAAAAGGGGAGATAATTAAAAAACTAAGGTAGATAGAGTTATGCTTCTTGGTCACTGCACTTCTCCTAGTTGCCATCTGTTTATATTCTAAGTTTAAAGTAAATCCATTGCATAGATTTGGAGCAGGGATCATATTTTCCCGCAACATCAATCTGGATATAAATGGGGGAAAAAGTATCCGAAAATTTATGTCCGAAATCATGACAAATTACGTTAAAATATATACCATTGATTTTGCCATTCATGAAGGTGGTATAATAAATGTACAAGTAAAATTCCCTTAGGCATTTTTTTTTAACGAAACATACGAGTTTTCTCAACTGGTTTTATCATTTGCTATTTCATTGTTGTTTCGTGTGCTTTTTTATCAGACTTTTTTCATCGAACGTTGTCAACATTATTAATCTGTGTAAGTCTATACCGATGTCTGTGCGTAGGTTGGCTACTGACAATAACAAAACCAAATAATTAAGAAATAATGTGTGTACATTATAGTTTGTTGTCAAAATAACCCACGGCCGATAGTTTAGATGCGTATGGATTAAATCACGAGTGCAAAGCATGAGTGATTTGAAACCACGCATCTAATTTTCCGGTTGTGGGTTATTCAACAACAAACTACAAAGTACGCAAATTATATCGATTCTAACACGTTTTTTACTAAAGATTTATACAATGTATATCAATTTTCTTGTGTACTATTTTATGTGAAGTTTCGCACATAAAAATAACTTTCGGCTGTTCTGTCGATCAGATCCTCGACCTTCATTCATAATTATATTACCGGATTATAACGCTGGTGGAAAATGTATCGGCATGTTTTGTTTAGGTACAGGGCGTGCTTTCAGTATATAAGGTCCGGATGGGTCTTCAATCCGCTGTTCACAAGGTTTTGATTCTTGGTCTGACGTGCAATAAACCGGTCCTGACCTGTTTAGAGACTGCAGCGAATGGTTAATCACACCTAATCGAGATAAGAATGTCATAAGGGTGTGTTTGCATGTGCACTGTGTATTCGATTTCATGACATGGGAATTTTAGCAAACAGAATCTGACCGACTGTTTGGGATTTTCAATCGGTCTTTCATGACCCCAATCGATCTAGGACCGACAAAACCGAAAAAAAATATGATCCCTGATTTGGAGTTATGCTCTGGACAAAGTTTCGGACGGACGCACAGACAGACGGATGGACAGGACCAAATAACTATATCCCCTCCGAATTTTTTTTCGGCGGGATAAAAATCTATTTATTTTAAAAATGATGAGATTCTGAACAAAGTATTGCAGGCTATCATTGACCATATCAGCAAAGAGTTGCATTTGAACATTGTAATCACGTATGTCAAACATCGCAGTCTACACAGAGTGTGAGCATGTTTTCATAATGCCAATTTCAGTTATGTCCCGATTTTCTGCCTAATCAGTGTTCAATTTATGAAATGTTTCAATAATTAGTTTGCGTAAAGAACGTAACAGCATGTTTTTGAAATTTATTTAGGTGAAATGTTAATATTATTTGTGGTATAATTTTGTTAGAATAAACTTCGAAACTTTTAACAAAAATTAAAATATCTTAATGGTCTCTGTGCTGCAAAGTTTTTATGCAAAAATAAAATTGCAACAGGGAACCAAAATAAATAATTTATCAATATTTCTTTTCTTTTCGATGTGTTCAAGCAGAATGATGAGGGCCATATTGTTCAGATGCGCAAACATTTGGACATTCTGATTTCACAAAAGGAATAAGTAAACAAACAGATTTTTTTTATAATTCAAATGTGATTTTGTAAAAGTCAGACGAACTCCCTTGACTCAAATACAAGGAGTATGAGTTTCACGTGAAGGAGTCTCTCACTACCAGACTCCCGTTAATGTCCAACACTGTGCTTGAATAAAAACACTAAGGATTATATTTTTACGACTGAATACTGATCAATTATTTTACCACACAACCCAACAGACATTGTGCAAGGTACAAAAAGTCAAATATTAATACAAGTACAAAAATGTAATAGTGTACAACATTCTTTTTGAATTTTGCACATACAAAAAATCAGGAACATCTATGATGTGATAAAAAATTGAATAAATGTTTGCTTGTTTTTGATGTTTTGTTGTTGTTTTTTTTTGGAGGGGGGGAGGGGACATTCTTAAAAAAAAGAAAAACGGTTACAATTACCGTTACAATTTACAATTACAATCCTTAATCAAAATCTGTTACATTTACCTTCAAATTAAATGCTAAAGTCACTACCCCAGACTGACCTTTATATGGCACCCTCTGTTTCCAGTGTGTGATATAGTGCGCTACAAGATGCTGCTTGTAGGTGGGTACAAACTGGCGTGGTGGACACAGTCTGCAGTGATACATGCCACTACAGCAGTTGGGCTGATCACACTTGGTCAGCGGCAACTCATTGAAATTCTTGTAGTGAGAGAAATGCAGCTGAAATGGAATGGGAGAAAATATGGTTGAGTAATTTTGAAGGCAATTCTATGTGGTTCCTCTTGTAAACATTTGATTTAAGATATATCAAATGTAAGCCAAAGTTCAATACAATGTATGAGATCAACAATAAAAATCTTCTACCTAGAAAAGAATGATGTTTTTTTGCAACATCTCAGGGCAAAATACAGAAATTTTTACAGAAAAATATTCAGATCATGCAGATAATATGGGATCATTTCCAGCCTGATGCGTCTCACAAATAAGACAAATCATAAATGCCTGTTCTGCACTAATACTCAAAAATAAAACCGCACAAATTAAAATGATTTAATGGCTTTTAAAGTAAACTCACATTGAGTTGGTTTTCGTCAATAGAATTCATGGCTTCCTCTTCATCTGAGACTGCCTCTGCCTCTGTCTTGCGCTGTAGACATCTCCACAAGTGGTTCACAGTGAGACTGCGCTCCTTGCACAGGCTCTGGCACTGGGGGCAGTGGTAGTGCTTGTCACGTGTACCTGTACACTGGACCTTCTTACAGATTGGGATCTCAAACCCTGAAACATGGCAGGAACTCTTAATTTATAACACTGGATCTTCTTACAGATTGGGATCTCAAACCCTGAAACATAGCAGGGACTCTAATTTATAACACTGGATCTTCTTACAGATTGGGATCTCAAACCCTGAAACATAGCAGGGACTCTAATTTATAACACTGGATCTTCTTACAGATTGGGATCTCAAACCCTGAAACATTGCAGGGACTCTTATTCATAAATGTAATACTACTTTTGCATTGTCCACGGTGATAATTATTGTCCATGATGCACATACACTAGAAATTGCAGATTGGGATCTCAAACCCTGAAACATTGCAGTGGTTCTAATATATAAAATAGAGCTTTGTCACAGACGTGACAAATACCCCCACATGCCGCATTAACACAAAATATTTTGCATGTTTTCTTCACAGAAAGCAGCGGACACCATGCTCAATGTTTAAAATGCACTAAGTGACCCCGTGACCTAGTTTTTGACCCTGCATGGACCATGTTAAAACTAGACCTACACATCATCTCGATACAACTTCTGACCAAGTGTGGTGAAGATCGGATGAAAACTACTTGAATTAGAGAGCGGACACCATGCTGAATGTGTAATACATAGTAAGTGACCCAGTGACCTAGTTTTTGATCTGGCATGGCCAATGTTCAAGAGATTATCTCGATAAAACTTTTGACCATGTTTGGTGAAGATATTGGATGAAAACTACTTGAATTAGAGAGCTGACAAGATGCTGAATGTTTTAAACGCACTAAGTGACCCCGTGACCTAGTTTTTAACCCAGCATGACCAATATTCAAACTTGACCTAGACATCATCTAGATACAACTTCTGACCAAGTTTGGTGAAGAATGGATGACAAATACTTGAATTAGAGAGCAGACACCATGCTCAATGTTTAAAAAGCAGTAAGTGACCCCGTGACCTAGTTTTTGACCTGCCATGACCCATGTTTGAACTTGGCCTAAACATCATCTGGATACAACTTCTGACCATGTTTGGTGAAGCACGGATGAAAACTACTTAAAATTAGAGTGCGGACACCATGCTCAATGTTTAAAACGCACTAAGTGACCCTGTGACCAATTTTTTGACCCGGCATGACCCATATTCGAACTTGACCTAGACATCATCTAGATACATCATCAGACCAAGTTTGGTGAAGATCAGATGAAAACAACTTGAATGAGAGAGCGGACACTTAATACGGACCGATTGACCAACAGACAGACAAGTTCACACTGATATTTCCCATAAACAGAATTGTATCGGTAAACAAATTAATTGTGTCCTAATCAAGTAGTAAGTAGAAAGCAAATTTTATCTTACCATAAGCATTGATGACATCTGGGAATTTAGAGTCTGGGAGGACTAACAGTCGGTCTGGTATTCCCTGAAACACACAGATCAAATTAGGGCTAAAAATCAAAGTTTCATTTCTGGAGTGAACTATTTATTGGACTGTGGTCCAATAATTCTTTGCGCCTGACACAAAAGAAATACAATATCAAATCAATAGTTTGATGCCTATTTAAGTTTCATAAGCTGTTTGTAAGACTACTAAACAAACGAGCAAATTTGTTTTATTGATATCCCCCACCAAATAAATTTTGTTTATGGTTAGGTGTAGAACTAAAAGAAAAGGTATAAGTGAAGGGTTGTGCCTTTAATCAATTTTTTTTTATCTCATTTGAACCTGTGATGGGTTTGCAGACAATAAAATGCAGAATCCCTTGATGCATAGCAAAGGAATGACTAAATAATGAATAATTCATCAAATTTTTTACCTTTGGCCTCAATGTGTGACCTCGACCTTAGCCCCTAGGATTATGGGTGTTGAATGTGAAGCACCCCAAGATGATTGAGAACAACTATGGCAAGTTTCATGGGTCTGGCTCATGTGTTAATGAAGATAAAACTCTAAGATTATATTAAAAAGCATTTTTTCAAGATACAAAGGGCCATGACCTTAGCCCCTAGGTTTATGGGTGTTGAATGTGAAGCACCCCCAGATGATTGAAACAACTATGGCAAGTTTCCTGGCTCTGGCTCATGTGTTAATGGAGATAAAGCTCTAAGCTTATATTAAAAAGCATTTTTTCAAGATACAATGGGCCATAACTCAGTTATTAACAGATGGTGTACAATGCCATTTGGCGTGCAACATCCTCTTATCTATATATATACTCATACCAAGTTTCAATGAAATCTGCCAAAGCACTTCCAAGATATGGCTCCTGACACAAAAGTGCCGGACAGACAGGCGGAAAGACAGACGTTGGACAACGCCAAAACAATACCCCTCCCCCTATGGCCGGGGAAAAAACAAGTACTGGGTACACAAGGATGTTGATGATGAAAGTGATGATGAAACTGAGAGTGTTGATCATGTTGATGATATTGAGGATGATGATCATCATGATGATGATTATGATGATGATATTGAGGATTAGGATGAGGATCTTGATGAACACATGCAGATGAGGATTGAGAGGGTGTTAGTGAGTATTGGATGTAAGTACCAGTTTCCTCATATGCCTCAACATGTGTCTGGCGTATGCGTTCCTCTTGAGTATCTGCTGACAGCAGAACACGCAGTGGTAGTGGCCATAGGTCCTCTCCGCACTGCAGTCTTGGAAACACTTCACTATCATCAGATCTGCACATAGGCAATGTAAAGCATGTATGATGAGAGAAACAAAGGCTAGCCTTTGATCACTGATATTCCAGTTTGACATAGAAATTAAATGGCATATAATACAGCTATAAAAATAAATTTCGGGAACTTCACAAAACAAGATACGAGTCCATAGGGAACAGATGCCCCCCACATTTAACTTATGTATCGTAACACACAATTTTGACCTTTAACTTCTAAGTGCGACATTAACCTCCGTTGTAGCAAAAGAGGTTTTACGTCTTATGATGTTTAAAATTCGGGCCAAGTAACTTTAAAATCCATCCATATATGGCAAAGTTATGGCTTAGACACAAAATCTCAAAAGGACATCTGGACACTTGCCTTGCAGACATACAGACACTCAGTGCAATTGCTTTATGCCAACTTCTTTGAAGAGGGGGGGGGGGGGCATAAAAACCATATGATTTTACCACAAACATTTTTATTTGAGATATTAAAGATCCAATAAAACCTGTTAATTCAATTTCATTCATTTCAACAAACACAAGTACTACCACATTGTATACCTATTGCACAACGCATCATGTGCTTTATAAACAAATATTCTCGATTTTATTTCACTCATCTATTTTTACACACTGGGTGCTTTTAAACACAAACAGCAGAAGAGCACTTTAAAGTTATGCACTGGCCTATCACTATCTCTTATTTCGCTAAATATCAAACAAAAAGTGCTGGAATTCTGAAACTTCTGTGCAAATATGCAATTTTCTCTGCATACTATTAATGAAATTGCTGTATTGCAACCCTGTGCTGTACAATATGTCTCCCTTGAATTGAATCGGGTTCTGAGAAAACTGGGCATAATGCATGTGCGTAAAGTGTTGTCCCAGATTAGCCTGTGCAGACCGCTTTTATGGTATTTTTAGTTTTAAAGGATGTCCCTCCTTACCGAAAATCAAGTTAAGGCGAAAAAGTCATCCCTGATTAGCCTGTGCAAACTGCACAGGCTTATTTGGGATGACACTTTACCCACATGCTTTCAAACCCATTTTCACAGAGCAAGACACAATTGTTATAAGACCCCCTACCATCATACTGCACGCCGTGTGCGAAGTGCGTCAGCTCCAGATGATCCTGTACACGCCCTGCCTTGGCAGGTATGAAGTGACTGGGGTCACAGAACGGACAGTGGACCATCTTGCAGTTACATGTGGGCACATCACACTTGGTGAGGTTGATGGTGCAGCTCGGGCCCAGGAACGTGGGATGATCCTTCTGAATGAGACAGGGGCACTTACTGTGAAATACTGACTGTGACTGTGAGAAAGAGGGACAAAACTGTCTTTAGACCTTTCACAAAAGCAATTAATATTGTTCAAATTCCAGTCAAAATGACAAATTGTGTGTTCACTGCAGATATGCTGCTCCTCATTGTCAAAATACAATGTTAAGTATTTTTTATAAGTCTAGTTGCTCGACATTACAAAGTAATTGCTATATTGCTCTATCCACAGCCTATTCTCTCCCGCCCAGAGAAAACCACTAATTATCTATCTTTCTGTTTATCTTACATTATGTTTAGTAACTGATAAATAAATGTGTTTTGGGCAGGTTATAATTCAGATGAACAGACCTATTGGGAAAAAATTGCTTCAGGAAATTTGGAAAACCACTATAATAGTATCACTAGATCAAAGTGTGAAGACAAGTTGATGGTAAAAAGACTAACAAGCCAAGATTCCATGCTAAGCTACCAAGGGAAAAGTGCATTCCACTTATGATAAACAGAGCTATGATTACATTTTTCAGATATATGCTGAGCTTAAGGCTAGTGTGCTTTATTTCAAAAGCATCTTTTGCTACAGCACAACAAATCAATAAGAGACGCACATCAATGTTAATTTATCTTGCAAAAACATAATACAAAGTGTACCGAAGAGATACAAACATGTGGAAATAAGCCTTTTTCTACACCTTCACATTAGTATTGAACATTGAGTTGTCAGCCAGGGATTACCCGATGTCCTCCTACATGTGTACCCAGTACAAACTTACCCTTTTTCTGGCACGAGCATACATGCGCTGTTTCTGTGAAACTTTTGGAACATGACTGGACCAGTTTCCCGTGACACCACTGCCTCGTGTTGGGGTCTCACTGAATGATGAGTCGTCTAATTCGCCCGCATCACTTGCATCTTCATTCTCATACTCGTCTTCATTATCATCAGGGGCAGTGTACTGCTGATGCACTCCATGCCTGGGGATCACCTCCCCTGGTCGACTGAGATACATGTACATGGTGCTTTTGTAATATTTATTTTCAGAGATTGTTCAACAGAACAGTATTACTATAATTGTGCATAAAATCCATGTGAATTTCACATCTATACATTAATAACACATGATAAAATTATTGCACATCCTTGCACAGTAAAAACTCACTCAACAACCACGTCATTTTTTCACAATTTTGAACAGTTCATATCTCATTTTTCACAATTTTGAACAGTTCCTATCTCATTTTTCACAATTTGAACAGTTCCTATCTTATTTTTCACAAAATGGGGCCGGGGCAAAGGCCGCTTAAAAAAACAGGAAAAAAAGACCGCAGACAGCTAGAGTATCTTTGCTATCAAACATACAAGTATTTTACATAAGTCAACATAACGATTTAACAACACATAAAATATTTTCTGTCAACCAAATTAAAACCAAAAATACTTGCAGTGGCAAAGCAAATATAGTGTCTCCCTAGCAATAAGTGGGTTGTGGGATTATTCCCCACTCTGGGAGTTTTCTAGGGCTCACAAGGGTCAAAAATATTCTTCAGGTCGGGTCGGCGGGTCAAAATTTAAATACCCGACACAGTGGGGTTTTTTAATGAAATATTGGGTGTTATTCGGCCCCATTCTCCCATCTCTAGAGTATATATATTTTGCCCTCAAATATTAGAAAAATTCCCCTCTCGGAAGTGTTATTCAATTTTAATCAATACCGCATTTAAATACGTCTTTATTTACTAATTTATTTACTATAATTTTCCTGAACTGCCATATCCAAGTGTTTACTTTCTTTTAGCCTTTTACTCCTTTAACGCAAACAGTACATAGTTCACTATCACGACTTTCGCTTACGATATCTACCTTAAACCGTACGTATTCCACCATGTCCCACAACAGCAAAAGCTATCGGAAATAAATTTGACAATCTGTTTTAACTTAAATGGTAGTTGAAACACAGAATTCTTTTAAATCACGCATTTTAGATGTTCTCAGAAATGGTTTAAACACAAGGGACAGAATGAGGAAGATTTTGGTAGAATTATATTGCCTGTACGAACTTCAACATTGAAATGACATAAAATATTTATCGGTGTATTATATTCTATAGTATTACTATTATCAATGGCCAAATGTTGCAAGAGCATTTACACACAAAAGCATACAAGATTGCTACGTTACTATGTGTATATTGGATTTAAAAAAATGTTGTTTTGCCGTATATATTTTGGAATAATGTTTTTCTCTCTATGTATGTTGAATTATAGTGGTAAAACTTGATTTTGTACTGTTACTAGCTAAGCATTTAAATTTCCCCATTTACGCGCGAATTTCCCCCCCCCCCTCAGGGGACCCGACCCCTTTCCCCCCAAAACTGAAAAAAAACACTGCCGGAGAAAATTTGGGTCGAGTCGGGTCAGATAAGACTTAAGTTAAATAAAATAAAAATACAACCGTGTTGAACTTAATTAGCAAACGGAAGTATTACTTGGAATAGCGATCAAAAGTGCTTGTAGTTGTTCAGGAAAAACAACCTGTCAAGCAAATATCAAGCTTGTTTTATTTTGAGGAGAGAAGCCAAAATAACTTTCACAGTAAGCTCTAACTGCATTTTCTACTTTGAAGTCAATATATTTTAGAATTAAAAAGTTTCGTATTTTACCGTCACCATTTTGGGATATGAATAACAAATTAAACTCGACATTTCTGCTTTTGGAGCGTCACTTCTATTCATGTATGACTTTCTGTAATAACAACACTGCTTAAACTGATAACGGGTGTGATTTTACTTCACTTGTTTAAAAGAAGTTATTTGACTACACGTACAACATGTAAATATTGTACTTCGTAGCTTGTGACCCGAACCAGTGTTGTTTGCAGAACTTTGACCCGGATCCCTGAATATTTTTTTGACCTGCGGATTTGGGTTTTTTCGGGTACCTGTTTGAGCACTAAAGTTTTCTAAAGATCTCTAAAGACACCACAAACTGTGTCTACACAGGAAACCGAATCAAACAAGCAAATTTGTTGTATTGATATCCCCGGCAAATCAACTTTGTTTATGGATGGGTTCAAATCCCTTGATGTATGGAAGTCATTAAATAGTGAATAGTAATTGTTTTATGACTTCCAATTCTACTCATTGATGCCAATACATCCATGAAGTTTTATGTTGAAATCTTGTAGCGTAATTGAGATACAGCCTTGAAATGTTACATCATACAAAAACACCAAAGGGCAATAACTCTACTTTAAAAAGTGCATGGCACTTCTTCCCATTGATTTCTACACACCCATGAAGTTTCATGTTGAAATTTTGCATTGTATTTAAATTACAGCTCTGAAAAGTTCCATCATACAAAAACAACAAAGGGCAATAACTTTTATTAAAAAAAGTGACGGGTTATGTTTCTTACCCATGGCACTTCTCCTCATTAATATATATACATATATACAACCATGTAGTTTCATGTAAGTCTTGCATTGTATAGTTTCAGATGTAGCCCTGTAAAGTTACATCATACAATCAAACAAACAAAGAGCAATAACTCGTATTAAAGAGAATGTAGGGTTATGGTTCTTGTGCATGGCACTTCCTCCATTGATATCTATACATCTATGAAATTTCATGTTGATATTCTCTATAAATTCTGCGATATAGGCCTAAAATGTTTTTTGACAGACAAACAGTCGTCTGACAGAAAACGCCAAGTCTATATTGGGGGAGAGGGGGGGGGGGGAGGGGGGCGAAGGGTGATAAAAAGTCATGGTGAGGATTAGGATTTTGACAAAATCAAGCTAAAAAAATAGGTTTAAAATGGGTGAGGACCAATCTGAACAAATGAGTCGTGTTCTGAAAAAAAATGGTCATAATGCATGTGCGTAATCAGGGACGACACTTTCCGCTTTAATGTTATTTTTGGCTTATATGAAGTCTCTTCTTAGCAAAATTCAAAGTTAGGCGGAAAGTGTCGTCCCTGATTAACCTATGCGGACTGCATAGGGAGGCTAATCTGGGACGACACTTTACACACATGCATTATGCCCAGTTTTCTCAAAACGCGACTCAAATTATCTTACAGAGGTTGGCTGACTCCAGGCATGTGTTTATGTTCCAAGGAGCCTTCTGTAAACTGATTCTTGTCCTGTATTACCATCGCCGGACAGCGTATTGTCTTGTTACGTACGGAGCAAATCCAGTACCTCCTGCCATCCTTAAGAACCTGCAAACATTTTGATATTGAGGCAAACATCTAGA
This sequence comes from Dreissena polymorpha, assembly GCF_020536995.1. NCBI lineage: Eukaryota > Metazoa > Mollusca > Bivalvia > Myida > Dreissenidae > Dreissena > Dreissena polymorpha. The sequence continues at coordinate 27,414,712 of NC_068367.1, forward strand.
TAGAAAAATGTATCAGTCATTTTTTTGGAAAACTGTTGTTAAAATATTGCAAAGGTCCCCAAACACTTTGCTCGAGGAAGATTTTTTCTTCGCTGAATATTATTATACAAGTCGATATCATGGCAGGTCTCTGAACACAATTTCAAAGCAGAAAGTAACATTTCAGTAATTTTATCAATCTTAATTGTACGCAATGACCTGAGTAACATTCAGGGACTATAACTATAAATTATGTCTTTGAATCCTCAATATTTTGAGGGTTGTGCTTGATAATGTTTTTTATCCCATTTTCACCGCGACATTGACGGTATAACACGTTGTGGAATATACTTGCTTGTATTCAACACTGTGGAATATACCTGTCTCGTGCACGAACTACTTTTTAAATGACGTCATGCGATATGCGCTAAAATTAGGTCTATATTGTTTGGTTCATTGATCGAATTTTAAGGTCACCCATTAGAAGAAAATGTGCATATTTTGCAGAAATATATATATAATTTATATATATATATATATATATATATATATATATATATATGGGCCGTGTCGCGGCAAAACCTGTATTCGTGACAAAATTTCACATTTTTTGTTTTCTATGGATTGATAAAGACTGTTCTGTGCTTGTTATTATACCAAATTTATAGATATAGCCCCATTACTTACTGAGAAATTTTTATTTTAGTAACAGCACTGCAGAGGTGTTTTGACGTTAACAACGTTTTCAAGTAAACCGCATTCAGATGTATGTTACATCAAAATCCACACCTATAAACAAGACATGAAATAACATTTAAGAACACATTTATTTTGTTAAAAATATATTATCAGGTATCTATTTGTTCTAAAAATAGTTGTGATTAACATTAAACTGTAATTTAACATACGTTGCTTAGCAACAAAGTCAACTTATATTTACATCGACCAGCAAACCATACAGTTTAAATCATTTTTTTCTAAACCAATCTCACATATTTTCACAACATATCATTCAGTTTTTCATAGGAATGCACACATCAAAACAAACATTATCAATTAAACCATTAATACATAAACCAACAATATCCAATAATAGTAATAATAAAAAAAAATCATTGTGTTGAAATGTTAGATTTTTATTTCCCAAAAGTGCTTTTCCTAAAAATTAAGAGTCGAGTAATCTTTAATAATTTTTATAATTATTCTTAGCATGTTCACAATTTATTTATCGTACAGCTTATATTGTATGCAGAATTCTTCGTTTGCCATGAATTCTATAGAAACGAGCAGAAGTGAATACAAATATTTCATTTGATATGAAAAAGTGCTATTTAAATGTGTTATAAATAAACCAATGTATTCAAACAGACATTAAAGGATATTCAAAAAGAAGTGAAGAATAAGTTTGAAGTTATTTGTCATTCGCCTGTAAATATTGACATTATAATGTGTGTAAACTTTCGCCGTAGATGCGATAGATGCGACGACATAACTATAGTTATGTTTCTGGGCAAGGGCAAGCAGCATCCTTGTTAGCATCGCTGAGATATGGCCTGACAACTTTGTACAAGTACTCATGTCTGTTTCGGCTGAGTCGTTTGGCCTCTACAATCTGCGGTCGTTGGTATGGAATATGGACGCCATCCATAGCCACTGTAACCTTGACCTCTGGACATCCGACTCTCGTGCGCATGGTGACCACACCTGGCTCTTTCGTCGTCATGCGGAAGTACTGATATTGTCTGAAAATAAAAATAAATACTATTTTGGCAAACATTTTAATACGTTTGGATAGGACACAAAATTATGATGCATTTGCGAATAATATTCATTTGCATTCTTTCGCTTTGTATTGCACTTTAGGAATTTTACACTTTTCGTTAAACATCAGTATAAAACCGTTATACAGAAAAAAAACTATTAACAATTCTACTCAGTGGTGTGAACATTTTCAACCAATTATCATATGCCTACGTTAGTAAACACCTTATCGCTGGTACAGGACAAAACAGTCGGGACAAAAAACCTTTCCAATCCCGCCAGTTCCATGCCGGATACCTCACTGCTTTATTGGATGCTGAGGACATATTCACCATCTGGGTCAATGAGTCCATTGTCTCAATGTTCGACCTCCTGAATTTCAATGATCAGATTGCTAGTATTGTCAGGAGAAGAAATGTAAACTCGATCTTATTCTACATGCTAAATAAATAACACACTTCATACAAGGAAAATTTACCTTTTTTTAAATTCTTACACATACAACAAAGGCGACTTTTAGGTACCTGTAAAGTTTCTTTAAATTCCCAAATCCACTGTCAACCAGACACCTGGCATGTCCTGGTATTTGCATGTGGTATTCTATCACGTCATGTCTGCCGGTCATCACACGCCATGTGAAATAGCCAATTAGGTAGCGGTTCTTCTTCTGACCTGTAAAATATTGCAGACCATATGTTTACATTCTAAAAACACGTACTAAAACGTTACTATATTTTTTTTCTTTGTTATTAAGGTAACGTTACGCATTCTATTAAGCCAACTTTAAAAGAAAAATCAAACAATTATTACCATATGCTATATATTCATAGATATAAATAATGTTTACTTGTTAAGAACACAATATTTACTCATATGTTTGAAATATTTATTCAAATATAACTAAATGAATCATATGATTGATTACCACTGGATAATTTTACAAAATAATACCTGGACAATTATCCGCATGGATGGAGCATGTCGATTCACCACGCCCGTGGGTGTCTAGCACCATATCCAGCATCGAGATGACAGCATTGGGTCCGTGTGTTTGGGTACCATCTATACCCATAGTTTCACTTTCATCAATCAAAAAATTGAGCTGTTTATGCAGTCCATCTATCCTTACACCAAAAATCTGTACTTTGCGAAGGGACATGAAAGAAATTTGCCCCATTTGCCGCGAGAAGTGAGGAATGGATACATTTTGACTAAAATCAAAAGTATAGTGGTTTGTTCTTGTATCAGAACTTAATATGCCTGTTTCCTTGGCACGCTTTACACAGTCATTATAAAGTTCTCTTTCTTTTTGGGCATTTATCACATGTTGTTTGAAGTTTTCGGCAGCCTCTAACTTTTCACTCTCTTCTATTGCCTTCATAATGTTATTTCTATGGCCTTTACATGTTGCGCATACATCATCCCTAGGCGAAGCTATTCTAATGTGACACAGACAGCTTTTCCAAATTTCACAGAAAGCAGTTCGCTGTAAAGATCTAACCCCAGCCTCGCGACAACTTTCTATATACTCTTTATGAATGGTTAGTTTTGTTTTACCACTGTCAAGATAAATTGGAGGAGTATTGTCGCTTCCTCTGGGAGCTGCTGGTTGGGGATACCATACGAGTCCGCATAATTTTGCAAAAATTCAACCACGCGTTTTACATCATCATAATTGACGGCTTGTGATGGTTTCTTTCCTACGTTTCCATGTTTCTTGGCAATGGACCATTCTGCTTATAATGGTCTACAAGATTTTCTAAAGCTGATCTACCAATGTCATTAACCAGCATAAACGTTTTCTTGCAAACTGGCTTTTGGAATGCATTGTACGAAACCATCGAACGTTTCCTTGGCTTCCCTCGTTTTGTAGTCAGGCCATTTCCACACTTAAGATTACTCATGACAATACTATCCTTCTCTTCCTTTGTCAATTCTTTCATGTTCAATATATGATGGTATACCTGGCCAATTTCAAAATTAACAGTACACTTACTCTTGCAACCACATCCGATCTCGAGAAACTGCCTGACAGTTGCATAGTCAGCGTCCATGTCACCACTGGCGCATGCACCACTGACAATGTATGTATCGTCCACATCACTTTCATACTCATCACTGTTGTTACATACAATGCCATGTTGGTGAATTAAATTTCTGGCTCTACAATCAACACTATTTGCTGCTGAACTGTTTTCCTCCTCACTAAATGAATGATAATTTGGGGAATTTATATAAGTCCCATCATCGGAATTTGAGCTCACCTGAGATGCCGATGGAGTTCGCCCAATGTGGTCGGACAATAAATTTCCAGTTCCTGGAAACGTATATAGTCTATGCCAATTATTCAAACATTAAATAATCGATATGTGTTTCTATACGCGAAATTACAGAAATTTGTTTTTGCACTCAGTCATTGAATCAAAGTAGACAATGTAGATCTATATGTGCGATATGCAAGCTATTTCCTACCGAAACAAGGATAATAAGTGACAAAAATCTTCCAAACTTCTATGCAATAATCTTTCCTGCATATTAATCTATTTAAATCTATAAAGAAGTTGGATAAATAATAATTTAGAGACTATGGTCGAGTTTATAATAAAAATCGAAAACAAAAACTAACAAATAACAAATGCTATTTTGCTTTGAATTATAAAAACTGTTTAGCCTTTAGGATCGGCACAACAAATTAGAATCGATCGGGTTCAATATTGGTTTTTGTAGTAACCCCATGGTTGCAATAAAAGGTTGGGATAAACTCTTACAATAATTCATATACAAATAAAAATAACAAACTTTTAGTCTGATAAGTTATAACGTAAATAAATTTTCGTTCACTGAATATCTTAACAACGTTTAACATGGTGGTTAATTTGTAAACACGTCTAGTTCGCTATATTCTATTAAATATTTGGATCAAACCAATTTTGCAAAATAGCCAATAATAATAAAATATACTACTTACTTCTATTTCATTATCCATATCACATCATTTCATATTTAATACAAATATAAAACTGTCCAAAACAGCTACACAGATCCACATGTTGCAGTGATGACGAAATCGCGCAAATTAAATAAAATGTTGACGTCACTTTACAGAGAATTTACCAACGTCATAACTGATGTCACGAATACAGGTTTTGCCGCGACACGGCCCATATATATATATATATATATATATATATATATATATATATATATATATATATATATATATGACATATTCCCCGAAAGAAATGTTGAAATAAAATATAAAATTACACGATTTTTGTTTTGTTGTTTTTTTATTTATATTTACTTTACCACTGAATTATTTTTCATAAGAAACAAAGTCGACAAAACTTAAGCTTCAAAATTATACGACCTTCAACCTTTAAATCTGGTCATATGACATAATTTTTCGCCATCCATATAATGAATCAGCTGATTGATGGCGTCATAAAATGACATACTTATTGCGTCATTTTCCCCATTTTTTTTTACGATTTATTATAAACGCGACTTATTTCACATGTTTTCTACATGTACTGTATGTCGACATATCTGAATTGTCAATTGATCACATTTTCCTTATTTCGTGTAATGTGCATTGTTTATAACCAAAGCATATACTTTTGACATTTAACTTAAATATTAAGAATGTACAACAAGCCATACACATATCGCACAGTTCATGAATAATCTGCTATGTTTGCTTTCCTATTTAATTCACGTTAGGCATAGAGCTGTGTAAAGTATAAGATGGTAAAAATAGCACCACACTGGAATTGGGAACGTCCCATTTTGTACACGGGTATTTTCTAATCATTTATCTGTTGTGTACTGGAATGTTTGCCATTCTTTGTGTATTTATATATTAAATTATTTTCTCGTACAATAAGGGCATTTACCATAGATAAATAAAACATTGTGCAAGTTTAAACATAATTATGTTTGTATGCAGAAATCTGCAAATGCAACCGAGTTTACCAACGGCTATTATTAGATAAACTGCTCCGGTTCATTTGAACAGCAGTAATGTAGAGTACATGACGTAGCGTGTGACGAAGAAGAAAGTTTATCGCGTTCATAAACTCATTTGAATGAAGTGATAGAATGGCATAAGGGTCTTTATTTAACTATGCTAAAATAATTATTTAAGACCCTAGATGCAATATCGTCAATTATTGAGTTAAATGGATTATTAGATGGATTTTAAAGGATTATTAAAGGTAAGATACTAGTTCTTACGTGTTTTGATTTTTGTTTGTACTTTTGTCGTTCCCTGTTCTTGGGGAAATGATTTTAACATGGGCGCCATTGATGCATCGGATCACACACGGCATACCCATAACATTTTATAAAAAACACGTTCTGCGCGTCCTTAAATTCGTCGTCCGAAGTCGGAAAACGTATTGCCCTGTATATTTTGTCAAATGAAGTGTCAGTCGCTGCAATTGTCTGTTTACTCGTCAAAATTGTCAAGGTCTTCCATAGCTAAAGAAACTTCAGCGTACAGTTTATTTAGTATTGACAGACCTGTACAAAGTCGCGCCAGTTAAAAATCATAAAAAGCGACATTTAAAGTTATGGTAGCCAGAACTAGGTCGTCGATGGTGTACATGTATGTTGACATCGACAGCATTTTGTCAGGAGCAATCGCCGCCATATTGGATTTTGATCATTTTCTTTCGAAAATAAAATGAATTATAGTAAAGTAAAATCTTCTTTTCGCGGTCGTAATGTGTTAAAATTCTCATACTGCGTAAAATTGAATGTAGGCATATGGTGATATTTTTACTTGTTTTACAGTTTGTGTGTGAATTTTTTTAAGACTATTTTGCGTACCAGAACAAATACATGTATATCACTACGCATGGTTACATTTGTCAGATTTTAAGCGCTTTTATGACTGAATTAAAATTATTGTTAAGGTTATTAGATCTATTTATGTTAAATGTCACGTTGAAAAAATCAAATCGCCAAGGCTCGCGCTTCCGGCGTTCTAAGCCTTGCAACATAAACTTCTCTGTATTCAACGCTAACCTAGTATTCTCTATATCTCAATCAGTTAAGCAGAAAAAAATGACACTCAAACCTTGAAGTTTGCTTGATAACTTTAGACACATTAATGTTATTGAATATTACATATTTGTTGGTTTTTATTACTGAAGTCAAATATAAGACTTTGGATGATAACATTTGTAGAATATACTTGATCAATCTTGATTTCATATTGCAGGTCTGAGACCAATGAGGCATATAAAAAGACCAAAGAAATTACTGGCATTCCGTACAACAATTCTTCTTAAATTTTCCAGTCACTACATTTTTAGCAAATTGTTGGCTTTGTTGTACTTACCATTTTCAGTCTCTACAGTGTACTTTTCTACGATAAAATCATGACCAGTTATTTAGGAAGGTGATTGTAGCAAGCATTGATAGAGTCCTATATTAGAAGAAGATCCCTGGTTTCATGGTTGATCACACCCACACAAATCTATGAAACATTATTATGTAATGACTGGGGTTTTTGTAGCAATTTTGGGGAAATGAGTCTGGTTGAATTGGGATTTTTTTTATTGATAAAAGTGGCAAATTTGGTTATTTTTTTATCAACAAATACTGACACAACAGGTGTTTTCCTGTTGTTTTTTTTTAAATTGGGATTTTTTTTAGAGTTTTGGTTTGGGATTGGGCCTGTTTGCTTTGGGATCGGGTCCGTTTTACGGCCTTTTTACATTGCAGAAAAAAAAACTAAATGAGTCACATTGCTTTTGCAGTTTGTAAATGCACATATTTATTTCATACTAAAAAGCCTTCTTCAGTGAAATAGAATATATTGATTGTACAGAATTTCTTTACGTAAACATGTTCATGAATATATGTCAGCAAAAGACAGGAATTTTGATATAATAGGTGACATTCACTTTCACTCATCTTGATACATACATTGTACTCAAGCACGGAAATGTAAACCTATTATACATCAAGACACTAGCATAGTTGCCATTGTTTGTACCTTTTTCTGTGTGAACTGGTATCCAAACTTGTCCTTGAGAAGATCGAGGCCAGCCTTGGAGCCTTCCTTGATGATCACATAGTCCTGCCTGCCAAACACTGGCTTCTGCTGCTTGGACACCCGCCGCCTAATGGACAGACATCGGTTTATCAGTCTTTGTCTTTAAGTTGTTTTAGCACATGTCTGTTTTGGTTGGGTGCTTTGCAAATTCTTGAAACCAAAGCACTTGTTGAACCATGAAATGTAATCCACTTTATTTCATAATGTTATTTTACCAGAATCAATTAATCCTTCTAATGTGGGTTATGATATGCAACACATAATTCACATTTTCAATCGAGAAAGGCTATAAATGGCATGTTTAAATAAATTAGAAGTATTTACATCATGATTCATACAATTATATCACAAAATATTATTGTACAAAAAAAAAATCCTGTTCAAAAATCAACTTTTAAAGGGACCTGTTCACGTTTTGGTACATTGACAAAATTGATTTTTTTGTTTCAGATTCACAAAATTTTGATGTAGTTATGATAAGTGAAAGGAAACAGTAATATTGAACATTTACCATGCTCTAAAATATCCATTGTGTGCATCTTTTCAAGATTAAAAAAACGAAGATAATAAAGCGCTAGAAACATGAAACGATTGAATAATTTGGAGAGTTCTGTTGTTATTGTTATATTTTGTGACACTGCGAGGATTTATTATATCAAGTATTAACAAGGGACAAAATTGTCACAAAACCAGGTTTTCATTGTGAAAAAAAATCTGATAAAGGGAGACAACTCAAACTGAACTTTTGAAATGAACAAACAAAATTAACCCTCTTTGTAAGATTGTTTTAAAATAAATCTATTTTTAGTCGTGGCGACCTTGACATTGGAGATATTGACGTGATTCTTTCGTGCGACACACCGTCCCATGATGGTGAACAAATGTGCCAAATAATTTTAAAATCTCATAATGAATGACATAGTTATAGCCCAGACAAGCTCATTTATGGCTATTTTTTACCTTTGAACTCAAAGTGTGACCTTGACCTTGGAGATATTGACGTAATTTTTTCGCATGACACACCGTCTAATGATGGTTAACAAATGTGCCAAATAATTTTAAAATCTCACAATGAACAACAAAGTTATGGCCCGGACAAGGTTGTCCCGCCCGCCCGCCAGCCAGCCAGCCGGCCAGCCAGCCCGCCCGCATTCGCCAATCTAATAACCAGTTTTTTCCTTCGGAAAACCTGGTTAAAAACACCACTCATTGTAACAGCACGGATGGCAGAGTGGTAAAAAAGCTTTTCTATTAATGCAAGGTTCAGCAGTTCGAGCCGAGTTGAAACTTACTTGTTTTCTTTCTTCTTTTCTACTGGAGCTATTTAGTTATAATGTTTACATTTATCAATTTAAAGAATTTTATGAAAAACTTCAATACATGCCAAAGTCTGTGAAAAGGTCCCTTTAAGAACAAAATCATTTCAATTGATTAATCAGTTAACAAGAGCTGTCTCCATAGGATGACATATGCCCCGATAAACGCTTTGATAGAAGTTATGAGCATTTTCGAAACCTAAACAATATTTCGAAACCTAAACGCGGACCCTAAGTTCAAGGTCAAGGTCAAAGGGGTCAAAATTTGTGTGTGTATGGAAAGGCCTTGTCCATATACACATGCATACCAAATATGAATGTTACATGTGAAGCAACATAGAAGTTATGAGCATTTTCCGAAACCTAAACGCAAAGCAGGATGGACAGACTGACAGTGCGATCACTATATGCCCTCTTTTGGGGACATGAAAATTTGATGTCATTTTCTTGTAAAAAGAGGTATTGATCTGTGTTTTGCCATGTGGTCAAAACTAATCTCCATTAATCCCCATTCATTATCAAAAGATGAATTTTAATTTATTGAAAATCATTAACATAAACGCTGTCAACTCCTCACATTTATAAATAAGAAAGCAAAGAAAATCTAATTGACAATCCATGTATTGCTGACAGCACTATCATCTTTCGAATCATTATGAATTTTAGATTCGGATGTTCAGATGGTGTTTAATGGCATTTGTAAGTCTTCTTAAGGGACGTTTTCTGGGTATTTAAAATCACAATTGTAAATATTTAATTTCATGTAAAAAGCTCCTATGAATTTGACCTTGGACCTCAAATTCAATAGGTGTCTTCCTTTTTTACGAAGTAACCAGTCTACACATTTTTTTCTTAAGATGAAGTGAAGAAACAAAATGGTACAAACAATGATGATCCAACGTACATTTCAGCTAACCAATCAACAAACAAAGCAATAAACCCGACCTCTTTAAAGTGGGCATAAACAATGATCTCCAATGGAATAAAATATTGCAGTTTTAATATCACTTTGGTGAACATTTGAACTATTCTTATCCAAGTAGATTAACGCTTTCCCACTCAGAAGCAAAGTTCATAAAACCAGAACAGCCTGCAAATAACTCACAGTCTGTTCATATTTCATGCTGTTTGCTGCTCATCAGTATCTAAGGGTTGGAAATGAAACTTGAAAACTTGAAGCTAGGGACTACAAATGCGTCACAATACGTATCTAAGTGGTAATGGGTTAAGTAGCGTGATTTACAATGGGGCTATGATATCTCTTTACCCTGTGGGTGTGGAAGGATCGGAAGGTAATGCCCCGACCCTGTGCATGTGAGGCTTGGGCGTGTTCTGGCCCACAAGATGCTCGTGTTTGTGTTTGCCACGCATAAAACTCTTGCCGCGCTGTACCACAACCGCGGGGCACCGCAGCTTTGAGTTGCGCACCGCACACCACCAGTAAACTGTGTCCTTCCTGCCTTGCTGAGTCACAGACAATGTGGACCTCTGAAATCCAATAGGATTATACAGCTTTAAATAAAAACTTAATACATATACGTAATTTTGTTTAAACTCTATTGATGATATATAAAATCAAAGAATATATTTTTAACAGGGCTTGAATATAACTTTCTTTGCCACTAGGAAAAAAAGCAATTTTAATTAACATTTGAAAAATCTTCTTGATTCCCCCTTAAAGCCTTTTTTGCTAAAACATGTTTTAAAATACATCTATACACTGTAATTTACTGCAATCGTACAATTTCACCATTAATGAAAAGGCATGAAACAACATCAATAAAGCATGATGAAACCATTGTGTATTGTTATTCATTATTTAAATAGTAAAGATTTGATGATAAATGTAAATTGCAAATAATTTTGTACATGTATTCAAACTATTATGAGAGGAATTTTACCCTTAACATATTGTTATATACTATTATATTACAAACAGATTAGATTAGGCATGGGGCTTTTTACTTTCACACATTGTGATTAATTTTTTTTTTAAACAGGGCCTGAGGCGCAATAATTTTGTACAGACAGGCTACGATGTATAATGGAGAAAAGTACAGTTACAATACAAAAATTTTGTTGCAAATATTTGGAAGCAGCAACAAACAACAGAACCGCAAAACGGATGCCAAGGCTTGGCTGCGTTGCAGTTTTGAATAAATGAAAGCTGGTCAGAATTAGTTTTTTTGAGGTCAAAGTGACCTTGACCTTTGACCTAGTGACCCAAAAATGGGTGTGGCGTGTAGAACTCATCAAGGTGCATCTACATATGAAGTTTTAAAGTTGTAGGTGGTAGCACTTTGATTTGAGAGCCAATGTAAAGGTTTTATCACTGCAGACAGCGGAAGACGAGCTGGCTATGCCAATACCTCGGGTTTTCTCCGAAAACAGCCGAGCTAAAAAATCACAACACAATTTTCGCTGACATTTTGCAAGTGAGCAAGTTCTTAAATCAAGCTCAGTTTTAAAATCAGGGTAGATATTTAGGAACCATCTCAGGGGAGGAAAATGCCCTACCCCCCTCCATACAGGGTTCAACAACAACTCTTGATAAGTGTATTTGTACATAGATTAAGCAAAGTTCATAACTATTTGTAAAATAAATTTGGAACTGAAAGTGAGGAAATCAGCTCAAAGAAGAAGGAATCACACCCCTGAAAATTTTCATGATGAGCTAATGATGCTCCTAACTATCAATCAACGGTGCTTTATAAGGTAAGCCTGTGTAGCAGCTGATGTTACCTTATGGTTATACATGAATCCCAGGCTGTCAAGCAATCGGTCCCCGCCTCTCTTTGTCCCACCTCTCAGAATTTCATAAGACACACCTGTTTCTCTGGGATAAAACAACAAGAGACCTTTTTGTAGTGACCTACCAGTGTTTTTTTTCAGTCAAAATAGGGTCCGGTAATCGGCCCCATTCCCAATGGTAAAAAGTATATATTTTTCCCAAATGGGAGCTAAAAATTCTTAATATAAGGTTTCCAAAAAAAATCTTTTTTTTTAGATCTCCAATTCTCATTATTTGTTCATCTCCCATCCATATAAGTTCAACCTCAGTAAATATACTACAGAAAGAACTGTTTACTCAATTTTATTTTGAAGCATTTTTTAGAAAAACAACTACACTAATTTCCCAATTTAAGTCAATACACCGCAAAATTTCACAATCCAAAGGGACCTGGCCCCATTCACAAAATGGTGGAAAAAAAACACTGCCTAGTTAAATTCTCGCCATCAACACAATACAGAAGTCAGTCTTTTTTTGTGTTTTTTTTCCAAATTGTCTGGTAAGAATACCACTTGCAATATTGCATTAAACAATTTACCTAAAATTAAAATTATCTGTATCAATGGTGTACCCGGTAATGTTAAGTCTTATCAGTCTGCCAAAAGTCTCAAAACCTTCTTACCACAAAGTCTGGTAAATTTGTAACTGTTACACGCCTGCAGTCTAATTTTCACACCAAAAATCTACAAATTTATAACTGACCTGAATTTTCTATTGAACATTAAGGGAGTATTCCTGTTGGACCTTGTGTGGTCCAAGGGCTTAAAGAACTGGACTTGTGTGTTTATAGACACAAATTGTAAAAAAAACAATCAGCTGTTGACCAATTCAAATTCTGGTGATTACTCTAAGTTTAAGGACACTTAAGTTTTCGGACACCACCTTTTTAGCCACAATAATTATTTTTTGTAACTATATTTTCGGACATACAGGTTTTCGTCCATAATTAATGACTCCAATTTTTAGGACAGTAAATTTTGCAGCTCTAGTTTACTAGATTTCTGCCCTTTTTTCTCTTTTCTGGGAACCTTAGATCATGGAGTTTTACAACCAGATTATGGCCATAAAACCTGGCATAGAATGCCCTGAAGGCAATAGACCATTACAAGTGGGTTATTGGGTAAATTACCTTGTATACCTGTAATAAACAATGGTTTCACCCAAAAGCATTTGGTATTGTCTTCAGAAAGCAGAATGGTTGATTTTTATAACGTTGTTATAGACCATTTCAGGTAAGAGATTGCAAATAAGTGAAGTTGTATTTTATTTAAAGCAAAGAAAGGCGAGTACAACACAATATAATTATTGCACATTTATTAATTGGTCTTATTTCATTATAATATTTGATAAACAACCATAACATATATTTCTCTTACTTTTCGGACATTTGTACTTTTTGAATATTTTTCGTATCTAAATTTTCGGACACAAACAAAAATATTTATTTTTAAGTGTCTGAAAACTTAGAGTAATTACTGCACTTCATAATGTGTTGAATTTTACCTCTTATCATTTTCTTTAAATAAGCATTATTTCATGAGGAATTATAGCATTTTTTACTTACTCATCCTCAAACACCTCAGACAGCTGTGGGTTCCTCATTTCTCGTACAATCTTAGAGGAGAGCAGATGACTTCTCAATATGTTGTCGGACAAATCTGGCTCCTGTTGCACTAGTTCTTGTTCCTGTTTAAATAGAAAAAAGACTTTTGGACCTTGCAACACAATTCTTCTTTAAACAAAATAAAATCTGGTAGAGAACAAATAATTGCCCTATGGTCATTTATAACACAAAGTTCATAAACAGTTATGCATATACCTATGTATATTTTATTAAGATTGTAGACCTTCATACATGCCAACTTTTATCCACAGCCACAGCAAAATACAAAATACTGAATATAACCACACAGTATAATACATGAAGTAAGAAGCTGAAATAAGTACAAATGGTAGTTTTCTTAACAACTTCATAAAAAAACAATAAAGCAAACATCTGCCAAACTGAAGTATTAATAAAAGTTAAACCTGTGTTGACACAGACACTTCCTCTGACACATTAGCCATGTTTGCCATGGTCATGATTATGGGTTTCAGCTGTCCATAGTTTCCTGCTGCACCAATCTGTTGAGCATCGGAGTCCAGAGCGTATGTGTGCATCTGGCCATCACCGAAGCTTACAGTCACAATGTCGTCTGCACTTGCCATGCTGTTAATTCTCTCTAAGGGTCCAAAACATATTTTAATTGTATTCAAAAGATGTTTAAACTAAAAACTGATTAAAAAATATAAAACATTACTCACGAATATTCACTTACTTTGTTCATTTATATGTTAAACTTTGACAACAAACTGCCAATATTACATGTACTTAATTAACTTTCAAGTTTTTAAAGAGATTCTTCATCCAATACCAAAGACAGTGTTCAAACAATTTAAAAATAAATTAAGGGGTTTCACAAATCTAGAAAAAAGTAATATTTGCGTGAAGCTTTTTAGTAATTGTAGTTCATATCAGTGAAAATTAAGATACAGTCCAAGCATACACATATTCAATAGTCATTACAGAGTGGGTGGGGTACGAAATAATTCGGGTACCAAATGGCCGCCATTTTCACCAAACAAACGAAAGTGATTTGCATTAAGTTGGGTTGAAAATATAATGAAACCGTGATAAAAATCTCATCGATCCATTTAAACTACTTACTTTGGCAGACGCTGGCATGAATCTGTCCCACTAAATGCGGTTCTTTGAGCTTATTTTCTGCAAAAGAAGCTAGGGTCGACAAGTAACGCGCACAAGCGGTACCTCATGCGAATTGCAGCGCCCTCGAAGGAGGACGAATCCAAATAAAGGGACGTCACTCGGACATTATCTCCCTTCACAAAAACTCTTCAAAACCTCCACAAAATGTCAACAAGATGACAATTTTTAGTGTGTACATTATCAACAAAGCTGGTGGCTTAATTTACCAGCACGACCACAATATAACGCGCCCAGAAGTCGAGAAAACATTTAGCTATCCACTAGAACTAGTACTTAAAGTGTTTGATGAAAAAATTGTGGTTGCATTTGGAGAAAGAGATGGCATCAAAGGTGGGAGTGAGTCGGTGAATAAAATTAATTAAATAAGTCAAATAACAAAAAACGGCTCACTTGTTTAAACCAGCTTTTCAACTATGATAGTCATTTTTTCTTTGCTTCTTAGTAGGAAAGGGTTAACAGCCTGGTAGGTTATCCATCTAAACATTAAGGCAGTGGCTAGTCGTACGGCCCTGTTATTTATTGATCTAAATGTAGTCGAATATTAAAACATCTATCCAGGGGTGGCGAAATCAAATGTCCGAGTTGCCCGAGTCGTACATTTGCTTGTCTGGGCAACTGACTTTTTTCAATTAAGTTGTCTGTGGACAACAAGTTTTTTAAAAGTCGAGTCCAGGTATACAAAAATACATTCTATTAAAGCCGTAATTAAGTTTTACAAAACCGAATGTTGACACGCGATTACATTGTCAGTGCTATTTGCGGAGCAATCAAGCTAAAACACGTGCACTTTCCTGCGCAGTGATCTCCCTTATTCTGCAAAAACGGGGAGCATGCTGCATTTTCAACATTTGGCCCGACTGTTAGACAGTGTACAGACTGGTTTCTTTATTTTTACAATCAGACGGAAATAAAAAGTATCAATCTAAGATAATCAAAACACGGTCTTCCTTGTTATTTAAGACGACTTTAATGGTAAAGATGAAACCTTTTTTTTTAAATCTTCAACAACGGAGCAGAAACCCAAAGCTTTGAGCAGCCCACCTCCCAAAAAACTAAGAAAGATTATGATAAATAATATGATCTAAGTTAACGCACCAGAACTTTTCAAGAAACTTGGCTAACAGATTTTCAATGGTTACCAGTTTATACATGTATAATCAAATTGCTACCAGTAGCGGAGCCTCAGTCTGATGAGGTCCACATATATTGGACTAGTTTAATTTGTTAAGATTACAATGTACTTATGTTCAGCACATGTTTTAATAACACTAGCTTCGCAAGATTTAAAGTTTGAGAAAGTCTTTATATTGTTTATAATATACTGCTATAATGAATGTACCATTGAAATACAATTATAAACAAACAAGCTAATCATACTCATTTTGATATATTCCACATTATTTAACATTAATCAATAAATGCGTTTATAATTTATATAAACATTAACGGACAAGTGTAGTTCAGCAATGGGCAAGTTAAATTTCCTAAATGGTTGTCCGTGGACAAGTATATTTTTTTGAGATTTCGCCACCCCTGCTATCTATCTATATATACTGTCTAACTTCCTTTTCGGGTATTATCTACAGGACATAATCTATATCAACCTCATATATATAGGAGTAATCTATGTGCAGATATCTTTGCCATGTGTCATGAGAAAACGTGCTAATATATGTACTTACAATTTTGTGCGACCACACAGTCTGATCAGATGATAATTATTTTTCACTACATGAACCTTCCAAAAAATAATAAAGGCATTTTCTTTAGCTACTTAGGTGGTGAAATTCCAAGAAATCTACCCTTTAGACTGGCTCGTGTTGTCGTCGTCACAGAATTTGCAATCTGGTTTATGTTTGGTCATGGTTGGAAATGCGATTTGTGCATAGTATATAAAGGGTGTAAAAAAGGGAGATATAAAAATGTAGATTTATTTCGCATAACAACAATTACAGCAATCAATATAAATCACAGTTATTGAGTATATAAATACGCATTGTACATGCAAATATCAAATGTATGCATCAAATATATAGTAAATAATCTTAAGTCAATGAAAATTGCGACATCCCAATGAGAAAAGTTATAACTTAAACAAATAAAAGGAAAATTAACATGAAAGAATAAAATGATAAAACCATGTATTTATCAATTGTCTAAAGCATAATTAAATTATTTGTGTAACTCAATTTCTAAGACCTACCTTTGATGGCTGCTGTCATTGAATTTCATGATATCTATGCCGAAACTCATTAAAACAGTTGTTCACACCTTACTTATTAGGAACGTCGACTAATTAATAAAGAATCAAATTAGAAACCGTATTACATGAAAGGAAGCAGAAACAGATGAAGAATTTGTGTACTTTTAGGAGCTTCAACAAACAATCCTCATAGGAAAGGCTTTACGTACAGAGCCATACGACTAGCCAATACAGCCTATTGGCTAGTCGTACGTGGCTGTATGGCTAGCCTCTGCCTTAATTTAAATCAAAGGTGTTTAATGTTCACAAGTAAAAGTATCAAACTGGACAACTGTAAACGGCAATGTAATGACTCCACCCTCTTTTATGATCAGTATACATGTAGTTGAAATAATCCAACTCCCAGATATGAACCCCACGGGTCGCTGGGAGTTGCAACTAGTTAGGTCATATTTAATGTCAAGTCTTCTGCCCAGAATCTGGGCTGTACTTAAATCGGTAATATTAGCAACATAAACTATTTTCTGGCACAAATAAACAGATCATGTATAGATCACTTATTAGCAAATTAAAACAATTTACGTGACGTGGTGTGCTTGCATAATAATGATATCCATCCAAAGTTTCAAACACGTCAACGGTTCATGAAAATGTGTAAGTTTTTGCAATGGAAAAAGCAGAATATTCCATATTCAAAAATGCACTATCGATTATCACTGGAATCCCCTGCAAGATAGATCTCGTGTCTAATCAACTAATCCTTAGAAGTTGATTGAATTCGATTTTATACTTGAGACTTATTCTTTTTACATTCAATTTGGGTTAATCAGGAATAACGCTGAGCTGTACGTAACCATAAAAGCTCAGAGCATTTAAGAAGAACTAATGATCAGTAATAACTTCCCCCTTATGTAAAATAAATAATTATATAAAACAGAGAAACAACTTCTTTGTTTTTTAAAAAAATCTATTCACTCAACGTTTCGGTCAATTTAGACCTTCATCAGGAGTAAACATTTTGTTATTAAATAAAGGAAATGACGTCACAATCACATGACGTCAATTGCAACAACGTCAAACAAATTAATCCAATAATAAATTGTGTTTGTACAAAAATTGATGTTTTTTTATTTATGACTATAAACATGCAATAAGATTATGTTATACAATTTCTCAAACTGAAATCTTTTTTCTGCACAGTGTGCACATGTATGTATTACCAATAACATTCAGGGCTGTTTTTATTCTTTACTTTAGTCGGGACCTTATAGAGTCCCCTTCCCATGCAATTTTCTCCTAAGTTCAAGTTAACCTTGGACATGTTTTCCCTCTTCTTCAGTTTTGTAAATATTGTTCCCCTAAAAATTAAGGTAATGTTATCCCAGAAAACATGAAACAGATCTTGGATCATATCTATGAATAAAACTAATTTCCCTTTCTGTGTTATTGTTGTTTCTCAATAATACTATACTGCTTATTGTTCATTCAGATACAAGATGTTTTTTGTTTCAGTGGTGTTATTGTTTCACTTGAAGGCCTTATTTAAATCATACAATTATTTGGCACATGTTTTGTAAACTTCTGTAAAATATCGAGTTATTTACTTATCATATACATTGGTTAATGGTTATGATAAATACTAAAGTTGTATTTCAAGTTGTTCCTATGCAAAAGCAATTCAAAGGCTTATTATAAAAAGATCTTGTTAATTAATCATTGAAAGAATTCATATAATGTGGTGTAATTCTTGATTGTTTTTGATTTTCAGTGGGACATACCTTGCTGGCCATCAATGGAATCCAGACTGATGGTAAATACTGGGATGGCAGGGACATCTTGGAACTGCTCTCCCATGAAGAAAACTTTCCTATAAACCTTAAGTTTGGCAGACCTAAGTTGACGACAAATGAAAAAATCATGCTAGCAAGCATGTTCCATTCGTAAGTTAATTTCACATGATACATGTAAATGAGTTTTTCTTTGAACTTTCACTGAAAAAAGGAGTGATCCTTGGTTGATCGTGTTTCAAATTTGTTTAAATGGTTCTGGTTCATGGCATTTTTAGGGCATTTTTAGAGCAAAAATATATTAAAAATAAAAATCTTATCTGTAAAAACAAGGGTCAGGGTTTAAATATTTAGTGTGTAACATTGTCAAGTGGTCTTCTGCTAAGTTTGTTCAAAGCATGTCACTCGGGTAAAAAATGATGATATCCCAGAGGTGGCATTATGTAAATAGACTTATATTGCAAAACAACTTCAATATCTAATTATCGTCTCTTAATGCGAACGCACATAGAAGTAATACATATTTGGCATGTTACTCGTCTTTGTATGGTGAATATTGGTCATAAATCATTTTGTCGTTCTCTAGTCTACCAAGTTTTTCATGCCCCTGGGGTCAAAATTATCCCCTCCTGGTGGCTTTCTTGTTTCCAAGTTTGTTCAAATCATGCCCCTGGGGTCAAAACTGACCTGGCCCTGGTGGTTAGTGTTTCTCATATATTTATGTAGTTAAAATTGTTAACATTCTTCTCTAAATCTGCTCCAGGTCCAGAAGCCTGGTATGTGGTGGTATGTGGCGTGTAAAATCATATGGTGATCATATGCCAATTTTGTTCAAATCATGTCCCTTAAGTTAATACTTTTCTTGCCCTAGAGTTTACTTGTTTCCTCTACACTGATAGAGTGAAAATTGCTTGTCCCTTGAAACAACAACGTAAAGAGGTTTGGAATTCGGGATGTAACATCAAATTGCGGTCCCTTCACTCACAGTCCCTTGTCAAGTGTTTTTTTTTAAGAAATAGAATCCACCTTGTAATCAACTTGTTTTAATGATATCTCTGCTAAGTTTGAAAATGGTTGCTGTATATTTAAAAACATGGCAACCAAATTATAAGACTTAAGTGAAAAATTGTTAACACTCTGGAAGTCACACTTTTTGTCCAATCATCATGAAACTTGCTGATAATATTTATTCTTATGAAATTTCGACCAAGTTCTAAGAAATGTTTGTAAACATCACAAAAGTTGCTTTGAATTGTTCAGTTCCCAAGATCTCACAAGAGCAAACTAGCGAACTAGGGCATATTGCCCTCTTGTCGGAATTTGTAGAACATGAATGATCATCTATAAAATTGTATATTTGTCTGAAAAGCTTATACCAAAACAAAAGGATATTTTAGGCAAATATTATAAAGAGAATGCTTGTAGCCTATTAATTTTAAACATGCCATGAACTTGTATAGTCTATACATTGGTTCTTTCACTTTTGCAGCTTGTTTGCCATCGGTTCCCAGTTGTCACCAGAACTCCGTAGCTCTGGTATCGAAATGATGGAAACAGATACATTCAAACTTCACTGTATGCAGACGATGACTGGTCAGTGTTCAAGTTCTTTTCTTGTGTGGCACATTTTCAGTGTTTTTAGCTCACCTGAGCACATTGTGCTCATGTAGAGCTTTTGTGATCGCCTTTTGTCCGGTTAAAAAACATGGCTGCCAGGGAGCGGGGCATTTTTCCTTAAATGGCTATTGTAAAACCTTGTTAACACTCTAGAGGCCACATTTATTTTCCGATCATCATGAAACTTGGTCAGAAGATTTATCCCAATGATCTTGTACAAGTTCGAAAATGGTTCCGGTTGCTTAAAAAAGATGGCCACCAGAGGGCGGGGCATTTTTCTTTTATGGCTATAAATGGCTTTAGTAAAACCGTGTTAACATTTCAAAGGCCACATTTATTGTCCGATCTTCCATGAAACTTGGTAAGAAGATTTGTCCCAATTATATCTTGGATGAGTTCGAAAATGGTTCTGGTTGGTTAAAAAACATGGCCGCCAACAGAGCAGGGCATTTTTATTTATATAGCTGAAGTAACACCTTGTTTACACTCTAGAAGCCACATTTATAGTCTAATCTTCATGAAATTTGGCCAGAAGATTGGTCTCAATGATATCTTAGATGAGTTCAAAAATGGTTTCATTTGCTTGAAAAACATGGCTGCCAAGGGGGGGGGGGGGGCATTTTTCCTTATATGGCTATAGTAAAACCTTGTTAAAACTCTAGGGGCAACACTTATTGTCCGATCTTCATAAAACTTGGTAAGAAGATTCATCCCAATAATATCTTGGATGAGTTCGAAAATGATTCCAGTTGGTTGAAAAACATGGCCGCCGGGGGTGGGGCATTTTTCCTTATATGGCTATAGTAAAGCCTTGTTAACACTCTAGAGGCCATATTTATTTTCGGATCATCATGAAACTTAGTCAGAAGATTTGTCCCAATGATACCATGGACAAGTTTGAAAATGGTACCGGCTATGGCAGCAAATAATCTAGAATTTACTATCTTTGGGTCCCTGAACTTGCAGATTTTAGACCAATGAGTCCCAGGCCAAAATTAATGAGCCCACCTTGAAAAAGAATGGGTCACAAATTTTGCAAGATACCAAGTAGCGAAGAAAATATGTCTAAATCACACTAGCTCAATAACTATACTTGCATTAATTTAATTAATTATCTCAAAAACTTGTTGAAACCAAAAAAACAAATTCATGGTTATCATTATATTGTTTGCCTTCACAACAATAGGCTTTAACATTATCTGTTACATAAATGTAACCTGTTACAACATTTCAAATTGATTCAAATCGATGATAATATTATTGTTAACATTCGAATTGCGAGCTTGATAATATTGTTGTTTACGTCTGAATTGCGAGCCGTTGACCTACCGTTATTAAAGTTTAGATTTGTTTGTTTTGGATTTAGCTTCAACACCTTATTTCGGAGGCATTTTTTCTGTATTATTTATGACTAAGTTACACAAAGTTAAAGCAGGTTTTCATCCGGGGACTCTAGAAAATATCATAACACATTCTATTTAAAAGATCAATTCTAATTGGTTAGTATTATACAGCAGCGGCTCGACTAGAGCCAATCAAAAGACTTGGAGTCTTCAAGCCTCATTCGGTTAAACTCAGCGTTCATTGCTACACTCTTGACTCGTACACAAGATGGTTCGTACTTATCGTGATTTGCATATGCGTTAATGGATACAGTTCAGCAATGCGTCCAAGTGGACGCACATATTTCAAAACGATGCGTCTATTTCGATATTTGTGCGTCATAGACGCGGAACGCACATGTAGATTATTCCCTTCTATGGTTCTACCATAGCCACCAGGGGACGGGGCATTTTTCCTCATTGGCTTTAGTAAAGTTTTATAGAGGTCACATTTATTGTTTGATCTTCATGAAACTTGGTCAAAAGATTAATCCTAATTATATCTTGGACGAGTTTGAAAATGGTTCAGGTTGGTTAAAAAACATGTACACCAGGGGGCGGGGCATTTTTCCTTATATGGCTATAGTTGAACCTTGTTAACACTCTAGATGCCACATTATTGTCCGACCATCATGAAACTTGGTAGGAGATTTGTCTCAATGATATCTTAGATGAGTTGAAAAATAGTTACAGTTGGTTGTAAAACATGGGCACCAGTGGGTGGTGCATTTTTCATTATATATGCTATTTTCTATAGTAAAACCTTGTTAAAACTCTAGAGGCCACATTTATTGTCTGATCTTCATGAAACTTGGTCACAAGAATTGTCCCAATTATATCTTGGATGAGTTGAAAAATTGTTCCAGTAGGTTGAAAAACATGGCCACCAGGTGGAAGGGCATGTTTAGCTCATCTATTTAAAAAAAAAAAAAATGAGCTATTGTCATCACCTTGGCGTCGGCGTTGGCGTCAGCGTCCGGTTAAGTTTTGCGTTTAGGTCCACTTTTCTCAGAAAGTATCAATGCTATTGCATTCAAACTTGGTACACTTACTAACTATCATGAGGGGACTGGGCAGGCAAAGTTAACTAACTATCATGAGGGGACTGGGCAGGCAAAGTTAGATAACTCTGGCGTGCATTTTGACATAATTATGTGCCCTTTTTATACTTAGAAAATTGAAAATTTTGGTTAAGTTTTGCGTTTAGGTCCACTTTTCTCATAAAGTATCAATGCTATGGCATTCAAACTTGGTACACTTACTTACTATCATGAGGGGACTGGTGAGGCAAAGTTATATAACTCTGGCGTGCATTTGGACAGAATTATGTGCCCTTTTTATACTTAGAAAATTGAAAATTTGGTTAAGTTTTGTGTTTAGGTCCACTTTATTCTTACAGTATCAAAGCTATTGCTTTCATACTTGCAACACTTATTAACTATCATAAGGGGACTGTGCAGGCAAAGTAATGTAACTCTGACTGGCATTTGGACAGAATTATGTACCCTTTTTATACTTAGAAAATTTGGTTAAGTTTTGTGTTTTGGTCCACTTTACCCCTAAAGTATCATAGATATTGCTTTCATACTTGGAACACTCGCAAACTATCATAAGGGTACAGTAAAAGGACAAGTTGCATAACTCTGGTTGTCATTTTTACGGGATTATGGCCCTTTTTTTACTAAGTAACTTTGAATATGTGGTTAAATTTTGTGTTTCGATCCACTTTACTTCTTAAGTTTCAAGTCTATTGCTTTCAAACTTAATACTTTCTTGCTATCATGAGGTTACTGTACCTGGCAAGTTGAATTTTACCTTGACCTTTGAATGACCTTGACTCTCAAGGTCAAATTATTAAATTTTGCTAAAATTGCCATAACTTCTTTATTTATGATTAGATTTGATTGATACTTTGACAAAACTACTCTTACCTGACATACCACAATAGACTCCACCCCTGTAACCTCCCCTCCCCCCCCTCCCCCCCCCCTAAACAAATGACCACCACACCCTCACACTATACCCCCCCCCCCCCAAATTTGTTTTTTGAAACATTTAAAAAACACAAATATTTATTTTTATTATTGAATGTTTGAAATACCGTCCAACCATCGCACCCAAGAATCCCCCCCAACACCCCCCTCCCCCTACCCGAATCCCCCCCCCCCTATTTTTTTTTTTTAAGATCATCTTACAAATTACCACCACACCCTCATACTTTATCCCCCCCAATTTTTTTTTTGTTAAACGGTTTCCAACCATCGCACCCAAAAATCCCCCCCCCCTCACTCCCCCCCCCCCCCCCCGATTTTTTTTTTTGCGTTTTTTTTTTCCCATTTTTGGAAGATAATGTAATAAATTCCACACGCCCACACTATACACCCCTCTTCAATCCGCCCCTCTCTCCTTTGTGATTGAAAATGAGAGTCCCTTCACCTTTAAAAAGAAAATAGATGAGCGGTCTGCACCCGCAAGGCGGTGCTCTTGTTTCTTATAGGGCTAGGGTAAAAACATGTTTACACGCTTTAAGTCACTTTTTTGTTCAATGTTCATGAAACTTGGATATTTGTTTTAATGATATTTTCGATGTGTACGAAAATGTATCCATTTTGTTGAAAAACGTTGCCGCCAGGGTGTTCACTATTCATGAAAGTTGGTTAGAACATTTGTTCGAATGACATCTTTTGCTGCACAGAGTGATAGGCTTTCATGTCTAGCTGTTAGGTCTAAGTGTGCACCTATTATTGTTAGCTCAATTGCATTAAAGGATTTGACAAAGTGATAGGCTCTCAAGTCTATCTGTTAGATCTAAGTGTGCACCTATTATTTTAAGCTCAATTGCATTGAAGGATTTGATCAAGTGATAGGTTCTCAAGTCTATCTGTTAGGTCTAAGCGTGCACCTATTATTTTAAGCTCAATTGCATTGAAGCATGTGATTAAGTGACAGGCTCTCAAGTCTATCTCTTGGGTAGAATAAGTACTTGTTGTACTTGATGTCACAAGAAAATGTCATGAGGACTCTCCAAGAGTGGCAATTAAACCTGGGATCTCATGTTGACAGGCGGACAACATATCCACTATTCCACTCTGAGATCTAATCTGTTTTGTCTTGTGTCCACACTCACTCCATCTGAAGTGCATTCTTTTCAGGTCTAAAGTTCATAGTGATAGGTGACCCCAAACAGGCAGCCGTGGATATTTTACTCAAGAAGATATATGAGGTCTATGCAGACTTTGCGCTGAAAAACCCATTCTACTCCCTTGACATGCCCATAAGGTAAGCGCTGACCATTTTTTGCATATGTGTAGAACTAGATAAAGCCAAATGAAACTTTCAATTTTCAATACAACATAATACATACTAGCAATGTGTTTGTTTTATATTAGCACATCCAAGGAACATATTTTGCCTTGTGGCAAAACAAAATAAATGTATTCGGTTTTTTTCTGAGCTGCTTAAAATGTTGTTTTCAAAGTGATTATGAGAAGGGTTACAGCAGATCTCATCTTCTTCAGTTCTATGATCAGTAGTCACATAAGAACTCACACCATAACATAAATCTTATTAAATAAATAGGCATTCCCTTTCATAAAAAGGTTGTTTCTCCATGCTTTTGGGCAAATAATTGTGTCATTGGTTTGGAACAATTAAAATCAATTAACTGATTTAATAAGTTGGATCTGTCATCTTCTCATTGGTACCTAGAATGTTAAACTTGATGTTCTATTTCATTTCAGGTGTGATTTATTTGACAGTAATTTACAAGCAGCAATTGAACAAACAGAAAAGTTGGGAATAAGTAATGTGTGAGACTTTGTTATTAGAGACGTGCTTAGAAGAATTCTTTTGAACTGAAGTCATGCGATTAAAATATTCAGTGTTGCCATGTGCCACCTGGGCTTGTGTCTGTTTTATTGCATATGGGTATACATGAACGTAATCAACTTTAATTATGAATGCATGGAATTTATTTAAACTTACTGATGATTATTAAACAATTATGTTAAAACAGTACTAGTAAAAAATCCAATCATAGCAGACCTGAAATAAGCCTTTGTGTGGTATAAATTATTTTAATTTTAAATTCTACTTTTTGAAGATGCGTTTTTAAATATTAACAAATAGTAATTCTTAAAGATCTTCAATAATTAGAAATGCTTTGGGCAATGTTTTTGTTTTTACAATAATTGAGAATGTATACAGGTGAATTGTCAAGAAGTAATTATTGTACTACTAGATGACTGTATGGTAACCTTTCAATAAATCATTGCGCACTGCTCTCATGTTAGTTATTTGTATTGTCAGTAAATTGGACCAAATGTGTGCAATAATTGTATCATCATTAAAATATAAAATAAAATGTTTTGTTCTTTGTAGTTGTGTTAATTGCCACTTTTGTTATTTATTCTTCCATTTAAAGATAAAATAATTGTGTTTTAAAATTAAGTAACTCTGTGATATATTTGGAAACCTCCAATTTATTATGTACAGAAATCCTGTGTGACAGATACACATGAAACTTTCCACCACAAAACCAGCCTTAATGACAGATCTTATTTGTGTATTTTTACCTTTTAAAAGTCAAAAGTTTATTATCACCCGCCAAAGGCTTAGGGATATAGTTTTGGTGTTGTCAGTCTGTGAGGTTGTGTGTCAAAAACTTTCAGGGCTATATCTTCAAAACTCTGTAAGATTTCAACATGAAACTTCATGTGTAGATAGATATCAGTGAGGTGAAGCGTTATGCACAAGAACCATTTCCAAGCACTTACCAGGGGTTGTAATATTCCGAATTGATCTGGAAATCCGGATTTCAAGGCACCAGGGTCACTTTTGAGATCAATAAAAATTCGAGTTTTGTTGGGGGGGGGGGGGGGGGGTAAGGAGTGATTCTTGGTTTATTTCGGTTCTACAGAAGATAACTCCTGCGCTGATATCATAAAATTTATTAGTGTCGTGTTCTGAGAAAACTGGGCTTAATTTATGTGCCTAAAGTGTTGTCCCAGATTAGCCTGTGTAGTCTCCTTACCGAAAATCAAGTTTAGGCGGAAAGTGTCGTCCCTGATTAGCCTGTGCAGACTGCACAGGCTAATCTGGGACGACACTTTACGCACATGTATTATGCCCAGTTTTATCAGAACAAGACACATAAGTATTTATCCTGTGAATTCCAATCAACAATGCATTTATAAACATGGAGTAACAACGAAAAAATCCTAAGTTTTAAGGTAAATTTTGACCACGTAACCTATGTTTAGAAGCTTATAAACGTTATTACTTTTTTATATTTTTATTGTTTCTTTACATAAACGATTAATTTGATAAACTGTGACATTGGAACATAGGAAAACAACCGTGAATCTTACTTTGCGTGAACAGGTGTGTGGGGGTTGGTAAATTAGGCCACTTGACGAATAATTTATGATTACTTTTTATTGTAACAGCATCAGTTTTTAGGCGGAAATCGTTAATATTATATATATTTATGTGATATTATTTAGTGCTGTTTATATTATGGGCTAAGGTTGTACTTTTTAATGATTATTTTTTTATTTCAATTTTTCCTGTATTGATTTTTTTATAAATATTTGGTTAATGTAGTATAATATTATGCTGAAAAATATAAGTAAATTCTTGGAAAAAAATCTTTCTTTTGCTATAATAAAATGCAATTAAAACTGCTTGGAAATGCAATCTAGAAGAGTCTGAAAATGATTTAAATCAATTTTTGTCCGGGGGACTTAGCCCCCCTTTATCCCCCTGACAAAGGCGCTGCCCCTTGACCCCGCTGGTGGCCTGCAGAGCCAGACCCCTGGCTTGTTTTCAGGATTGGCAATCTGGTCCTGTTATGACCCCTGACTTACTTAAATAAGAGTTATTGCCCTTTGTTGTATTATATAATTGTAACTTTTCAGGGGTATATCTAAGATATTACACAATATTTTAATATTAAAACTTAATGGGTGTATACATATATATCGATGATAGGTGACATACACAAGAGCCATAACCTTTAATTTACTTTTAAAGAGTTATTGCCCATTTCGTTTTTTGTATGATGTCTGTCACAACCATTCCAGGGCTATATCTCAGAAAGTGTATACGATTTTAACATGAAACTTGATTGATGTATAGATATCAATGAGCATAACCCCCATGAACAAGAACCTTATGCTTCTTATATAAGAGTTATTGTCTTTTGTTGTCTGTGTATAATGGTGTAACTTTTCAATGGAGAGTAGGTTGGTTCCTTTTTCCTAGTTCCTTATTCGAATAAGGAATAATGAACAGTTCCTCGTTCCTTATTCAAGCTTAACATATTTGATATAGGGTTTTAAAGAAAAATAATGCATACAATTCTTAAGTTATCAAAACAAAATAATTCAATACTATTACATTATATATTCGTGTTTCTTCTTAGCGCTTACATAGGATTTCTTGTTTATACCGAACCGGCATTTTCTACTTCAAATACTAACTTCACATCCACAAAACCTAAAGCATATAACATTATTTTACATTTATGTGATACATAAGTGCAATCTAGTACATTTCAACATGTTTGATTTTATTTATAATCCAGTTCTTTTTTTCGCGGCTGAATAAGAAAAAGGGAACCAGTCAAGCTGAATTATCTACTGGCATATTCTTACTTTAACATCAATAAATAAATATATATATATATACTAATAGGTGTCAGTTACGCGATCTCGGTAGTTTTCAGACTATACTATAAGGGGTCAATATAAATAAACGGGGTCTGTAGACAACCCCGCGTTCTAGGCACCTTTAAATACTATGAGGGGGGTGTAGGGGAGGTAATGCAATCAAATGTCACAATAAGGTCTAATATCGAAAACCACAATCACGTCCGAAATTGAAAGTTCATATACCTCGCAATGTATGTCGCTATATATTTCCTTGTATGAAACGTTATATAGGTTGTATATTTAAAATACTTATTGCAATACATTTCTACTTAGTTTTAAGTAATGATAATCCAGTTCCTGTTCAGTTTGAATAAGGAACGGGTTCATTATTCCTTATTCAAGTCGGGAAAGTAACTGGAATGCTCTCTCTATAAATTATAAATCAAAATGAACCAACGAGAAAATACATCAACGAAAATCATTTTCAATGTAGGTTTGGTATACACAATATTTATTACAGTACATTTCTACTTTGTTTTATTTAATGGTAGCATACCCAGCAAACATTTTAAATCGGTCCGATATCGGCCCGATATTTATTTCAATATCGGCCCGACATCGGTAATTACATCGGCCCGACAACGGGAGTGCAACATGGCGCAATGTTGGCCCGACATCGGTATGTATATCGGCCGGACATCGGTAATTACATCGGCCTGAGATCAGGAGTGCAACACGGCTCGATGTTGGCCCGACATTTGTATGTATATCAGCCCGAGATCGGGAGTGCAACACGGCTCGATGTTGGCCCGACATTGGTATGTATATCGGCGATACCTTCTTGAGCCAGCATGGTGCCGACATACTTTTAACCATTCCTCAGTCCCTGTCTAGCCTCAATTGTTTTTAATTGTTGGTAGTGTTAAGGGCCTAAAACAGTTTCTTAAATAAATGAAAGAAAATTTTCTTCAGACAACATTTTATTTTTACATTCTTTTCAACCAAACTGGAACACAGTATTTGCTAATTATACTACTGTCTTGAAACTGAAAATATTAAACTGATTTATTACTAATTCCAACATTTTTATTCTAATGGTGTAAAATTAATTAATATATACATTGACTAACAACAAATGTAAAAGAAATTATTTAAACAGTCTCTATAATTCTACAGGTACAGAAACTGAAAAAGTAACACATTGAAACAAAATGTTAAATGACCAAATGACTTGAGTTTTGTATTATGGTAATAGAATATTCAGCAAATGAAAATAAAATAAGAGAATTATGAAGAAAACCAACGTATCCAACACGCATATTGTATACATGGAAAATTACCAAACATGCATGTATAAATGGTTCATATCACCCATATTATCAAAACTGGTCTATATACCCTGGCAATTAATAAAATAACCCTTTCTTTAAACTGGATAATGTACGATACCCATAAAATAGTAACAATTAAGACTAGTTAGCAAAATACAACATAGTAGTCATACGATACACAAAAAATAGTAACAAGTAAGACTAGTCAGCAAAATACAACATAGTAGTCATAAGATACACACAAAATAGTAACAAATAAGACTAGTCAGCAAAATACAACATAGTAGTCATACGATACACAAAAAATAGTAACAAGTAAGACTAGTCAGCAAAATACAACATAGTAGTCATACGATACACAATAAATAGTAACAAGTAAGACTAGTCAGCAAAATACAACAATGTAGTCATTTGATATACAAAAAATAGTAACAAGACTAGTCAGCAAAATACAACAATGTAGTCATATGATACACAAAAAATAGTAACAAGACTTGTCAGCAAAATACAACATAGCAGTCATACGATACACAAAAAAAATTGTAACAAGTAAATTCAGCAAATTGCTATCCAGCAAAAAAAAACACAACATAGTAATGGCACAAAATGTAAATGTACAAGTTACTAGAAAGCTCACTTTAAGGTAATGGGCCATGTTCTCAATGGCAGAACACATTTTTTCCCCCTAAATCAAGTCAAGCAATTCCTTATTGTTGAATAGTCTTAAATGGTAAATACTAGCTGTGAAATGTGGAATAAGACTTGTAGTTAATCAGTTGTACTTTTTCTGAACTGCAGGTAAATATATATATTGACGCAACATTTCCCAATTTCATGGAATGGGGTCACATTCCCAAAATACTGAAAAAAAGCCATTAAGTCAGACCATTCCTTTAAAGAGAACTAATAATGTTATGCAGTATAAAGCAGTCAGTATTTGTTAATGAATACATTGCAGTAGGACAGAGCAATAGATTGCTGAATGATATATAATTGAGTAGTTTACTGGGACTTATTTACATATGGTTATAAATACCTTAAATTAACTTATATTAAAAGTATTTGTTGTTTTCACCAGGAAATGATCACTTGAAAATAAAAATAATTGAGTTCTGTCACTTATCAAATTCAAAATGAATTGAGGGAATTGGTTTTTATAATTGAGTATTTTCAGAAATAAACACCTTGTATGTCCCCTGAACTTAGACATAAATTATGGGCATTTCAAGAAAGTTTTGAATAAAAAATATTACGAGAATATTGTCTTCAATATTAATACAAACTACATGAAACTTGTTTTCTTCAAAAAAGACAAATGAAAACAATTAGAACAAGAATATATTGAAAAGTTACGTTTACCTAAGTAACACACAGAGTTACAGCTATATAGGTAATAAAGGCAAAAAAACAAACAAAAAAATATATACACTGCTTCCATCATTATGCATATTAAAAGAAAAGTTGTGTAAAATAATTAATTTCAAGTTCAAAGAGACCTTTACATCATAACAAATTGCAGCAGGAGACTAAATTAAAAGTTAAAACACACACAAGTTAAAATTCATTAAGACGGTTCATCACTTTTTTTGGCTGTCCTCTGTTTTCTTCCACCGTCACGGTCAGAGGCTGTTCTAAACCATTCCCTGCACTCATGTTCAACTTCTGCAGCTGTGCATTTAAAGGACCGCATGACAGATTCTGAAAATGGTAATGACATGTAGGCTCATATTATTCTATATCCATTATATGTTCAAGCAGGGTTGCAAGAATTAACGATACTGGGCAGTTTATAAACCAATATTATTTCTTAACCCTTTTTAAATTTCAATATGAAGACTACTTTTGAAAAAGGAAAACAGCCGGATGCAATTCTGTATGTATATATATATATTCACACATATGGCCAGTTACGGGGTCTCTGATTAAGAAATGGGTCATGGGGTTCCCACTTTAAATACATGTATCTCCATACCCTTTTTTACCCGATATTAACACGAATTAAGGTGTATAGGGGTACCTTATATAGTATAATATATAAATACGTCATTTATTTTACGTCTCATACAAGGAAATATATAGCGACATTAATTACGAGGTACATGAAATTTCAATTTCAGACGTGATTGTGGTTTTCGATATAAGACCTTATTGTGACATTTGATTGCATTAACTCCCCTACACCCCCCTCATAGTTATTAAAGGTGCCTAGAACGCGGGGTTGTATACAGAACCAGTTTTTTATATTGACCCCTTAAGTAAAGTCTGAAAACTACCGAGACTGCGTAACTGGCACTATGTATTAGTTCTAACTGTGACCTTATCTTTTTACACATACTATGACAACTTACTCTGCACAGCATCAGCCAATGGAAGTTTTCCAAATACTGCCTTTTTCTTCCTCCCATGCCAGCTGTACTGGTTGGCCATCTCATTTGAAATGCAATGCTTCAGAATGCGCCGGCACACATCAGCGCGGTTTCGGCCACCCTATACAGACAAATGGCTTACCTGAAAAGAAACACAAAGCATCTGTACACAGCTCTCAGTTCATTAATTTATGTTGCATACTAAAAGAACAATAAGTATTTACCTAAGAAATAGCTGCCAAATGGCCTGTTGCATTGGGCGTACTGGAACATGATTCCTCAGCATTGTAAACATGATTTAAGTGTATAGAAACAATTTTTTTTACCTGTCTGTAGGAGTGCCAGTATGTTTTATCCCTTGATTTTGACATTGCTAATATAATACACGGAGTGTTCTCAGTTTCACCAAAATTTATTAGAAAGAATTTTATGAAACAACTTATAGCTGACTAGCTATTCATTCATGAAATTAAACAAACATTGAACAGTCGCGAAAACATGTGACATTTGATGACAGATAGCAATTTCAGAAAAACAGCACTCTAAAAATGGTCTGATCTTGTGAATAAACAAATAAAATTGTTTCCGAACAAAAATAAATAAAAAAAATCCAGGACAGAATAGTTCTACCTTGATAATTTCGAAATTGAGTCAATACAGCTTTGTCGCGCGCCTATTTGTATGATCATACAGGACTGAATATATTTTAAAGTCAAATATTTCAAACGCATATTTACATAAAAAGTAATATGACAAATATATTTATTAAATGAAAGGTATTTTATAACATTATGTGATATAAATTTAGTTGGCATACTTTATTTTGTTTACTTCCAAAGCCTGTGCAGATTTACTGCACAAGAGCCAAGGGAAGCTTTTTTTTTGAATCAGAGTTTATTTACAGGTCCTACCGGCCTCTTCACGAGGTCTTTGAGGTTCGACCTGCCCCTGTGACCTTTCAGGAGATAAAAGTTGTTTTAAGTCAGAGTAGGTCAGATAGAGTAGGCCAAGGGAAGCAACGGTCATTCTATACATAAATGGTGACGTCACTACGTTATTGTCAGTAAGACCGATGTGACACAATGCGAAGCAAACTCCTCACAGCAGTTACTTCCCTTGGGCATTCGCCCTTTCTGCACTATGAAATGGGTCCAAAATTTGGCGCCATTCCCAATGCAAATCTGGTTGTTTTTTTTCCCAATTGAGAAGAAATTTCCCAATTCTAAAAATATTTTTTTTGTAAACCTTTTAATATATCAGATAACCTGATACAGTGTAAAAAATAGAAAACATGGAATAATTAAAATATCTGTTGTCTCGAATTTGTTTTAAAAACAGTAAAATATGTTAAATTGATTATTTAAGACTAATGTTATTTCCTCAAAATCTGGCGTTTCACAAGATTTGTTTCACCTCCAAAAGGCCAGGCCCTTTCTCAAAAAACAGATAAAAAAACTGCACTTATCACACTTGTTCATAATATTTTGTTAAATTGTTATATTATGTTATAAAAATAGTCGTTATTTATCAGTAAACGTCTTCTTAGAAACAAAAGAAACACTATTTACATGCGATTAGCCAGTTTTGCAAGTATTTTTATCCCAAAATGTTATTTACGACGCAAAATTCCAGTGTGGCGTTTTCCAAAAATGGAGCAGAAAAGGCCTGCTTAAAAAAACGTGTCCTTTTCTGTTTACATTCTCAAAAAATGAGTCCATAGGTAGGATATTTTTGTATGTTCTGATATAATCTGATGGTAAATAAATAAATATGATTCTAGACTAAAATGATTACTTAAATTGCATAGTATTTGTAAGCATAAAATCAACGACATTCTCAAATCGGTGAAAAAAACTGCTTTGCTAATTAACTAGTACAGAATCCGAGACCATAGGCATTATTAAATTGTGACTAAACATCTTGATTTAACTAAGAATTGTATACAAAAAACAAACAGAGGTACTTCAGTTCACAGATGTATCACGATCAAATATAATTGTACAAACTTTAAATTGAAAAAAACTACATACCAATCTTCTACAATGTGACACTTGTCGATCACGACAGCATGAACTTTGCTAGTGAAGTCTTCATTTCTCAGAAGAGCTTTTCCCCAGGTATTATTAAGTAAAGATTCAGGATGACACATGACTATGGAATATTCTCCCTTACAAAGTTTTTGCTGATCATCTTTGCTGACAACAGACTCATCACCAAAAGGCAAACGGAAAGCTTTAATGTTATGTTCAGCGAGAATCTGCATTTGATCTTGTTGAATAATTGTAAGTGGAGAAACAACTAAAACAACTACATTGGTTGAACTGGATACAGATGATAAAAGCATTGGCAAACATTGATAAATAAGGCTTTTACCATAGCCAACAGGTAAATTGACAATTACATCTTTATGACACAATATTGTCTGCAAACATTCAATTTGTTTTGTCTTGGGTGTAACATTTGGGTCAAAAATTTGAACGGCATCTAAAATATGTTGTAATGTTGTTGCAGAAGACATTTTAATTTTAATGTCAAAATGAAAACTAAGGGAAATAATCATCACACAATTTTTTTTTAAATGTTCTTCGTTGCTTATTCAATGCATCAAAAGTAACTAAAGAAGGCCAATTCCCTGGCAAGACTTGAACTCGCATCTCTAACCAGTGCATCGCTGGATAGTGTACTACATTGTACTACAGGGAGAGCTTTGACCTTACTTTAGTCTATTCACAGCATTGATAGTTTAATTGATACAACGCGACACATAACAACTGAATAAAAACAAATCATTATTAACCCAAGACAAATTTTAGTAACAGTTGGTTTAATGCAAAATATGTAACATTAGCTAGACATATGTTTTTACGATATTTTGCATTGCATCGCATACATAAACAACATACAAATAAAACTTACCGAGATAGGTAACGATAGTCCCGTTGCAATGTGTCCGCCATGTTGATTACCGTTACGCGTCATGGGAAAACGAAATTCATTTTTTCAATATTGTTTATTTTTTTATGTTTTACATAACCACCTTCATTTTTTTACATAAACAAACTTTTTACAAAGTGCGTACCTAAAAATATATTTTCAACCAGTAAAATATTTTGGAATCACGTTGGTCCAAAATATGGACCAACGTGAACAACCTGTGGAGGCAGAGCAACCTCCGCGCAGTGATTTGACGGGAACCAGCATAGCTGGATCAAAACCCTGCCATCATAAGAAACCACGTGATGATAGTCGAGCAACGTGATACGATAAAAAATAATGGCGCCTTACAATATAAAGTGTTTCTTTATTTCTGTTCCTTAAGCCTTAGCAATTGTCTGTAACTTAGTTAGTTATAAGTGTAAACCAATAACTGATAACTAGGAAAGTGGACAGAATAAAGTCGAGTGCGCCCGCTAATAAAGTAAGTTTAGAACTATGTTAAAATATGTTATGTCTCATCGAAATCCAGGCAGACGACGTAGAAATGATAGATAACCATGTGTACGCCGAAGAAGAAAGTGACGGAGAATTGTTTCCTTTGTGAAAACAAAAGAGTTTTTAGTTTGACTGGAAAAAAAGAATCAAATTATAATGAAGCAATTTCTTATTTATTAAAGCGTCCATTTAAGGATTTTGTATCTGCAAATCAAGAGGCACAAATTGAATTAGGAGTTTGTAGAGGGTGTGACGCCAAAATTAAATCTGCTCATGAAATTGTAAAAAAAACTGGACCTGGCTTTGAATGATGGCGTTCAAATATCAGACTCAACTCGATTTAAGCGTGGCACAGTCTCGCCCATAACCCCAAAATTATCTTCAACTGTGAAGCGTTGCAA
Organism: Dreissena polymorpha; assembly: GCF_020536995.1. Classification (NCBI taxonomy): domain Eukaryota; kingdom Metazoa; phylum Mollusca; class Bivalvia; order Myida; family Dreissenidae; genus Dreissena; species Dreissena polymorpha. Next base: position 27,450,565 of record NC_068367.1, read on the forward strand.
ACATGCTCCTACTGCTGGTAAAAAACCTGCAAGGCATTCACTTGGTGACATGGCCATACCAGGTCCTTCCAAGGAGACTTCAGAGGTTGAAGTTGTTGTAGGTCATTCTGTGCTCACAAAAGATCATGACTATACGGCCAAAGCCGTTGGGTCAGATCATGACTACACCAGGGCTTTAAACACAGATATGAAACCACATGACATTCATGCCATCCATACAATAACTGCCATGGACATAATCAAGCAGCATTTGTGTGAGACAAGTGGGAGCACTGAAATAGTGGACGAAATAGTGGATATTGTCGCCAATAACAAGGTTTGTACTAGTGCTGCAACAATACGCCAAAAACCGTATTGCAATATATTGTCAGTTCAAAAACCCGTATTGCAATATATCGCAATATATTGCTAACTTGTTCCAAAATTATAACTTGCCAATTACCCGATAATCCCATAAATTCAAATTTTAACGCAAATTCTGGTAAATATTTACTATAAAGTATAAATGTGCTCAAGAATAATAAGAAACACAAACATTCGCAAATTTTCTTAAGTATCAAATACATTTTTGCAATCGTTGCTATTTAAAGATGTGATGAAATAACGTCCTAACCGGGGCGTTTTTTCCACTGAACCCACGTAATTCAGCTGACGTGATGTTCCCGTTTTTATACAACACAAAATACACCCATACTTTCCATGCGACGTTCTACATGTCTGTATAATTTTCGCGCGCTTTTTATTGAGACAAAGGATAAAGCACTTTTTATTTGACGCTATAATTTTTTATTGTCGCGTTAGCATTCAAATTTGGAAGCGTGTTTCCGAAATTCGGATTACAAATAATGCTCAAATCAGAATCGAACGAAACATTTACAGCTGTGCGCAATTAATTCAACGATAATCTGTTCAAAAGCATCGAATGAATGCTCCCATGTAACAACGCTACTCCGTATAATACACTTTTTAGAATGCTATTTTTACGTAAAAAATAATTTTCACTGCTTTGTTTTGTTGACCTTTTTATTATTATTTCGGATGGCTTTTCTGGACGAAATGTGAATGAATTTTTGTAAAATTTTCGTACCGGTATGATGAAAATCATATCGCAATACAATATGCGGATTGCGTATTGCGATATATACCGATATACCGGTATATTGTTGCAGCCCTAGTTTGTACTAACAATTACTGATAATAATTTGCTTCTTCATTTATAATTTGTACCAATTTATCAACTTAAATCTGCATATTGGAAGTATTGATACAATTTTTTAAATCAGGATCTGTATTGAATATAAGATTTATAGTGTTAGATAGAGATGAACTTTATGGTGTGAGGCTTAAGGGACATTCCACAGCATGAAAGTCTTAATTTGTATCCACCACTCATCACATTTATTCATAGCTACTTACCCAATTATGCTGTCATCAAACATGTTAGTAACATGAAAATAAATGCAAATACTTTCAGATATATTGTATTAGGCATTATTTTATTTTGTTGGTTTCAAAGTCACCATGTGGATTTTTGTCACATTTTTAAAATCATGGTAGAATGAAAACATGGGCTTAAAATAGCAGCGGGATAATTATATTTTTTACAAATTATTTGAACTGGTGTTGATTCCTCAAAGGAAATGTAGAATAATCCCAAATAAATTGTACATATTCTTCTAAGGACCAGCTATAAAATTAAACAGATAATTTCCCTTTTCCACAATAAACGTTTTTCTGTAAACAGACAGCAACTATGTTATTTAATATACCAGTAACCTTTCGGTCTATTGTAGATATTATCCAATCGAGTTCAAGCAAGATTCTTGGAACAAATCAACAATGTCTGCGCTTGATTGTCCTCTAGAAATGCTGCATTTAACAGCATTCTTCTGAAAAAGAAAAGTGTCTCACAGTTGATGCAGAATGGGGAAAACATTATTCCAGAAATATTACAGGAAATTTCAGAAAGGTAAAGACTTAAATTTTACCATACATTAATGAGCAATCTATACAAAAAATGTGAAACTGTAAAAATTGATCCTATGGGTGCATAGAACTCTAGTCGAAGTAATTTTTTATGAATGAAAAGAACATGAAAGTACACCTGAATGTGCAAGCACACTAGCTGTTCTTCCTAAGTTATAACCCTACTTCTGTTTAGGATATTTTCATTCATCAAAGTGGATTCTTTAGGCATTACAAAAACATTAACATTTAAATAATACCTTGTTGAAGTGTATATTCTACCAATCATGACTATGCATCTTAAAAGTCTTTAAAAGGTTTTCTTCTATATTGTGAAAATTCCCTCTAATATGTTGTATACATTACTATATACATGTTTGTTTTTTGTGTGAGTTTATGATTAGAACGAAAGCTTCCACATTATCTTATTGGATCATCATTTTCACTTTTGTGTGATAAATACAGAATATAAAAAACTTTTTCATAATATTTATCTGTCAGAAGTGGATGTATTTAGAATTGCGTTCTTTTTCTTTTTTCGTTTTACACGTTTTGTTCAAATAAGAGCAAAAGAAATTGTCAGTATTCCTCTCTGTTGACAGGTCTTATTCACAATAAATCACAATAATAAATTGACATGCATCTTGCCTTGTTGTTGTTTTTTAGCCTTCCGTTCGTCCTTGACCTGTTCTGCACAATGGCAATAGCTGAGAAAAACCCATCGGCCAATAAGATTGCCATGATTGTTGCTGCCTATGCCATCCTCATGAATGCCAGGAATGAGAAGTTGTCAGCGTGGCCCAGACTCACAACAGTTGTATCCATCGAAGGGCACTTGGATAACTCGGTAAGCTCTATAGTTGGCACAAGCACATTTTCTTAAGACAGGGATTTATATTGGGGTTAAACGAGCTGTAGACAGAAAACTAATTTAAAGGAATAAAAAATGGGGGATATTTATATATGTGGCCTCATCACAGCTAAAAAATAAAGGAAAAGATGGCCCTAGTTTGGTTTTTACAACTGTAGGAATATGATCATTGAGGTTGGGAATTAAACTAAATTTGTCGTTAAAGTATTTTAACAGTGTGGTTCAAATTATGTATTTATGCAAATTCTGACCACAAAAATATTAACAGGACTTATTTTATATCTTTTCACAACAATCTGAAATTTTAATTACACAATATGCCTATGGATATACATTTGTTTTGCCATTTGGAACCTGACCCAAAAATGAGGATTTTTCCATTATTGTTATTATCTGTTATTGAAAGCATTTGATTTTGTATACTATTCAAAATCATTAATATCTGCTGCATAAATCCATTAGCATTTTTAGGTTTTAAGATGAAAATAAAATGATATAATGAACACTTTAAGTTATAAAGTGGCTTATTCTAATTAGTTTCTCTTACTGTTAATATATGGATCATTTCTACAATTGACTACTGGCAGGCACTAACACTTTTCAACCGCATGGGGCTGACAATGTGGACATCATCCAAACTGCGCCTACTGGATGAAGCTGGTGAAATGCTGGAAGACAACATCGCCAGAAGTCTAAGAAAAAACCCACTTGTCAAAATCACGGGTGACAATTTGGACATCTATGTCAGAACAGGACATCATTCACTGGACAGACACAACAAGGACCTCCACATGTTTGCCTCAAATATCATGTTCAGCAGGGTAGGTAATGTTTGAGCTAATGGTTAAAATTACACCCCTTCTTGTCTGGCTTGATTAGTGATGTTAACAATAGCATCACTAAACTGTTGATATTATGATCTGTTAACAATATACTGAGCAAATAGAAGTAATGCATTTTTGTTCACATTGATGGTATCAGAAGCTTTCCACACTATTAAACATGTGTACAGGGGAACATTGTTCATTAGTTAAAATGAATGAATGAATACAACAGGTATTCTTTCTAAAAAAATATCATGATTCTGATTCACTTAATACAAAGTGCCAAACACAGTAAATTAAATTTATACGGAAAAAAACACTCAATTAAAAGGTGTTCAAAAATGTTGTAAATCAAAAACATGTGTATGTCTATTTGTATTTCAGATTGCACAACAAGGATCGTTCAGCACTAGTTTCACCATGCCATCACTTGGAACACTTTCTCCAGAGAAGTTCTTTCCCAATGGTCACCACAGAGACACTTTGACAAACACCTACTGTGTATTGTTAGGTAAAATTCAAATTATTTGAGTGCTGGTATTGTTTGACATGTGAAGTGTTTTTTATTTATTGTTTATGGTTGAGCATTAATCTATCTATAAGCTAAACAATTTTTGTACAGGCACTATAATTTAATAAAATAGTCTTAAAACATATAGTTTTTATATTGAGTAGACTGGGCTTTTGTTAAAGGAAGTTTGGGAGTAATTTACTCCCAGTTGTGTTCATAAAAACTTTCAAAATTGCATCCCAGGAAGTCTCAAAACTTCCCAAATCCAACACTTCAAAGTGGAAAATACAGAGACTTACAGATTTCAAAAGTTAACGGAAACCCCCGATTTCATAACATGTACAATTTTCTTTTGTTAAGTTGCTTATGCATGTTTTCCTTAAATCTGTTGTTATTACTGTATAATCATTAAAGTAATACACTGAAGAGTGCTAGATAAACAAGTAATACACAATAGCAAGAATTGTTATGTATAGAAAATAGTTGTAACTACTGTATTTATTGTTTATTATGTTGTTTTACTCCAGGAAGAATACTGGCTGAGTTTAAAGACTTCTCCTGGCTTCAAAAAGTGCTCCCAGCCCACATCTATCATCCTTACCAAGCTGAGATGAGGCAAAAAACTGAAGTTTTTCAGCTACCAATCATCCTTAACAGGGTTTTTTTGGCCCGATTTTATAGCCGAAATTCGGCTATGTTCCCAATCCCAAAAAGTATACTTTTTTTCCCAAAATGTGGCAAAAAATTCCAAATTAAAAAAAAAAAACAATTTTTTTTTTTTTTTTTTTTTTTAGAAAGAAGTCTAATGCGTATTTCATCTCAATTTCAATTCAATTACATCTAACAAAGTATTATATGATTTAGTTCTTTTAATTTGAATGATTATAAAGAGTTATATCAAATTTAGTATTTCCCTAATCAGTGGACTTTTCATGTGGAAAAAAAAGCTAATGATTTTATTTTCCCAATTTCATGTAAATGCCGATAAAATTCCCAATTCCAAAGCCATGGGCTATCTTCCCAAAAAGTGGAAAAAAAACCTGCTTAAGAATGAGGCCAAGAAGTTGCAGAGCCGCAGACACTGTGTCCAACATTTTCGAGAAAATAGAGATTTCCACATCAGTAAGGAAAGTTTCTAGTAGGCATCAAACGCCAGCCAGAATAAAAGATAATGAAGTTATTGCCAATTCTTTGAGGGACTTGCGACCTTTTTCTAAAACAATAGGAAGAGTTGTCAAGGCATGCCAAATGTCCTGTGCTCACCAGTCAGAAAAATTAACTCTGTTGATCTTAAGTTCAGGATCAAGCAAGTAGTAGACAGGCTGTATTATGGACATACTATCAATTTTGACCATGAATCGTCTGAGGAGGACTGCTAGGGTGTGTTACATGGAGTGACGTAATAAGTGTGCCCTACAATTTTAAACCTCAGACCTGTATATTAGTTGATTTGAAACTAAGAGTTTTGAAATTGTTTGTTATGGACATCTTATTAACCACAATGCAAGCAAAAAATGCTTAAAAATTGAAAAAAACATCATTTTGATAACATTTATATGACATATATTCTGTATTGGGATTGCTGGTTGTTGTGCTCAAGTTATAACAGTACTTTATGCAACCTTCAGTGTGCATTCCATTTGAATCAAGATATTCTAAATATAGACATTAAACAAAGTGTTTCTTTATAAACGCCAGTTGTCAGAAGAAATACTTTTTACGTTCAAATGTGCGTAGTATTTTGTTGATTGGGACTACATGTATAATTCAAACTGAACTACATTAACCCTTTGCATGCTGGGAAATTTGTCGTCTGCTAAAATGTTGTCTGCTAAATTTCTAAAATTAGCATTTTCTTCGATTTTTTTCAAAGAATACTATCTGAATAGCAAACAGTTTGGATCCTGATGAGACGCCACGTTTTGTGGCGTCTCATCTGGATCCAAACTGTTTGCACAGGCCTTCAAAATTCGGTTCCCGCACTGAAAGAGTTAATGTTTGCCTAGCAAGAACAAATATGCATAACAAAATACCATACAAATAACATGTAATTTAATATCATGGTACATTCACATCACCTGTGTTTTTAATCAACTACTCATTTCAAGAACACATGTTTATGTAGAACACAAATATGTTCTGTCTGTACACTGAAGATTTACAGTTTATGTACATTTACCAACAGGCTAGTCATGTGATTTTTTTTAATTCAGTATTATTTGTTTTAGGTCAGCTCTGGATTATTTTCCAGTGCAAAACAAGACATAAACTATGTTGTCTACTGAATGTTATAACATGTGTAACTGGCATTTTGTAAATTGTTCAGGAGTACATATTTTCCAAAATACATAAAGAGCACATATTTAAATTTTTTGCATTCAAAATATCTCGGCGTTAAAATTATGGTAAATGCTTCTTTCTTAATTATTAATTGTTTGCCAAAATACATCTCAATTTCGATGTTTTGTTTTTAAAATTAATTTATAATACTTATCAGAAATTGGAGTACGGAAAAATGTTATTATTTTAATTAAACAGTTTTTTGCTTCCTGTTTTGAAAATTGATTCATAAATTTCATTAGTGTCGCCAGATTTCGACTTGTGAAGTTTTTTCAGAATTATATTCGTACGGTCAGGGCTTTCTTGGACTGTCACGGGTTGTTGAGACCCAATATGTTTGGCAGCTCCTTCATCAGACTGGTTGGTAATGTCCCACTTAATGCCATAAATGGGACATCATTAAACACTGCAGGAAGAGTCTTCAGCTTTTGAAAGGCTGTCCTGAATTCCTTTCCCCTAATAATGAAAGAAGATTTAAACAACAAAAGTCGTAATATTATTATAACTATACTAGAGTTCTCTTTTACATTTTTAGAACCATTAATATCAGTAGGGTGCTTTGAAGATTATAAAGAGAAAATATGATGAACATAATTTTATATACATGTATTAAGTGAAGATAAGGCAAAGACTAAAACAAACCTAAATGCATCAGTGAAGTTTCCATTTTTAATGGCAATCTAGAAATTTTAGTAGTCTACTTCTTCTGTGATCATTAACTTGTACAAGCACTCACAGCTCAAGCACAAAACATTTTACATGAAGTTGACTGAATTCATATAAAATGGTGTACATATATAATTAAACATGTATACCTACATCACAACGGTTAATATTTAGCTATTGAAATTGTCTTTGTGCATAAATAATGAAAGGGGAAAAAATACCAATAAAAATCATTCTTGGAAGAAATTATCAATACATTAATGATCAAAATATACAAATGCCCTGCAAAAAAATTTTATCCTCAAAATAACACATGTGTAAATTATGGCCTTTGCTGGGAGTTGAACCCAGATTTCTTCCCACAGAGCAGGGGAAGTGTTCTTACATTGAACTACAAAGGCTAATAAATTGTATATGAAATTAAGAGGATATATGTCTTGACTCTTCTATGGGGCCCATATTCCCTACTCACTTACTGCTGTTTTTGATTGTGTATGTGAATACATGTGAAATCCTGTATAAACAGTATTTTTGTGTGAGTTCTTGTTTACGCCACATTAGATTTAGTTTATAGAGTAAACGTATGTTAAAATCAATGCATTAATTTATGTACTGATAAGTATGAGTACTCCTCTTAAATATAATTACAGTTAATATGTTTTTCCTGATGTAAATTATTTATTGATACATGTACTCAGTGTGCGAAATTCGCACTAGCTTGAAGGGTTTTGGCTAGTGAAAATCCTTTCGAGGTAGTGGGAATTTAAAAATGTATATAGTCGGGCCAGTAAGAAATTTAACTTTTCTATACAATACAAATGTGTAAAAGAATTTGGGATATTACTTTAAAATTTGAATTTCGCACACTGCTTGTACTACTTATGTTATTATTATTTTAAACGTTTTTTAACCTTGCTTAATCATAATTTCAAGTGCTTGTTAAAATAATGTATATATGTCTATTAATGTTATTATCATATTGCATGTATTAACATCTGTCCACATGGGCAATTGGCCTTCTAAAAATGCTGTTAATAAAATCTTGAATCTTACTTAGTTACTAACCATTCTTTTACAATGTGACATTCATCTATCACTACCCCGTTTACATGATCAATGAATTGTCTTTTGCTCAGCAAGACTTTTCCACTGACTGTTAAGAAGTGCTTCAGGATGAGCAAACACAACTGCGAATTCCCCTTCTGCAATATTCTGGATCATATCTTTCTCCATAAGCTATAAATAAATATACCAATAGTTGCTAACTTACAGATTATATGATGTGAATAATAACTCTTCTTTCACTCTTGGTCAAGTCCGAGTGGAAGTAATATGGTACTACGTTTACTGGTATAATTATCGATTATTATATATATATTATATTTCTTGAATAATAATAATATGGTATATATACGGACTATAAATACAATTACAATGGCTTTATATCAGTACAGCAAAGCATATACATGTTATATAAATATCTATCATTTATTCTAAAATATCATTTATTCAAGCAGAATTAAAAATAATTTGAAATACGTCATACAATGAATTAAGGCTAGTCAGTGTTACATGTACTTATTAACAATTATTGCTGGATCTACTAAAAAGTGTTAAAATTCCACCACTTAAAATTAATGTAATATGAATGTTATGATCATTTAAAAAAAAAACACTTATCATACCGGTAAAAACAACGCTGGTCCATTATATCAACTAATGATATCTTGATTTAACTTATAACTGTTGATACCGTGTGTGATTTTGAAAGTACTATGAATGGGTCAGATTTATTTGTACCAAAAGATTAGTGGGTTTTTTCAAGAGGTTACTTTTCCGGGATACATACATTCCACACATAAAGAGATGTTTAAATGCCACAAACAAAAAGGTACATATATATTTTGTTTTGTTGAAAATATTGGTATAAAATAGTCACAAAAAGGTATGCAAAGTCTCCTGGTAAGAGGTCTTCATAATATTTCTAATAGTAATAATGATAATGCAATGCAATTACCTCTACTTCTCCATCACATTCATGGTAAGAAAGCCTACAGGCCTTTACATCATACTTTTTCAGAGTTTCAATCTGCTCATTTTGAATGATTGTTAATGGAGAGATGACTAATATCGTCGCTTGCGCCAAGTTGCGGTTCATCTTTTTTCACAATTGACAACAACTTTGGAATTATCTGATACACCAAACTCTTTTCATAACCTACAGGAAGGTTAGCAATTATGTCTCTCCCTGCTAAAAAATGTTCCAAACATTCAATCTGTTTCGCTTAAGGCTGAAAAGATGGACAAAATTCAATAAAAGCTCTCGTTATTTCAGAAGTGAACGCCATGTTTACCAAATCGAAAAAATGTCCCGTCGTTATTTTTACTTTTTTAATTTAGGTAATTTATTTTTTTATTATGAACCTAAACTAATTCAATATGTTGAAAATCTAAAAGAGAACGATACTACTTTTCATAATATAACACTTATAGAAAAATAATGACGTCCTACCGAATCTGGTAGGATTTTCTTGTGATGGCAGAGGTTGTATGTGAGAGCAAGGAACGACAACTCTGCATGGAGATTGGAGGCAGAGGTCTCTTCTAGTATAAGGGAGACCACTGCGTAGGAGATTGAATGCGAAGGAGATAGTATGAATACACATTTCGGAAGCGGTATTGCGGTCTACCTACGCGGGCCTACGCGAATCAAAATTACATAGTAAAAACAAACATGGCCGGTTTTGCGAGTTGTTTACATTTTGCAAAGATGAAAATGGGGATTTTCTATGCTCTGAAGCCAGAGCAAGTACAAACTCTACAGGAATTATGGACGCCATCGTTGTTATTGTTTTTGTTGTTGTAACATTCTTAGAATGGTATCACGTGGGCGGACTTCATTCAATCCGTATTTCTCTCGAGTCCGATTATGATAATCTGCGAGGGGTCCGAATGGGAGATTGCATCCCACGGTCAATACGAACGTTGATTGTTATTGTTTACATTTCGATATTTCCGCGCATGCGCATTGACTGGAGGGCAAAAACACTGGTTACAGTAACGTAAAGCATGTATAAAGGGCTTTTGCTTCGTCAATATTTTGATAACAAATGCGAAATAAAAATGAATATCTTTAAAAAAAATAGTGCTAATATATTATATTTAGTACCAATAAATGTATATTCACATATATATATCGATCCCTCTTCATAAAAACAATGTAGTTATAAGCATCAGAGTAAACGTGGTGGGAATACTAAATACTGACAATCCCACAAAACAAAACAATGAAATTGCCTTATTGTTTCTGATAGTAAGACTTTAATAAATGATATTGCAAAAATAATAAAACACTTATTAATTTGATAATAATTATTAGTGGTATGGATAGGTTTTTTTTCATCAGCTTGTAAGAGGTGCATTTAATCAATTATCAAACAAAGCCAAAAACGGAATACATAAAAAATTTAAATGTTATGGTAATATACTTTTCCAATCAATAAATTTTCGTTTCGTTAACATTGAATGCCAATGTTAATAAATTTTATCATACAAACGCGGAAAAAAAAACTGCATATTATGCAAATTGAATTGTCTTTGCATGTATATTGAAATCTCTTTACTAGTGACACGGAGCGTATATTGTCATCTAGAGTCCGTGCTAGTGATAATTAGTGATAATTTAAAGTCTAGCATTCTATTATAAACACATTATAAATTTCATTTCTTTAACGCAAGTATTTTTCGGCGTAAGCTGAATAAGCCAGCTTTTCACCCTGACTTGACCTTTGTTAGTGTCCAATAATACTCAAATAAAATTTCCCGCGGCTTGGTACAAATGAATACACTTCATTTATTCCATTGGCTGATTTGAGTATAACACCAGAACATTGGAAAAATATCCGCGTCTTTGTAACACTGTTTTACTGCATGAAACAATTTTATCTCTAATGAAAAGGCCCAATAGATAGAACAGTTTTACAATCAATTTCCGACATAAATACAGTTTGTGCGTTCACCTTTTATTTTCAGATAATTACCAGCGCAAAAGCGTTAAACTAAAGGCTATGTTGTCATATTTAGTACTTACTTGCATTGCATTTCAACCCGCGATGTTTCGGGTCAATACGCGGTCATTTTGTGAAAGTCAGAGTTTATATACAGTTCATCACCGGAGTTCGCAAAAGGGGTTGCGATCATTGTGTCTTACTGACAATAACGTAGTGACTGTAATGCATTGCATTCCAATCCGCAAGGTATCAAGGTCAGTTTGCGGTCAGTTGCAGAAATCTTTATATAAACGCCGTCTCGTAAACTTTGTGCACTTGAAGTCTGTTTTGATCAGAAAGATACTAAATAAAGATATTCGGCGATATCATTGTGGTATGTCAATCATCGATTTTTAATATGGTTTCAAAATTTGCATGATAAGGACCGATTTTGATAAAATTAATTAGAAATATTTATCCATTTAGACCAGTTTATTAAGCATGACCACAATAATTCGCTATACTATAATTATGCAATTAAATAAGATTCGAGTATTGCCGGCTGACCTATATGCACTCGTTTATTTTCATGTTTCTTGTGTTTTTCTATTCTGTAAATATAGATATCTGAGTAATAATATCACATAAAGCAAAATAAGCCACGAAATCTGGCGCAACACCCCGTAATTGATTTGCTTATGATGTAGCTAACAACTGCGCAGAAAAAAGGCATCCGCTACTTTTTATCTCATAGAGATAACTTTTGATCGTTCATAAACATCGACCACAATCAACGCCGTATATCTTTTTTTAAAGATATTTCTTGTTTACCATATTGTGATAGCTTCTTTTCACGATGGTATTGTGTACACTGAAGTAACGTAAAATCTGTACACGTACTAGCGAAGTTTACATTTGCCGGATCCCTTAATTACGTAGGGTAATACTGCACAATATGTTAAAATTATATTTATTGAACACTGTATTATAATGATTCAATTAACTGGCTAATATAATGCACTAGTTCCTGTTAATCCATTTCTGACAGATTTCGTCATTTTGTAATGTTGAAATATTTTATTGAAGCCACTTTTCTTTTTTGCTTTAAAATTTGGCTTTACTGATTTCTCAAAATGCCAAGAGATGTCATGGAGGTATCGTGAATTGTGTTTAATGAACAGACAATCGTCTGCTACATGTGGTTTATGGCATGGACCCAATGTGCCTTGGTTTATGACACCCTGTTGTCTTTGTCTGGACGGTCTCCGATCATAACGAGATAATCGATTTGTGATGAACAAAGGTGCAATTTAACACCTATGCTGCAACACAGAGTGTCAAAACTGGTGTAACAATTAAATAAATCAATTACATTAATCGATAAAATTTATTTAATGTGTAACAAGGTTAGTTTTTTTAGACATATAGAGGTTACTACATGCATACAGGTATGTTGCTAAGATAAAATCTATCTATTTGTTGTTTGTCTTCATCCTCAATTGTTTTCGTTCATTAAATCTATTTTATTCTGAAAGAATTACAATTTCTGAGACGTGTTTTAACTTCAAATGGTCGCAAAGAAGTGCAAGTAGAGAAATTTTGTGGTAACCATATACCGTATGTGCTCTTAAATGGTTTTCCACTCCCGAGTTCGTTTGAAGTAAAAACAAATAATAACAATATTATTCAAAAATAAAGTTCCTTGCATGCTTATGTCTTTTCAGACATCATAATTAAAATTATATTTGATATTATGCATGATTATCAACAAAAACGTTGATTTTGTCAAGGCAGTACTATGAGATAGATATTGAGATAGAGCTTCTGTATATGCGCTTTTTGCCCTCCAGTAGAAACTCGGGTCATTTAGCAGGTGCGCGTGACGTCACTCGTCAACGTTCGTATAATCGTGTGCCGTGGTTGAAAGTCGCCTGATGTACCATTTGTCGGAATGGGCAAAAAAAAACACGCGTATTCGCACTAATTGAGGAAAAAGTACTTTTACAGCTAGTATGCGCGCAGGTGTTTCAATTATAAAATAAAATAAAATATCGAGGCATCTAGATTAAATCACAGGTGGTAAGCGTATGGTTATGATATGAATTGGTAAAAACATCAAACACAACTCGCGTCACCTACTCGTCATCGATCAGACCCGATTCAATTATAAAATCTTCCGGAGTAAAGACACACCTTCGCGTAGGACCAATGAAATCAATCGTGTGTTTAAAATGTCGGCTAGTTGAAATGTATGTAAACAAAGATTTCAAACGGCACTGGACAGTTAGTTTTGATGCATAATGTAACGGCAAGAACGGTAAGAATGTGTTTTCATACGTGTAATTTAATTATGGTACCGGTGTCCGTGAACTTTGCACGGAAAATGCCCTTTACCTCGTGAAGATTTCAGTCTTGGATCGGGTGAGCTCGATGACGAGTAGTCACGCAAGTTGTGTATCGTGTTATTACTTAAAATTTGACATAGCATTTGTAAACATATTGCAAGATATGTACATTTCCAAAAAGGAAATTCATTTCTGCGTTGAATATGAAATAGCACATGGAAATCGCTGAACAAGGATGAAGTTATAGCTGTTGAAAGCGATGCACAATGTTTTCGGATCATTTTTAGTTGAATACCTTGATATATATACATGTATATATTTGATAGTGAATTATTTTTTTCAGAAAACTTGATCTTTCGCTATAATTTGATTATTTTTAATTCAAATTGATGTTTTTTACTAATCAATATCATAGCCACACGCTAACCACCTGTGTAATAGACCTCATTTAAACAAAACAAGTCTATCAAAGCGGAAAATGCCGTCCCTTATAAACCTGTACGCTGGCTAATATGCGATGAGACTTTACGCAAAACATTAAGCCCTATTTTCCCAGAACGCGGCTCAATTTGTGTTACCATCTTATATTGAGACGAATCGCATATAATATGCAAGACGGTCAATACAAAACAGCATTTTAACAAAACATTAACTTGTAAGTAATAATCAGTACATGTTGCACATTTTATTTTATGTTGTGCTTTATGTTTGTTTATTAAATAAGCGTTTTCGACATATTTTATCCGATAATGACAATATTTATTCAATACTTATCAAACCCTGTTGTTTTTTGACAGACGTGTAAAATAAATGTGAATGGGTCAATACTAGCTATTATTAAACAATCACTTGTGTTTGTTTAACTTTCCAACCCAAGTCACACTAACGCACTTAAAATAAAAGTACCAACAATAACTGACTCCTAATTATGTCATTAAATTCGACATGGAATTCTAATGGAATGGAAGTAGCCTACGACACGCTTTACATCGACGGCACCCCGATGCGTGCGTAAGAACAGGCGGTGTTAAATTATTAACCCTGTCGTGTAACATTAATGGACTTTCTGATTGTTTAAGCAGTCATCACAGTCTGTGTTGTTGTTTTTTAAGCTCGTATGATGTATTTTTTGTACGAATCATGGACAAGCAGTTCTAGAAATATCAATCTAAGTGGTTATTTGACTTAAAACTGTTTCAGAAAATTTCAGAATTAAAAAGCTCGTAGAAATAGTGGTGAATTTGTTGTTTAAGAATTGATAAATGGAATTCAAATTGTAAAAAAATCATCACGATACAATAATTCAGTTTAAACTTGATCACACATGTTTTAATATCTTAAAAGATTTTTTAATCTGTGCAACGCATATATGACCCAATGAGTCTCCAGTATATAACACATTGAATGTAGATCTATTTAAAATGTTAGGGGGACAAATATTATTTTTCTGAATTTTGTAAAATAAAGTGTTACTGTGTTGTTTTTTTTAGAAGTTTCCGGTCAGATATCCTCCTAGGGGCCTTTTCACAGATTTTGGCATGTATGGAAGTTTGTCATTAAATGCTTAATATTGATAAATGTAACCATTGGATCTAAAAAGCTCCAATAAATAAAATCAAGAATAAAATTTATAAAGCAAAAAAGTAACCCTCAACAGGGATCGAACCACTGACCCCTGGAATCCTGGAGTAAAAAGTCTACCACTTGGACCACTCGGCGATCCGTGTTCATACCATAATAGGTGTATTTTATAATTTATATACACAATCCTCGTAGCTTCACAAAATACAACGACAACAACAGAACTCTCCAAATTATTCAATCGTTTTGCGTTGCAACGCTTTAAACTTTTGCAGGTTTTTTAAATCGTCAAAAGGTGCATATAATTGCTATTTTATAGCATCGTAAATGTTCACTATTACTGTTTCCTCACAAATATCATAACTAAAACAAAAATTTGCGAATCTGAAAAAAAAATATTTCAATTTACCAAAACGTGAAAAGGCCCCTTTAACTGACCGTTTTGATTCAAGGGAATAGGGCGAATGTCCGTAGAACTAGTTTCATGACATATCCCTACATAACTTAAGCGCCGAAATTCGACGGTGGGAAAAAAACGTTAATCTTAACTGCAGTACTAATATCATTTTCATACACGGTACTTATTACCGGGCCTTGAATTCAATGCAAGAGATACCTTCATGTATTCCTCGAGTCTTCATAACTGCAGTCACATGAACAGTTATGTGCAGGTTAACTAATGACAGTGCTTGAATACAATGCATGAGATGGATCTGCATGCCCTCCTGTTTTTAGAATCCATTGCGACGCTTCAAATATTCCGCAGCTGCGTGCGTTGTGAGGATTTACCTGATCAGTGATGGAAATCGGAGACAGGCACCCGAGCAACATCCTCATGAAGAAAACTGGCGAAGTAAGACACTTATTCAGATATAAAGAGTATATGTTAAGACGCAAAAATGTAACTACATTTTTGCTTCTAATGTTTATGTACAAATAATGTTAGTATTGTACAATATATTTAAATCGTCCTACTGAGTATTCCGTTAAAATCCAAAGTTGATATTAAATTAACATAATACATTATGGTGCATTATTAATACAGATATTTGACGTCACCTATTCATTTTCATGTATTGACTGTTTTGTGTATAAACATGTGTCGAAATCTGCATGGACATTTTGCTACATTAAGTAAGAAGTTCATATACTGATACAACTTGAGCCTTATTGATAGTGAATGTTGTTTAGTTACTTTTACTGCTACTATTGATAGAATAAACGAAAATACTACATGACTATGTATGACAGAGTTCAAATAAATCGACATTACCGGTATTCATGACGTATCTACACTCGACAGCCAACAAGAGTTATTTTTCAAAGAATACAAAGCTCAGACTAAATGGTATGCGGCTTGACATCCACTTCGTCACAACCGCTGTTTATGTACATCGCATTAACGGAACAAAGTTTTTAATGATATCCACGTTTATTCTCGTTTGCCTGACGGACAGTGTCATATAAATGGCGAATATTAATGGAGACAAGGTTGAATATATTTAGAGTATAATACTAAACACGTATCAACCAGCGGACTATGTGGCCCATCACTGTAAAATAAATAATTATAAACCACTGAATGAAACTGTACATTTACCTGAAAGATAATTCTCTTAATATTTAATTATTTAGACAAACGCGGGACTTAATGCATATGCGTAATATATCGTCCAAGATGAACCGTTGCAGTCTGCATCGGCTTATCGTGGAGGACACTGTCCACCTAAAATGGATTTTCGCAAAAAGAACACAAAACACCATAAATGCGGATTTTCTCGTGCCTTATTAGCCTGTGCGGACTGCGCAGACTGATCTGGGAAGACAATAGACTTGTGAAACCCATTTTCATTAAGTGAAGCATTTCTTTTTTTAGCTACACGTTCCGGTGCTTTGCTTATTAGAAGTCAGACAATAATTTGAGTCTGCATGGTTGCAACGCTGTCTAAAGATGTTTCACATTGATTTTGACCACTTCAAGGGACATAAATTAAAAGTCCAAGGTCACTATTTGTGATCACGACAGACTTCATGAACGCGGTCAGATAAGTGCAACGATGACGAAATAGCGAAAAGAAGTAATGTTTTTATTCTCGTCCAAAATCAAATTCTAATACTCCACTATTGCCTGGGCCGCGTTTTGAGAAAACGACGCAGAATCTTGTGCTGGAGCGTCGTTTAAGATAAGTCCGAATAGTTTGCATGTGCTTATCAAGGACCATACTTTCAGCCTTCACTGGATTTTCATACAGAATTTACTTCCTTTAAGTGAAAAATTCCATAACCGCGGAAAGTAAAATTAGCCTTTGCGGACTGCACACTGCTGATTTGGGACTACACTTTGCGCACATGCATTAACCCCGTTTTCCCCACAGCGCGACTAATACAATTAGTGTGTTTTTTTCAGGATCTTCTGCACGTGCTTCCAAATCTTCATGTAAATCAGGCAGCATGGTACCCTGTTCCTGACACTACTCAACCTCATGATGCCCTTTAACCTTCCGGAACTGAACTGTCAAGCTGATATCGAGTACTGCAAGGAGATGCGTGGACTAAAAACTCCGGGCCTCGCCTCGGCCAAGAAGTTCTTCAAGAAACCCATTGGTTCATACAAGAAGCAGTAGATGACAAACATTGGCTGGTTCTTCCATTGCTTTAACAAGGCACTTTTTAATATGCGTTCTGGAAGTTAGATGGCAACTTAAACTGTTTGACATTCTTTTTTTTAAGATGATTTTCTTACTGCACTTTTTCGGGGTTTTTGTGATTTTTTTTATTAAACATGCAATAAAAGTGAATTATTCTTTGATCTAGAACGTTGTATCCATCCATTCAACAAGGCAACTCACATGCGATCGGGAAAATTAAAGAAACGTAGTGTTGGACCTACATGTTATATAGTGTTTATGCTCCCCTAATATTTTTTTTTTGGGGGGGGGGGAGCATATAGTCGCCGCTTCGTCTGTCCGTGCGTGTGTCCGTCCGTCCGTGCACAATTTTTGTCCAGGCTATTTCTCAGCAATTAATGACCGGAATTCAATTAAACTTTATGGGAAGCTTCACTATCAAGATGAGATATGCATATAATCAGCCGGTTCTGGGCGGATGATTGTTCACAGAGTTATGGCCCTTTGAAATTTTCCATTTACTGTACATATAGTGCAATTCTTGTCCGGGCTATTTCACAGCAACTAATGACCGGAATTCAATGAAACTTTATGGGAAGCTTCACTACCAAGAGGACATGTGCATATTATCAGCGGGTTCTAGTCAGATGATTTTTCACAGAGTTATGGCCCTTTGAAATTTTCTATAAACTGTACATATAGTGCAATTCTTGTCAGGACTATTTCTCCCCAACTACTGACTGGAATTCAATGAAGCTTTATGGGAAGCTTAACTACCTTGAGGAGATGCGCATGTTATTTGTGGGTTCTGGTTAGATGATTTATTTAGAGAGTTATGGCCCTTTGAAGTTTTTTTAGTTGCTTAACCATCCATCGTATTATTTTGTCCACAGTTATGCCCCTCGTTTCCTTTTATCTGAATATATAGTGCAATATTGTGACAAAAAAAACTTTGGGGAGCATCACCAGTCTCCGACGGTTTCTTGTTTACCAAGTAATTGTTTGATCATGTGCATGACTATAGTTGTACGTGCAATTCAAAAAGGATTAATCTCAAAACTATATAACGATTTTGTAACGCGTGTGTAAGATCGTGGCTGAAAGGATCATGTATGGAGCTCGTAATTTTGCATCAGTTATATGAACAGACAAATGGAACCGAACTCATTAATTTATTACTATGCTTTATTGGATGCATGGTTGTGAACAAATAACACAAGTTTATATTTTGTACAATGCACTACAATGCAAATATGTGTGTACAATACACAAGGGTGTTACGACACTCATTATGCTAAGCTTTATTTGATAAGATGAACAGGGCATTGTGTGACGGCGTTGAAGTTGTGTGCAATCAAAACTCTTGAATACATAGTTGTTTCGACACGAGTGCATAGGTGCTTCGAGAAATGCGTATTCTATAGGCCTACTTGGGAAACAGTGTTACCTCTCCCCGTGTATAACTAACCGTTCTGTAGGGGTGCTCTCTAGACAGACTACGTTTTTATTTTTATTTCGCCACGTTTTATAAACTTATTTAAGCATTGAGTTTTAATTTCTTAATCAGTTTAAAAGTGTTATTTTAAGGCGTCCTACTATTTGTTGCGGTTCGTCCGTGGTACTTTAATCAGACTTAATTATAAATGTACATCATTGCATAAACGAGCTGGTCTAAATAATGGACACTTAGGTAGAAACAAGAACTTGGTTGCTAGAGATTTTTTAAGGTTTTGTCAACACAGACCATTCTTATTATTTACACAACGTATTTAGAATATAACAGAACACAAACAAATTGTCAGGAATAAGGATAAATATAAAGTTGGAAATAATGGAAAATAGTTCAAAACGCGCAACTCTTTCAACATTGTGCTTACACGGTTAAAAATAAATTCTAACAAAAATAAACCTTCCCAATCTTTTGCCCAATTTGATAATGTTGAAATATCAGCAAAGCAACGCACAACTTTTCCAACGTTGTGTTCAAATGATAATTCATACTTAAATAAAAAAGGCGAAACTGTTTGAACGTTGTGTAAAAACTGGTCAATGACAATACAAACTAAACAAGACTGCTCAGTTCAAACGTTGTTTTTTAATAACAAAATCACAAAGCACGACAAACTGACCAAACGTTTTGGTTAAATCTATAAATTAAAATACAGACCGTACAACGATTGGTTGTGTTCAAAAATGCTTATTTAAAACAAAAAGATCACTTCTTCAATATACAAGTTTGTTCTTAAATTGCTAAACTAAAATATACACATAACAACACGAAACTGTTGGGGAGCAAGGTAAACTGTTTTTCTGACAAATATAAGTGTTGATATTAATTTTACACGTGGTGATTTATTTATATCAATCGCTAATTGAATGGACCCATCCTGATCGGTATTTGACATTTTCAAACAGGACATGGTCAACATATTGAACATATATAAATCTACAGATATGAATCCCACATTATCGTGCGTTTTAATGTTCTAAAACGCAAAACCAGATAAGGCTAACATTTATAATCGTGTGCTTGGCACCTTTAAGAGAGCAGTTCATGAACCAGCTATGTACGTTACACAGTCCCGGATTACACATTAGGCAGTGAAGCCAACTGCCTATGAGACCCGCGAATTTTAGTTGCCACTTGAGACCTAAATAAACAGACTACTAATAATTATAATTCCGTACGTACCTTACGGTATTATAATGACATTTTATGCTTATAAAAGTACATTGTCATATTATATGTCTTGCCAGCATGGGCCAGGTAGGCTTATTCAAACGACCGGACACTGGCGTTCTATAACATTTTATTATTATTATTATTATTATTATTATTATTATTATTAGTAATAGTAGTAGTAGTAGTAGTAGTAGTAGTAGTAGTAGTAGTAGTAGTAGTAGTAGTAGGAGGAGGAGGAGTAGTAGTAGTAGCAATAGTAATAGAAGTTGAAGTAGTAGTAGTAAGAGTAGTAGTAGTAGTAGCGGTAGCAGTAGCAGTAGTAGTAGTAGTAGTAGTAGTAGTAGTAGTAGTAGTAGTAGTAGTAGTAGTAGTAGTAGTAGTAGTAGTAGTAGTAGAAGTAGTAGTAGTAGCAGTAGTAGTAGTATAAGTAGTCGTAGTAGTAGTAGTAGTAGTAGTAGTAGTAGTAGTAGTAGTAGTAGTAGTAGTAGTAGTAGTAGAAGTAGTAGTAGTAGTAGTAGTAGTTGTAGCAGTAGTAGCAGCAGCAGCAGCAGTAGCAGTAGCAGTAGTAGTAGTAGTAATAGTAATAATAATAGTAGTAGTAGTAGTAGTAGTAGTAGTAGTAGTAGTAGTAGTAGTAGTAGTAGTAGTAGTAGTAGTAGTAGTAGTAGTAGTAGAGCAGCAGCAGTAGTAGTAGTAGTAGTAGTAGTAGTAGTATTGTAATTATATAGAGAGTGCTTTTGTCTCGATAGCTTAGCTATCGATAAATTGTGAGCCAGTAAGATTTCGTTCGGGCGGAGGAGGGGGGTCTTACGAATTAAGATACAAATACAAGATTGCTTGGAGCTATACATTACATACAAATAAGAAATATTAAAAGGTCACAATTATTTTCATCCTTAATGCATCGTAATAAAAGTAAAAGCACGTGTCAACAACATTAAAACAAACATTATTACAATATATTCCTCTGTTTAAAGTAGTTAATTGTATGATTTAACACAATTTTCTGATTGTGGCGTCCATTAAGAAATTTTTTCCTTAATTATGTTCATTTTAGTAATTACTATTAAGACGAAACATCAAAGTCGCCTCGCATTTCACTATTAATACTATATTATTACAGTGTGACATCCGTTCCCGGTGATTTTGATAAGCAATAATTAAGTATAAGTTACAGGGTGCAGTATCAAAGGAGTTCACAGGGGTTTACATGTCTCGAGCACTCAACGCTTTTTGAAGCTGATAGACCGCTTACCGCCATCGTCATTTCTAAGACATCACCGTCACTCTTTGTGGTAATCCATAAGTCAATGAAGATCTTAAGTATGGCGATGTCGAAGCAATTTGCAAGCAAATGTGCAATTTGTAACAAGTTCACTGACAGTATTGTGAACAATACTCTCTGGTTTTCTGGAGAACAAAAAACAGAATACAGAAGGAATAATCTTATTGTTGAATTGTACAAAGTAACTGGGCAATGCAAATTTATGCAATTTATGATTCTTCCAGTAATGGCAATGAGTAGACATCTAGTGTGTTTTGCACTAACATTAACTTAAGATGACCTTTTTAGCAAAATTATTTTACTCAAACTCATACTAGTATATAACTATGTGCAGATTCAACGGAGTTCACATGGGTTATTCTTGCAAGTATCTGAACTATTTACATTGAAAGTAAATCGGACGTATTTCACATTGCAAAAGCAGCATAAAACTGTCTGTTATGCACTAGGTGCAATTGTAAGACAACATGTTTTAAACAGTTATTTGAAAAAACACCATTTATCGGTGTGTTCACTTCCACAAACGTTTCATTGCGAAACCCACAAAGTCACGTGATTCTGCACCCTGGTAATGTGATGAACCTGTCATACTTCCAGAACTGAGCTTTGTGTTAATTATATGTGCTCATCAATTCAAAAAATGATTATAGACCATCGATAATTTCTCTAACGGTCTGTGACTCTGTTTGCAGCGAGTTAACAATACTAAACGCGAAGTCTTATCTCGAGAGTATAAAATAATTGCATGACCTGAGCATTTATACGCTTGAACAAATATTGAACTCAATAAAAAAAGGTGTGCTTCAAGTAAATAATTAAAACAAACAAACACACATACACAGTTAAAATAGACAGGTTAATCAAAAATAAATTTTATATAATAACATTTCCTAGTAAGCAAGTAATTTATTATTTTTCAAACGGTACCGCTTTTGTAACCGAAAGTATGATTTCTATTCGTATACGTCCATTTCGATAAACGCGATTATTTTTTAGTTTTAAAGCGCAAAAAGACGGATTTCTATCTTGTAACCACCAGATATATTCTAATTGGCATAGATAAAATTAAATCTATAGCCTAAATAGATGCCTGCATGCTATGCGCTTGGCAAAAGAAGCTATCGCTATCCAACCAAGGTGCTGGATAGGCAGCCGGCAATAAAATAAAAAGAACAGAATATCGTTTCACAACCCATAGGCGACGCTCTGATATATAGGATAATTAGAAAGAACTACAGACACTTCAATGTACAATAATTACAAAAACTATTAACACGCACAGGTCAACACAGTGTCAAAGCGTTTTATCTTGTGTAGAGTATTGCCTGTCAAATGTTATCTGACTGTCTACGGAAACTGATAAAACATGTAAATGAGCACAATGCATAATGCATACGAACTGTTAGAAACATATTTGCTACTATGTACTACCAATGACCCGCAAAATATATACTTATCCCATACATATAATGAAGAACATATAACACAAAGTATCTACACAGATATATTAATAAAACAACAACCATACTACGAAAGTATAGATAAGCATTCAAAACAAAGTAAATTATATACAATGAAATTCACTCAATGCATATGGTTTTGACAATTCAAGAACATATATAGAAAGGTAAAGCAAAGATATTTTTTTAATTTGAATTATCTGATTGGGACTGTAAACATGCGTCTGATAAGCAACACGTACTTGATCTGCAGTCGATTTGTAAGGACGTCGTATGCAATTACGTCGGAGAAAAGTGGTATTTTCAAAAAAAAAATTAGTAGATTGACCTGTTTATATAGCTCACGCAAATCATGGGCATTGTGTTTTAATTTAATAATATACCCAATCTTTTTTATTTCAGTCTTAATTCGCTAGACCTAATCATTAAAATATGACATAACCTCTTATGAAACGAAAATATGCAATAACATTAACATATGCAATTATAATAACATCACACATATACTCGAACAGCTCTGGGTTAAAAAAAAGATTTTCATAGTTGAACGGAATGTATATTGATTGTCTAAGACGAAAATCGTGTTAATATTTTAGTGAATAACTGCTTTATGTCGAGAACGCGGAATGAATACACTATCGGATCAATGCAGGCGTTGATCACAAAGAACAGTGGGACAACGGGTCCGGCTACTGCTAGTTCTACCGGTAAATTAGCGTAACGATTTGTTCCCATGAAATAAAATAAGAATGGTATGTAGCAAACAAAATAGCTGCCAATAATTATACTTATTGTAATAATTGCTTTAGATTTCTTGCGTTCACGTGTTACAATAGATCTGCTACACATGTTAAACGCGACAACAACAACAATCAGGTAAATTGACGCAATAAGCACAACGGTCAAACAAGTAAAGGCAAACATATACATTTGTACTTGGTTCACTTTTTCTCTCATTATGTCTCTATTATCTTTGTGAATATACAAGAACGAAAAAAACGAAACACTCGACGAAACAAGCCAAACCATAATAATAGCGCTGATGGCAGATTGTTTTGGAATATTATAAAAGGGCCAAATAATTTTTATTAGGGATGTCAACGAATCTCCGAATATCCGAATATTCGGTCCCGGGCCGAATATTCGGATACTGTTTTCCGAATCGAATATTCGGAAGAAAAAATAAAAAATCGAGTAATTTCAAAGACTTTGTATTCGTAAAATTTGCTTCAAACATTGTCAAAAAAGTTGTTCCCCGTGTCATAATGTTTATTCCGGTTGGCGCGATAATGCGTCGCTATGGTGATGACAGTATACCGGTCATAAATCCCGCTAACAAAGCCAGACACTTTGTGTCAAAATTATGATAGGTGCAAATCGCGTCTGCAATCAAAACACCGACCTGCACTTGATCCAATGACTCGAATTACATTTAAAATTATCAAAGATTAAATGAGTAAAGGAAAAGCTAACTTTGTGTAAAAAACAAATAAGACCGTATGGCAATTAAAACACCGACCCGTCTTGATCGAATAACTCGAATTACATTTAAAATGATCATAGATTAAATGAGTAAAGAAAGAGCCGACTTGGTGTGAAAAACAAAACAGATCGTATGGTTATAATCACGTTGTCCAATCAAAAAAGCTTTTAGAAAATAATTTACTCAACCTCTAATGAGTATTTGCGTATCGTATGGTTCAAACATTAATTAATTACTCAATATTCAATCAGGTATTATACTTAAAGAAATGTTTTTGGTATTGCACCCTCATTTAATTGAAATATTATAATTGTTACACGCATAAAGTAAATATCTGTCCAAGCAAAATGCCACATACGCCTTCCGCCTTCCGCTGCTTGGAAGTATTTCACGACATCATCCGATAAGAAGTCGCCGATCCAAGTGTCTTTTAAACGTGGCAACTTTAAAAGACTGACTGTTTAGTCTGTTTAACAGGTTTAAAGTGTGTTGTGGCTATGTACATAATTCGTTTAAGTTCAGCTTTAATTATATGTAGATATAACTGTTTTGTCATGTAATTATTTTTTCGTCATGTAATATTATGTTTCTCGTTCTATTGTTGATGTACGATATTAATAGTTTAAAAACAGTTTTTGTCATTCAATTTTAACAATAAAAACTTAAAAAGTAATCAACAAAATCAGCTTCGAATTAGCGACGGCAACGCTGTGTCAATATTTAGTCACTTCCGGTAAAAACGAAAGTAGAATTCATGGAGTAATGGTACGGTAAACAAAGTTGACTTTTTTCCAACAGATGTTGACCGAATATCCGAATATTCGTTCGGAAGGGTGACCGAATATTCGAATACCGAAATCGGTATTCGTTGCCGTCCCTAATTTTTATCATAACAACAATGGCGGAGCCTGTCATTGACAGAGAACTTGCTGTTATAGGTAAGACGTATACGGAGCTTAAAATGTTAGACGTAAGGCTGACTTCATTATTGTCTGGGTATTCAAAATCACTAATATTTATCAAATCATCAAATTGAAACGTGAAATTGAATGATTTTTCGGTAACACATGAAAAAGGATGACTGAAATCAGTGCTATTTTTGGGGATGTCTGTGTTTGAGTTATCAGTAGCTGATGAATTAATTTTTGAATCATGACGCTCATGGTGAAGTGGTACACCAGAATCGTTAACAACGTCTATGCCCGGAAACAGATTCTCAATGCGTTCATTTATTGTTCAATTGTTTTGTTCAAATATTGAAATGGTTGTTGTCCGTTGAGGAGACAAATCAATATTTGTATTCCATCCTGAAATATTGTCTTGTCCGACATTGTTTGGAAAAACAAATTCAGAAGAACCCAGTGAAGATGTGTTACTTGGATTTAAAGTATTGCTCCAAGCGCTTCGAGTAAACGTAGATACAGTGCTCATATGTGGATTCCACAGATTTAGATGGTGAGTGCCAATATAGTATACGTAAGCAAAAATCATACACATCAGAAGATCTGAGAATGACAAACTAAGCGAGAATCGTATAAATGGCGATTTGTTACTTTGACTTTGACTGTTTTGGCTTTGAACTTGGTTTACAATAGCCCAAATAACAAGAAAATTCAATATAATTCCGACTGGTACAAAGACTTGTATTGCTAGTCTTGTAAATGTTATTGCATTTTCAAATGCTTGTATAATATCGGCTTCCTTTCTTAACATTTCATTTTCTTCATCGTTTAGAGCTCTTTCCATTGTAGTCAGGTCTGTATAACGCGTACCTGAAGGCAAAAGAGCAAAACTTGTATTTTTTTAAAGACCAACTACATAGATAACAAATAGATGCATTTTTATTGGGTATATCGACGGTTTATACATGTATTAGAACAATTAGAAGTCTTTTTTTATTTCAATAATGTATATCTATCTTCTAACAATATTACATTGATGATGACATGAAGAAAAGAACGCTGTCCAAACTTATATTTTCCCGATTCTCGCTGCCAATCGGATTCGAACACACGCCTAGAATATTCTACTAAAATGTCATTTTTATTTTCCTAATAACGATAAATACTTTACATGAATTTCTTTAATAACAATTTTACCTCCACTTCTACCACTTCTTATTGTGTGCACCAGCTAAAAGTGACCGTAGTGGAAACTTTTTATTATTATGAAAAATATATTGTATCGAGTGCTTCGTCAGAAGAGACATACGAGTAGGACACGAATTGAATGCATCGTTCTTAAAAGAGTACAGTCTTCTTAGTATAGTTACATAATTATTGTCGACATCCCCACCAAAAAGGTGAACATTCTTGTATTTATGGTTGGCGTTTATTCCGTAAAACACTATTCAATGTGTATGAAAAATTGGTGATACATTTATATAAGAAACGTTGGTCATAATGCAATTTACATTTTAGAACATAAGATAATCTATTTTGTCATTTTCTTGCACCGTACATTCGAATGGCCAACCAAATATAAATTGCGTGATAATAATATAGAAACATGGTACAATAAAATAGAATACACACACTTGTTCCGGATAAGGTTTAAGTTAATAGCTTCTATCATTCGGATTATATACCAGTTTTCAATTTAAATAATAAAATTAAATAATTTCGTCTTTTTGTCTTGTGAATACTTTTCATGATGTGATTATTCAAATGTTTAATCAATGTAATCTTTACTCTTTGATCTCATGTTTATTTATTTTTTATTTTCAAACTCTTAGTGTGCTACAAAATGTGTTTATTAACTACATATTCATTGTGATACTTTCCATGGTTTTCATGGTTTACTATGTATATTGCTGTGAAATTATATTTCATGTTGTCTGCATTATGTAGTAACTATGTTATGTTCATATTTTTACCAAATACAATCTCTTCATCAAATTATAGGTAACTGAAGAATTGTAGTTTTATATATAAAGGTTATGCACAATAATTATCAATGTATAAATTGAAATGTATATGCTGCAATATATTATTGAAGCATAATCTATTGATCACAGAAACAATGTATATAAATCGCCAATGATATTCGAGCATGTTACGCAATTCTCATATATCTTTGGAAGCTTTCAACTCACATTTGTGTATAAAAGTATTTACTGACGTTTTTTTATTTGAATAAATATATTTTAATGTGTTTATTATTATATAAAGCTTAATTGCTAGATTGTCTGACAAATTTATTATAATTTAACAGAGCATTTGACTTAAGTGTAGTTGTTTCATAATATAATTATCAACAAAAGAAGAATATAATTAAAAATGACAAAACTTACAATGAAATATAATATCCGAAATCCTTATGCTATATTAGTTTGCTTATCCTCGTAAATGTGATTTATGTGGTATTTCCAATCCTTCACTTAATATATCTTTAATCTTCTGCCAGAAGATGTTCACATCTACCGGTATTAGACGTTTATCTGTTTTCCCGTGTTCTGTCCGTTATATAGCACATATTTCAAACGGTTTCCGATTGGTCTGTCACTCCTGTATGCAATTTTGATCATTTGTGATAGGCAATTTGTTAGACATTTTCATCATCCAACAGCTTTGAGTTGTATATGCTCTTTTTTGACAACGTTAACACGTTTTAGTCGTATATTTGTTTGGCTCATTGGAAGAGACGTATATTGTATTCAACCTAAATCTTCTTAAACATTAATCATTTAAGAAGCGGTGTATGACCTTTAAGAAAATGACGATGTATTACAAAACGCAGTGGTATACGTGGGTATTCAAAAACATCTCTTGAACTAGTTCAACTTTCCGAACCAGTAAGATGTCGATTTATTTGGACTGATGTTAGAGATACATATAAATTCAACAAATCCTGTTTCACAAAAAAATCTGACATGTCATATCATGATTAACTGCATTTCACTCATACAGTGTCAAACAGTTTCCTTTTAAAAACCAAATTGGTCTATCTAATTAGAGTGTCAATATAATCGACAAAAACTAACTATTATTATTGAATAAGACATATATTTTATTCCGCTTCATTATCCCTTCGTAATTTGTAAGCATAGCATACACCTTACAGTTATATCGACTACGATTTGTTAATGAACTCATTAACTCTTGAAATCTAATACTAATTGCACACTTTATTTAGAAATGTGTGTCTTTCATATGAGCCAGAATGTATACTTCACATCACAAATAAACTAGTCGCTACAAAAACAATTTAAATTAATGGACAGGGACAAATGCCAAGACAGCGATTATTATTATTTTTATCATCTTTATTATCATATGCATATTTGAGACTTCTATAGATAAAAATTACATACGGATAAATTGCTGGAAGCTTCATCAAACAATTCCTTAACTTAAGTACAAGTATTAAAAAAACAAACCAAATTTTTATTGGGATATTAAAGATTTGCTTGAAGTTTTATTAAAAATAGCATTTTACAGAATGAATCTACATCATTCTTTACATAGAACATTTTATTTATGATATTGATCTAAAGAAGGTTCCCACGGTGGGGATCGAACCCGTGACCTCCCGGTCGCAAGGTATATCAATAACATTAAGACGAACTGAAAGCTACTTGTTACAAGCATGTAGACTTACAAGCTATTCTTTTAGGATGACTACATAACAAATTATCTAAAAGCGTCAAATTGTACAAAAACAAGCTGATCGTTATTTGATATTAATAACATATTCAACTTGATTTTGACGTCAGTATCAAACATACTTTGTAAGAAAATGTTAATTTGTTTAGTGAATTCGTATTATTATCACGGGCCTAAAAAATGAAAAAGCAGGAGCAGTTGACTCATTTTTTTGTTGTTCGATCGCACCTTTTGCAAATAAGATTTGTTTAGTGGTACAACCCTGATAACTGCTGCAAAGAATCGTAGCGCGGAAGAGTATACTTTACAAAACGTTTTGCATCATGAAAAAGTCCACTGCGTGTTACGTTAAACTCGCGTAACACAGCTTTTCTTAACGATCACAGGGGTAGGTAAGCCAGAAGATGCATTCGCCAAGACGCAGTGGAACTTGAAAATGAACTCTGAAATACACACATGCATGCGCGCAGCACAGCAGCTGAGGATATTAATTTGGAACCTTAATTACAGTCAATTCATTATCAGACCAAAGGGGGAAAACTGAAAACCCAATACCATTTTACTAAGTGATCAATAAAACTATTATTTTATTATGTAAAGCAAAACACGTTAAAGGAAAAATGTTTTTAATTTTAATATGCATATAATTTTCGATATTATTGTGTTTGGTTTATGTTTAAATAATACTTATAGAACTATTTAACCAGATTTTCGCGTCGATGGCAATCTTCGCATTTTCGCATTTTGACTCGGCACTTGGTCACTAAATCGTCCGCGGAAGACATAATGGGCTGTAAACGTTGATAGCACATGCTTTCAAGAGGAGGCAACAAAAACTACCGAAACAGTATAGTGTCATGATAAGACGGAACTCTTATAATTATATAACCACCGATGTGTGACGTACTCGGTCAGCCTGTATGGAAATCGTTCTTGAAGAATGAAAAGGTTACCGAAATTTGCCAGTTAGCCATAAATAACAGTTTTATTCAATTTTATGTCGAAAAGTATTGTGCTTAGATGTAACATTAATAAATAACATGGCATGACTACTAACGTATATTGAAAATATATTTTGAATGCCAAAACACAACAATTTTAACTATCGATACGATCGCAGTTTAATTAAAGTTAACATTTCACGTCTAAAAAACTGAAGTCTATATACATTACTTTATTTTAAGTTTCGGTTCATGAATCGCTAAAGCCATTCACGATGGAAGCGTGTCGTATGAAAAGAATTTCTGCACATAAGAACAAGTGGTTGGCGAGAACCACTTTGTATTAGGCAAAATTCGTACAAACATTCACTTTGTATTAATAACTATATTACATTGTATGTTATATTCTATTTCATTAGAATATGGAACACTACCACAACACCCAAATATGGGAGCGTAGGAGATTTGAATAAAATCCGGAAACATGGAGAATCTGGGAGAGAGTGGCATTGAGCGTATACATGTAATGATACAAGAAGTTTGAAAGTTTTTATTAATTTTATTGGTGTAATTATTCATGCACTTATTGTGTATATATAATATAGATATATATTCTGTGTTGTGACTATTGAAGTTATGAACTTTTCCCCAGAAATTGAAACAACTTGTATCAAAACTAGTATCAGGTTACTGACATGTTGTTATACAATTTAGCACAACACATTGAATTATGCTGTGTTTCATGTATAATGTAGCGTTATTTTGAAAGCAATTCAGGCGTCTCAACATGGAACAAGTTAAAAGATACATAGTAATCGTAAACAACACATCTAAATGTTTAACAAGTGAACAGTACTCTTACCACAACACACTTAAACCCATACGTGGCACAAAAAGGACGTGAGTACAACTAGTCACAACTATAGCAAATTGTTACGTAGCATATTGATGTCCTTATAAGAACATCCAGTCGTAGTGTAGTAGTTGATGAAAGTGCGATAAAAGCGTTAAACACGTACTAGAAGTTATAATATAAGTATATAATACATTATAATAATGTATAATGTATAATAATGTCGTGGTTTAATTGAATTGATGCAGTTGCCATATGTCAAAACAACTTGCCATGTCCATTCTAAATTCATGCACTCTTAATTGGTAAAAGACAACTAGAACAATTCCATAATAAACAGTTTCTAGTTATGCCGTGACCCAATTTTGACCAACTTTTCCGTGTTCCAAAACTACATCGAGCTATCTAGTTTCATGACCCCTTATCTGTTCGAACAATATAATCATGTTAAATATGCACTCGCTTTACAAAAGGCCCTCAGTTTTTAGATAGAGTAATAACATCGAACAACACCATGAAGCTCGTACTTATGACGATGACTCTCGTTGGCATCTCGTCAGCGTATCCGCTGCACGCCTCCTGCAAGTTGGACTGGTAAGATTTGTTTCCATGTAACGATGTGCTGTTTTAGTGAGTATGTGTGTGCCTATTAATTTATGAGTATAAAGTATAATCCTACTAGACCATGCCCTTACAACAGTTCGCGATTTTTGCGAATTTATTGGCGCACTAGTCCGATAACTACATTTTCCAGTGTACATTTTATACATTAAACTACATTACTAGAGTGTAAATTTGAGATAAAACAGTAATGCAGTCGTCAGGAACGTTATTTCATTCATGCCGCATTATAGTCTACTTAAAAAGTGCCTAATGCATCGTTACTCATACTTATTGAAGCATATGTTTCGAATGTGTTTGTTTCTTCACCATTATTCCGAGACAAGTTCAAATAATAATTATTTACCAGTTGCTCTTGTAACAGTCGACGAGTATGAAGAAATTCGCTTTCATTCTGTGTATGTTTATGTCGTCAGGGTGATTGGTAAGTCGTGCGCTGACGCCATAACGGCCCTCGTGACGCAGGCGAACACCTGGCATGACGCCACGAACTGCCCCAACGGTGCCGGCGAGAAATGCCTATATACAGTATGCTTGAAAAAATCTAATATATTGAACGAAAGATCACAGAGCTACATCATGCTCCCCTACCCTCCTTGTGTAGATCCTCCCTTGTTGAACTGAGCCTCACTCTGTGAGACGGGGCGTAATGCATGTGCGTAAAGTGTCGTCCCAGATTAGATTTTGCAGTCTATACAGGCTTATCATGGGCGACACTTCCCGCTTTACGGATTTTTTTGTTTAAAGGAAGTCTCTTCTAACAGAAAAGTCATTTTAGACGGAAAGTGTCGCCCCATGCTTTAAACCCCGTTTTCCCAGAGCGAGGCTCATTTGAAATTATATTTTGAAAAACCATATGCAGTTAACAGACAACATTCTATGTATAAAATTGTATTGGAACGTATACGTATTTTTTTTAACATTGGATATAAACAATGCAATAGTTGCAGCGTTTTTGATCTCATATATATTTTACTCAATTATGTATAAATAATGTTTTAATGCGTTGATGTCAATCTCACAAGACTTGCTGATTTTACTTCGGTTGAAAACTAACACGAAAACTGTGACTGTTTTCAACGCTACCCGTCTGTCCAGGTGACGTCACAGAGCAATGATACCATCAAGCTGACGCATGAGACCCCCGTGCACCACTACATTGATGACGTCGTCTTCACGTTCGCCCCCGGAGACTCCACTGACTCGTGCAAAGTTCACGTGCGTAGCTTCATTATACGTTCTTTCGTTCGTTTTTGTATTATCATAAAACCACATTTAATAAATTACATTTGTAATTACATTTTCCACGCTTTTGAATGCAAAATGAGAATATCAAATCGACGAAAGAGCTGTATTATTGGTCACTTTTTGCACGAAAGAATCGCATCTTCAATGTTTAGTTTAAAATGTAAAAGTATATTCATTTTTACGGAATCCGGATAGTGCCATCTATAATCTCGCCCTTCTTTCATCACGGGCGACACACGACACACGAAGCGATACATGATATTTTGCGCGACACACGAAGCGACACACGATATTTTGCGCGATACAAGAAGCGACGCGCGAGAATGTACCACGAAATATCGCCATTGTGTAGGTAGCCCAAAAGGCGATATATCGTGGTAAATATCGCGTGGTGCTTCTTGTATCGCGTAAAATATTGTGTGTCTCTTCGTGTATCGCGGAAAATATCGTGTGTCGCTTTGTGTATCGCGCAATATATCGTTTCTCGAGTTCAAATGGCGACACACGAAATACGAAGCGACACACGATATTTTGCGCGACACACAAAGCGATACACGATATTTTATTATACAAATATCGCCCATATTATCTAAATCTCGTGTATCGCGGTATAATTTCAGACCGCGACACACGACACACGAAGCGATACTCGATATTTTGCGCGATACACAAAGCGACACGCGATATTTGTTCTGTTTAAATATCGATGTAATAATATCACCTGTCGACTCTCGCGTTTTCAAAAAACGCGAGAGTTGACAGGAGATATTATTACAGCGATATTTAAACAGAACAAATATCGCGTGTCGCTTATTTCCCATTGAGCCGCGTAATGCGAATATGGGTATTATTGACCCCCGTCCTGCGAAAACGGCTCATATGAGGTACATGCCATACTGCACATTCGCCACTGTATGATCATGAGTTAGCTGTGCTCAAGTGAGGCCACGGAAACTTTGCGAATGCGCGGTCTGGTCTGGAGCTACAATGGCTGCATTTCTTATATGAGCCGTTTTCGCAGAACGTGGGTCGATAACTATTGTTGTATTTAGCCGTGTCAAATTGTAAAATCTCATACCGAGACATGCCGTTCGGTCACGTGTTACAGGGCAGCTCGAGGTCCGAGACGTGGTATGCTGTCCTGGACTACAGCACGAACTACTGCAACATGAGGAACCTCCTGGAAGGTATGCAAACCTTGATTAGAAATAATGAGCATAATATTTAAGAAATAGAGCGCAGAGGATCTTTTCGCATAAATGGGACCGACCAGCCCAAATACGTCGAACGGACCGAAGCCGACGAGAGTGATTAAAATAATTATATCAATTAATGCAATTAAATAGATGATCCTTTTCTGAAAAACAATACAATATACGATGTGTGTTTTTTGTTCCAATACAAACCAACAAACAAACATTTAATTTTATTAAAAAAACTTTGCATGTACAAAAGCGTTGACTCTATATGAACTCTTGCACTGATTTAAAACCAGTGAGTACCTGATACTGTAAATGTGCGACTTACCATTCTAACGCTGTCATGAACTTTAATGAGCACGAGTTCTTTCATATTTCAGGTGCAAACCTGCACACAACAACAGGTTTCCGAGAAACAACTAACGACAATATCTGCACCCAGTATTCTACCAGGAATTGCGAGAAATATTAATTACTCAGCGCAAATATTCAACATATAAAAAATTCTTGCATTGTATTATTTATACTCACAATGTGTGATATAAATTAATAAAAAGTTGCTGTTACAATACGTCGTAAACGGGTCACTACGTTGCGAACTCGTTCAACTTTATTTGTATGCACATGTAGGAAACGATGCATATTGCCTATGCAGGCTTTCTAAGTCAGGGCGGAAAGACGCACTTATCCAGCGGCGAATTTATGTGCTCTCCCAAAATGACCTCTATTTTTTGCGAACCATTTACGTTCATAATTTCTTCATTCGTTTGAAACATTCATGTTTGAAACAGGCCCTGAAGTGATCGGTACTCTTTCGTCTGTTATCGGCGACCCCGGATCGGTCTCCATAAGGCACACCAATCTCTTGCACGATTACCAACCTCCGCTCAGAGATTTGACTGGAACCAGAATAAATGGATCAAATCCCAGCCCATTCTTCACAATCATCCCATCTTTCATAATCAACCACGTGATGATAGCCACATTGTACAATAATTTTACCGTTGTTAATTTTACCTGGGACCTGAAGAAACAAACTGTTTTTACTTATTTTATTTCGGTATTTTTTTAATTATGAACCTAAACTTATACACTATTTTCAAAATAGAAAAGGTAAAGATATTACTTTTCATAATAAAACACTTAAACATAAAGATAAATCCCTACCAAATATGAAAGGATTTTTAGTGATGGCAGAGATTGTATGTGATTGTTACATTGCATGTACGCGAGAGCAGGGAACGACAACTCTGCGTGCAGATTGTTACAGTACATGTGCGTGAGAGCAGGGGACGACAACTCTGCGTGCATATTGTTACAGTTCATGTACGTGAGAGCAGGGAACGACAACTCTGCGTGGAGATTGTTACATTTCATGTACGTGAGAACAGGAAACGACAACTCTGCGTGGGGATTGAAGGAGGACGTCAATTTTATTGGTGGTAAACCTACAGCTAACCATTTCCTTCTAGAACAACGTTTTTTTCGCCACAGCATAAGACTACACTAAAATAAAAAATATTGTCAATTAAAATATTAGATTTAGCTTTGACCCAACTTTTTCCCCAGTTGTGCTATGGCCCCTCATGCTTCATCACATATTGCAGCGTCGACGTCTTCTTCTTTTTCTTACTAGACGGTCTACTAGTACCATTATTATTCCTTCTTTCTTCCTCTTCTTCTCCAGAATTAGTATTATTTTCATAGCAAAAACCACACACTTGTTTCCTGTGTGACCTTAAGGGGCTTTATCAAAGAAGGTGCTGAATATTATTTTTATTATTACTACTATTATCATTATTATTATTATTATTATTATTATTATTATTATTATTATAATTATTATAAATACTAATACAATTATAGAGTGTTATATGCATGAGAGGACATGCAACTCAACCTCTTGCTGATAGCTGGAATAAGGGTATTAGGCGCAGCTAGTGTGGGAGGACATGCAACTCGTACGCGTCGTTTTAATGATAGTTGGGATAAGGGCATTACGGGGGGTAGTTGCACTCTATGAGGACATTGCGACTCAACCTCCTCTGATGATGGGCATTAGTTGTAGAGTGGAGGAACATGCAACTCAAAATCCTTGTAATGGTGGGGAAAGACATACATCGCATCAATAGCATTATTCGGTCAGCAAGCATGAGCATGCACGTCGCGCCTCGGGCGACCGAGGAGAGAGCCATCCACAGAGGATCTTCTTGAAGACTGCTCGGAAGTAGGGGGATCGAATGCTAATTGTCGATGGGCGGGTCTGAAGAGGGTCGGTTAGGGGAACTAATTCGGGGGGCTCTGCGAATTCAGTGAGTACCGCATTCCCTCGAGTCGGACGTCCTGTCCTTCTGACTTCTCTGACTCCAAGAACTCTGAAGAAAAGCCAAGCAGAGAAGGTTGGTTTTTACTACATCGTCAGAGAAAAAAACTCGCACCTGGAGTTAAGTTAATAAGTTCAGCGAGGGATGGGATGCAACTCTACCTCCTGCAGATGGTGCTGATAAGGGCATTGACTGCAGAAAGATAGAACATGCATCTTTAAGCATTGCTTAGTTTGGGCACGGACTCTAGATGTCAATATAAGCTCTGTGGTTAGGGAATAAGGGCATTAGGCGAACGCACATCATGCACATGTGGTAATCGCAATATAACAACAATCATTAAATATCAATTGAAAACACAACTTAGAGACTTCTTCAACGAATCTTCATCGGTTTGGAAAAAAAATCAATAAATGCATTCATAACAGAAACTATGACATTTGGAATTATCTCAAATAATTATAATATAATTCTAATTGCAATGAAGAAAAGTTGAATGTAAATGCCAAAGATCTGGATCTATCAAGAAACTTTTATGTATAGATTTTTTGATAAATGCATTCACCGGTATTAGAACCCGTGATCCTTGAGACCACAATTTAATGCCCAGTACGAGCGTAAAATTAGACCAGGCTTTACAAATCAATGTATATTATAAACGTTATATTATGTATACACAATCTATACGTTTTTTCCACAATAAAAATGAAATGCATTTAACCAGAGACGCATGCGCATGACACATGCTTTATTCGTAATCAATTCAAGCTTGTTGACGGGAACCAGTTTCTCATCAAAATGCAGTTCAATCCCTTGTTTGACTGAGCTCTTTTATTTTGGAGACAAAATACGGTGGTATCAACAACAAACAAAAAATATTTCGAAATATTGAAAACCCTATTTGTTATTGAGTGTGTCTAAAGAGCATGTGACGAGTTTTTGGCGTTGTGTAAGTTAAGTGTTCGAAAGAGTTGCAGTTTTAACTGAGTGTATAATTAAAGTGTAGTGTATATCGAATTGTTAATAATGTTATTGAGCCTTGGCTTTTCAGGTAGGCGTAGGCATAGGCAAATGTTTGCACTTTTTGCCCATGATTTTATTTTCCATTTCAGGCATAACAATTACTTAGATGTTTTTACAATAACGTTAAAGTACAGCAGACAGTGTTTAAAGCGCTTAAAAGCCCATGGACCTTCAACATAAATACTGAACAAATATTAAATTATCAAAATTCCTGCACACAACTATCCCTTACTTTTATAGTATAGGCCCTCCTCGTGGTATCGTCCCTTTAACGAAAAAGCTTCGAGAAGTGCTGGAAAATTTATGTTTGTTTTTTTCAAATTTTAGAAGTTGTATTTATTTGATGGTTATCCTTGACAGTGCTTTCCACAGGATTTTTTTCAGACGCCCCGGGGCCGATTAGGGGGAGGGGTACTTATTACTTTTCCCATCGCTACACATTATCGGATAATCTCGTATATTCCAGTTTAAATAGCAAAATCTGGTAAATATTTACGATAAAAGTGCTCAAGAATTTCAAGAAACACAAACATTCGCCATTTTCCTTAAGTATCAAATAAATTTTGGCATATAAAGATGTTATGAAATGTGCAATCAGGGCGTTTTTTTTCCCTCGCAACACGCGTTAATAGCCTGACTGATGTTCTCCGTTTTATACAACACAAAATACACCCACAATTTCCATGCGACGTTCTACATGTCTGCATAATTTTCGCGCACTTTTTATTGAGACAAAGGATAAAGCACTGTTTATTTGACGCTAGAATTTGTTAATGTCATGTAAGCATTAAAATTCGGAAGCATGTTTTGGATTACAAGTTTAATAATGCTCATTTGAGAAGCGACAGAAACATTTACAGTTGTGCGTAATTAATTAACCATAATTTGTTAAAGCACAATACGAGTCGAATAAATGTTTTGACCATTTTATGCATGAAATGCACAATATTCACAAGGATTACAGCCATCAGTCTTCTTAGTAAGTGGCCGAGACTCATCGTATTCAGGTATTACTGCCTACGAGTGTTGTCGCTCATTCAAAGCGTGCGCTCTCATTGGCCAGTATCGATTTTCCATTACAACGACGATCCGCCTTTAGACGGGCTTTAGGTGGGTAAAGAGATACATGACGTAATTGACAGAGGATCATAAATCGGCTCTAACAAATTTCGGCGAAGTCGATATCGCTTTGATCTTAAGAATGCCTAGTTGCAGTATGAAAAATACACACTGATCAGAAAATTTCAAGCGCCCCCGGACTCTGATTCGACTTTCAATCGCCTCGGTGAGGGACAGTTAAATGGCCTGTGGAAAACACTGCTTGACTATTACGACGATCATTCTCATGATTTCCGGTGTTCATTGGAAAGTAGGTCATGTTTATTCCAGGGTGATGCTACGATTTAAAAATTATGTGTCACACATAAGTATTTTGTTAATTTTTTAATAGTAGCTTCATCAAATGTGTTATATGCCGCTTATTTTTCAATGAAATGTAAAAATATTTTAAAAACAAAATGAGCAAGAGTTTCGTTTTCCATAAAGTTACTATTTATATAACAAGCACATGCGCATAGTAACAAATAGTAACAACCAATCAGAAGGGCCGATACTATGAGAGAATGTGAACATGAAACAGATTACTAAAGGGAGCTTAGTCTAGCCAGTATTTTGTGAAAAGATTGCCGATTTAAATGCAGTTTTCCTTTTTATGTCCAAGAATGCACATTGAACTTTATATTTAAGAAATAATATTTTTCTATCATGGTTTGTTGTCGAATAACCCACAGTAAGGAGTATAGATGCGTAGGAATTAAATCACGAGTGCGAAGCACGAGTGATTTGATAACACGCATCTATACAACTTACTGTGGGTTATTCGACAACAAACCATTATAAAATAATATTATTTCGATTCTAACACGATTCTGATTGATTTGGTTCAAGCTTAAGGACGTGAACTATATTTTTCAATACTCCGCCCTTCTTAGTACTAAGTTCACTATTTAGTGACGTCATTGAATTGTACAAACATATGACGTCATTTTCATTCATAAATATTTTGCAAACGACGTCACTTGCATTGAAAACAACAATCGTAGAAACTTAATGACGTCACGTTTATTGATGCTACTGAAAAGCTGACATGCTATAAATGTTTTCTGAATTACGTTTCCTAACAAATAACATTCTTTGTAGACGTGGTTATGCCACTTATCACCAAATATACAATTTATTGTTTCATTACATTTATATACATGCTACATTTATTACATTTCTTTTAGAGCGGGTTTTAGCACGTGCATTTTACTGCAATATTTTCTTTATTTATTCAGAACTATTTTCGAAACATTAAGCTCCGCCCATAAGTTATTGCAGAATAACCCACACTTGATTTCCTTCTTTGTCTATAGAAAACAAGTCGCGTGCCGTGTTAGAATGCCATATAACACATGCGTGTTTTTGTATTTTTTCACTTCTAAAATTCGAATGTTTTCATTAAGAGGGCCGATACTACGGTAAGACATGCTATGGAATAAAGCTATAGCGGAAAAAAGTTTCCAAAAGCAATAAAACACAAAGTAATCTGTTTAAAAACAATCAAGACAATTATCTTTCGGAAAACGATTTTGTTAATGGCAGTAAATGCATTCATAGTTTTGTTTAAAAAAATAATTTTGTGACAAATACAGTCAAAACTGACCTAACGGCCACCTGAATTTACCGGTCACCTGCAGACAACGGTCAGTATGGAATCCCCCCGACGAAAAACACTCTATATTACACCTGAATTTAACGGCCACCTGTCCATAACGGCCAACGGCCACTATATTTAACTCCGTAATTCATGTTTGAACTGAAATCAACGGTCACGCGTCAGTCGTCTCGAAAATTTAAAAACACTGCACATCATTTGTCCGTCTATTTTGCGGTTAAAGCGTTTGATAGCGGTAATTGCCTTTGATATTATAAAAGCGGCCCGCTGCGAGTAAACAAATAATAAGGTGTTGAGAAGGTTTGTTTTCCGGGGATAATTGTGGGGGTTTCTTCAACAGAAAATATGTCAGAGTTTTTGGC
Source organism: Dreissena polymorpha (assembly GCF_020536995.1). Taxonomy (NCBI): domain Eukaryota; kingdom Metazoa; phylum Mollusca; class Bivalvia; order Myida; family Dreissenidae; genus Dreissena; species Dreissena polymorpha. Next base: position 27,491,086 of record NC_068367.1, read on the forward strand.
ACGTTTAAAGTAATAATCGCTAATTATATGACCGCTAATTAGTACATTGTACTTATAACATTGAGTATCGATTTTAAAATAACATTTTCGGATCATTCTTTAAAAGAGCTTTCTAGCGTTCACAACACTTTTAAAAGCAATCGGAATAATAAATCACGGAATAACAATAAGTGGTAAACTTAAGTTCCTCACATTAGAGGAGCGAGTCAAATGTTTGAAACTATTTGCATCTGGAAAAAGTTCGCGTGTAATAGCAAGTGAGCTCTGTGTTGGACGTACGCAAGTATAGAGTGTGCTTAAGCGTAAGCGAGAAATTATGGAGAAGTATGAATCGAATGCAAATGTGAGTTTGCAATGAGCATCTGTTTAACACTGTATGCAAACGACTGGGTGGGGTAACGAGGTAGCACTACTACCAACTGACAAACCATCTTAAAATTGTGATCGGAATTCAACGGTCACCTGTGGAAAACGGTCACTTTGGCCATTTCCCTTGACTGACCGCTGAATTCAGGTTTGACTGTATAGCCTGTTTTCCTATCGATTCGGCCACTTTAGAATATAATAATCTGTAGATTGTTAATAAGCAATAAAATATAAAATAATAACACTAGATATTAACGAAATATATAAAACAAACAAGTTTTAACGTGAACTTCCATCGGAAATGGTTTGTTTACAAAAATTTACCTCGTTTTTTATTTGACAGTTGTAGGTTAGATTGGCTCTGAAGCTTCTTATCTATTCGGCCACTCTGATTGGTTGAACGTTGGCGCGTGCAGAATGAGGTTGGTATGGGATATCGCTTAATGTTCGTAAAGGCTGTGTTAAGCGAGTTGTTGGTTTTTTGTGAGTGTATAATTTATAACGAATGCAACGAAATTTGGTAACAAAACAATTCTGTATTCACAAAAAATAAAAAAATATTTAGGTGATAAGTTTTTGGCGAACAAAATAATTTAAACATGTTAACAAATGAACAATTTAACAATTCAAAGAAACTTAATAATTGGATGTTTAAGAGCAATGAACACAACAGAACTAGTCTCCGCGTCTTATAACTCTCTTTTCGTGGCAGAATGCAAATTGGACCCAATGTCTGCATACGTCGCATTGGCCCCAGCTTTTTTCAGATGCGGGTGATCATTCATATTTGGACTTGGTGGCTGCCGTTGATCGCAAACACAGCAGACATTGTATTCATGATCATCATCAATGTCAGACTCAGAATCTTTAAATCCGTAGATATTACTTGCTGATGGCATTGTCGTGATGGTTGGCCTCTTTTTTGCTGGCTTCTTTTCTTATTCGTGCTCATTTGGTGGCGAGTTCTCCTTATCTAGCTCTTCTTGATGAGCAGTGTTCTTCATACAAATTTGTGTAGACAGTTATACATGACACATATGAAGCCTTATAAAGTTAAATTAAAAAGTTTCAATAATGTTCTCTTCATTCCATGATCATATTATTCTGTTTATTAATTTTTCACTATAAAGGTTAGACTGAAAATGAACAAATAAAACAGGAACCAAATAGGCACAAAAGCATTCCCTCAGTGGGAGACGATGTCCCAAGGGTGGAATAAAAGTGTTGATTGATATGTATGTGACGCCACATGTCTGCACCTGTGTAGATGCCATTATTTAGATAAGATACCATGCATCACCTTCTCATAACATGTTACATGAAAATCAGGGCATAATTCATGCTGAGTTTTATAAATATTAAAAATGCAGATGAATCTTGTTTCTATTAATCACCAAATAACTGATAGAAATATTTATTTACAAAATACAAACTATTATGTGATGATCAAATTGATAACAGAAACTATTTAAATCTTCAAATATATTAAATTAAATCGGTTCACTTCCTTTAATGTTCAGGGACCTTTACAAACAAATAGGTCCCTATATCGTTGTTCAGTACCGTTATATCGGCGCATGCGAGTATTCAGGGGCGGTAATCCGGGAGTTATCGATTTTTGGGATTGTCTTTAGAGCTGGACAGTAAAATGAACTAAATGTGCATTCATTTTCAAGTATTGTTTTGAAACCTTCAATCAGAAATTTTAGGCAGTCATTTGTGAAAAATATATACTTTTTGTCATTGGGAATGGAGACAAGTTTCAGCACCAGATTTGTGCCAAAAATTGTTATTGCTTTTGGAAGGGAATTTTTTGCTATAGTCTAGAATATGGTGTGCAGGAATTTTGCCAGTTTTATCTCTTGTATTATCATAGTATAAAAAGAGTTATTTTGTTTAAGGTCTCTGTGAAGGTCAAGGTTATCTTTCAAGTTCAAAGGTCAAATATATGGCTTTAAAGCGGCGTCAAAATTTTAACCTTGGTCATAACTTTTGCAATATTGAAGATAGCATCTTTATATTTGGAACGCATGTGTCTCATGGAGCTGCACATTTTGAGTGGTGAAAGGTCAAGGTCATCCTTCAAGGTCAAAGGTCTAATTTATGGCTTCAAAGCGGCGCAATAGGGGGCATTGTGTTTCTGACAAACAAATCTTTTGTTGTTTTATAATATATGTCGTATTAATAACTGATTTGTTTAACATATCGTTTATCAGAGAAGTAACCATTCATATTTATGTATACCTAGGTATATAGCTGGACTAAAAAAATGGCAAGGGTGGGGAGTGTGGGGGGGGTGAACGAGGGCAGACCGGCAGAGCGTTGTCTTTCATGAACAATCATCAAATGGTCAATTTTTGCACATTGTAAATGACTTAATATGCTATTTCAACTGAAGTGCTTGTGTAACCATGATATTTTTAATATTTTGCCTGATTGTTTTGGTGGCGGATTATTTAAACATTGAAGGTTATGGTAATTGGAAAGACTTACAGGCTATGGACAGAATACATTGATTATAAAACTGTATTATTTATTTAATCAACATGAACAGTTCACAAATGATGTTTGTTTATTCTTTAATTAATCTCATTATAATATATCTAAATATATATCGATTATGATTCTGCTAACATAGTATTGACCGACAATGTTTGTCTGTGCTTTCTTAAGCAAATATACCTTTCAGACTTGCAATGATAAATAACCAGGCTAAGGAGTATTAATCAAGTTATTCCAAGGGATTAAAAGTTTACAATTTATTGGTAGGGTTAAAGTGAGATATACATGTATATTGACGATGGTGGATTTTTGTGGACTTTTTTCTAGCAAGCGATTCATTGTAAATAATATGACGGTATTATTGTTGATTTAATTTACTCTGACCATTATTTTACCACATTATTTCCAAGCATGCAGACACTGTAAGTTGTAAGAACAAGAGTACCGCCTTGTGGGTGCAGACCGCTCATCTATTTTTCTTTTTAAAGGTGAAGGGACCTGTCTCAATTTCAATCACAAAGGAAGGAGGGGTGGAGTGGAGGGGGGGGGGTGTATAGTGTGGGGTTTTGGTCATTTTTTACATTTTCTTTCAAAATTGCAAAAAAAATGAATTTTTTTTTTGGGGGGGGGGGATTCTTGGGTGGAATGCTTGGACAGTATTTCAAAAATAAAATATTACAAAAAAAAATTGTTTTTTGTAACCATGTTTAAAAATAAAATTGGGGGGGGGGGGGTTTATAGTGTTAGGGTGTGGTGGTCATTTATTAGATGATCTTTAAGAGAAAAAAAAACTTTTTTGGGTGGGGGGGAATCGGTGTGGAAGGGGGAGGGGGTTGGGGGATGGTTTGGGTGGAGTCTATTGTGGTATGTCAGGTAAGAGTTGTTTTGTCAAAGTATCAATCAAATCTAATCATAAATAAAGAAGTTATGGCAATTTTAGCAAAATTTAATAATTTGACCTTGAGAGTCAAGGTAATTCTAAGGTCAAGGTAAAATTCAACTTGCCAGGTACAGTACCCTCATGATAGCATGAAAGTATTTTAAGTTTAAAAGCAATAGCTACTTTAGAGATCCCTTGCATTTTTTTTGCATTTTTGGAAGATAATGTAATAAATGACCACATCCCCACACTATACACCCCTCTCCACTCCACCCCTCCATCCTTTGTGATTGAAATTGAGATTGGTCCCTACACCTTTAAAAAGAAAAATAGATGAGCGGTCTGCTTTTGGTTAAGTTTTATGCTTAGGTCAACTTTTCTCATAAAGTATCAAAGCTATTGCATTCAAAGTTGGTACACTTACTAACTATCATGAGGGAACTGGGCAGGCAAAGTAAGATAACTCTGGCTGGCATTTTGACAGAATTATGTGCCCTTTTTATACTTGGAAAATTGAAAATTTTGTTAAGTTTTGTGTTAAGGTCCCCTTTTTTCATAAAGTATCAAAGCTATTGCATTCAAACTTGGTACACTTACTAACTGTCATGAGGGGACTGGGCAGACAAAGTTAGATATCTCTGGCTGGCATTTTGACAGAATTATGTGCCCTTTTTATACTTAGAAAATTGAACATTTTGTTTACTTTTGTGTTAAGGTCCACTTTTTCCCTAAAGTATCAAAGCTATTGCTTTCATTCTTGCAACACTTACTAACTATCATAAGTGGACTGTGCGGGCAAAGTTATGTAACTCTGACTGGCATTTTTACAGAACTAGGGCCCCTTTATACTTAGAAAATTGAACATTTGGTTAAGTTTTGTGTTTTGGTCAACTTTACTCCGAAAGTATCATAGCTATTGCTTTCACACTTGGAACACTCGCTAACTATCATAAGAGGACTGTACAGGACAAGTTGCATAACTCTGGTTGGCATTTCGGAATTATGGTCCTTTTTAGACATTAACTTTGAATATTTGGTTAAATTTTGTGTTAAAGGGGCCTTTTCACAGATTTTGGCATTTTTTAACTTATTCATTAAATGCTTTATATTGATAAATGTAAACATTGGATCGTAAAAGCTCCAGTAAAAAATCAAGAATAAATTAAAAAAAGGAAAAGAACATTGCCCGGAGCAGGTTTCGAACCAGTAACCCCTGGAGTCCTGCCAGAGTCCTGAAGTAAAAACGCTTTAACCTACTGAGCTATTCCGCCGTGTATACTTACTGCACGTATTTTATACCTTATATAGGCAATCTTCGTAGTTATACAAAATTTAACGACAAAAACAGAACTCTCCAAATTATTCAATCGTTTCGCGTTGCAACGCTTTAAAATTTTTAGGTTTTATAATCGTCAAAAGATGCATATAATGGCTATATTAAAGCATGGTAAATGTTCAGTATTACTGTTTCCTCACAAATATCATAACTAACACGAAAATTTGCGAATCTGAAACAACTTTTTTCAATTTTGTCAATTTACCAAAGCGTGAAAAGATCCCTTTAAGATCCTCTTTACTTCTCAAGTATCAAGGCTATTGCTTTCAAACTTCAAATACTTTCATACTGTTATGAGGGTACTGTACATGGCAGGTTTAATTTGACCTTGACCTTTAAATGACCTTGACTCTCAAGGTCAAATTATTAAATTTTGCTAAAATTGCCATAACTTGTTTATTTATGATCAGATTTGATTCATACGTTGACAGAACAACACTTACCTGATATACCACAATGGACTCCACCAAAACCATCCCCCAAAAAAACACAAACATTTATTAACCAGGTTTTCCTAAGGAAAAAACTGGTTATTAGATTGGCGAATGTCGGCGAGCTGGCGGGCGGGCGGAACAAGCTTGTCCGGGCCATAACTTTGTTGTTCATTGCGAATTTTAAAATCATTCGGCATACATGTATTTGTTCACCATCATTGGACGTTGTGTCGCACGAAAGAATTAGGTTGATATCTCAAAGGTCAAGGTCACAATTTGAGTTCAAAGGTCAAAAATGGCCATAAATGAGCTTGTCCGGGCCATAACTATGTCGTTCATTTTGAGATTTTAAAATTGTTTGGCACATTTGTTCACCATCATTGGAGGATGTGTCACGCGAAAATATTTCGTCGATACAACTCAAAATATTGATTTTGAAACAAGGGGGGTAACTATGAACAATCAGTAACAATGCACATTTTGAGGTCTACCTTAATCAGACTTAAAAAAAAAAGAAAAAAAAATAGAAATCAAGGTCCCAACGAGTAAAAATAGATTGAATTTGAAACAAGGGGGGTAACAATGCTCATTTTGAATTGTCTCCCTCACAGACTTTTTTTTAATTAAAATCCTGGTTTTGTGACAATTTTGTCCCTTGTTTTTTATTTTAGTTTTGAAAGACCGTCCAACCATCCAACCCAAGATTTTTTTTTTTTTCATTTTTTTCCTTTTTTTTGGAAGAAAATGTAATGAATGACCACACTCCCACACTATACACCCATCTCCAACCCCACCCCTCCCTCCTTTTTTATTGGAGTATTGAGATAGGTCCCTTCACCTTTAAAAAGAAAAATAGAAGAGCGGTCTGCATCCGCTGGGAGGTGCTCTTGTTCAATTTTTTCATGTGTTTTTTTTTTCAATTTTGTCATGTGTTTTTTTCTGTGAACTACATGTGAACTAGTGTCTACATGTAATGTAATAATGTGATAGTAGAACAACCAAGTCCAAATTCATATATAAATTCCATAATACATCACTCACCTGAACAAACATACACCTCTTGTTCAACAAATTTTAACAAAAATCCGCCATCTTAATTCTTTGCTACATAGATATCAGAATCTCGATCCCACTGATGCATCTGTAATGTTCTGTCACCCCCTTTTTCTATGGTAAATTTTGGAAAACTCTTTATCTATACTTTGTGTCAGGTACATATGTATGTTTGCCCAATATTACTTTAAATTAATTTTCAAATAGACCTGCAATCCTGTATGCCTAATCATTTTTTATATCTGACTATACATTACTATTTGAGTGAAAAAAATGTATGATCCCATTCAATAAATCAGATTGATAAAGATATTTATGATTTTACCTTGCAAGAATATAGAAGTACTCATATATTTTTGCTTTTAATCAATCTTTTCCATGTGCGAAGGTCATGGGACAACAGTAAACATTCCTAAAGCAGTGAAAAAAATGTCTGAAAGTTAATAGTATGTAATTTGAGTTACAAAGCAATTATCCTGGTCACATTCTGCTTATCATGTTTTGCTACAGTTGAGTTGTCACCATAGTGTTAGTGAAGTCAGTGAAAGAATGTGTTGTCTTTTGACTATCCTCTCAAATTAGATGGGCTATAAATTTGAACAGTTATTTGGGGGTGCAATTATAGCAGGTAAATATTTAAACCTTCAATCATGATTATACATTGTAAAATGATATGTGGGTTACAGTCAGGCGTTTGTTAATGCAGTTGTGCATATCTTTGAAGACTTAGATTAAAACTTGGCCATTTCTTATTGCATTTCTGTAGGAATTAATTGATTTGTACTGATGATTGTTTTGTCTTAATGAGGGTTGTGTTGGAACTATTTTCTTGCTTTTGTTTTAGTTCAATCCACATATTACCTGCATCATGCAAAAATAGATCTTATGTCATATGAAGCAAGCGTAGCTCCAGACCAGCCTTCACAATCACAAAGTCTGGTCAAAAGCTGCCCTGTCTCTTATAAAGTCATGCAAGGTTTCCCGGGGCCCGTATTCACTAACCGATTCTTAGACTTAAGAATAAAGAATAGACTTAGAACCAAGAAAAATGTGTTCAGTGTTTGAATATATAAAGGGCTCCACTGGTGATTATGTCATTAGCAAAATGTTCTGTATAAAGAATAAAATAGATAGAGATGTTCACTGCAGAGTTCAACTCAAAATTAAAGAAATTCTTGAATATTCTAATTTAAAGAATTTTCTTTATTCTTAAAGAAAATTCTTAAGTCTAAGAATTGTTTGGTGAATACGGGCCCCGGTCTCATTAGTGGACATGGTAGCTGTCTGGCTGCAAATGTCATAAGACCCGTTTTTACATGTTGCAGGTCACATAATACTTTAATATGACATGATGCCAACTATTACATGTACTATTACTTCAGTGTTGTTAAGTTATCTAGACTTGTCAAGTGCATGAAGATTTTGGAATATTAGTGCTTATTGAACTTGTAGAATCCAAATTATTTTGTAGTAGTGTTTAACATTGCTTTTTGACTCTTATTAAAGGTATGCATATCCTGAATGTTCCATGCTCATATTGATTTTAAGTAGGATACATGACTGTTGGAGAGACCACAGACCAGGGGACTGAGAGGAGTTATTGTTATAACATAATCCATTGCTGTGCTGATGCTCCTGCTGATGATGTTTGATGCTATTGTGTGCATGACATGAACATATGATAAAATGTAATTATGTAGGTATTTGCAGGTATATCAGAAACATTTCATACCCCTTTGAATCCAACTCAAAGTTTATATTTCACATTTGAATACTTCTCTATTTTCAGGATATGACATCATGAATCAGCACTAGGAGGTTACACTCTACTATGTCATCACCCCTGGAAAGTCATGTAACCTGTAAATTAACATCAGTGAAGTATACAACTAAGAATGCCTTTCCACAGAGTCGAAATAAGCATGCATGTTGTGTGCACGAGAATTACGTGTACATGTATGCAGGCAAAGATGGAAATGTGGCGCTAAAGGATTTCTGGCGGTTTAACATTGGTGAATATAATTTATCCCATTTTCACCGCGACATTGACGGTATAACACGTTGTGGGATATACTTGCTTGTATTCAACACTGTGGAATATACCTGTCGCGTGCACGGACTACTTTTTAAATGACGTCATGCGATATGCGCTAAAATTAGGTCGATATTGTTTGGTTCATTGATCGAATTTTAAGGTCACCCATTAGAAGAAAATGTGCACATTTTGCAGAAAAACATATATCTGACATAGTCACCAAAAGAAATGTTGAAATAAAATATGAAATAACACGATTTTTGTTTTGTTATTTTTTTATTTATAACAAAGTCGACAAAACTTAAGCTTCAAAATTATACGACCTTCAACCTTTAAAACTAGTCATATGACATAATTTTTCGCCATCCGTATAATGAATCAGCTGATTGATGGCGTCATAAAATGGCATACTTGTTGCGTCATTTTCCTCATTTTTTTGACGATTTATTATAAACGCGACTTATTTCACATTTTTTCTACATGTACTGTATGTCGACATATCTGAATTGTCAATTGATCACATTTTCCTTATTTCGTGTAATGTGCATTGCTTATAACCAAAGCATATACTTTTGACATTTAACTTAAATATTAAGAATGTACAACAAGCCATACACATATCGCACAGTTCATGAATAATCTGCTATGTTTGCTTTCCTATTTAATTCACGTTAGGCATAGAGCTGTGTAAAGTATAAGATGGTAAAAATAGCACCACACTGGAATTGGGAACGTCCCATTTTGTACACGGGTATTTTCTACTTATTTATCTGTTGTGTACTGGAATGTTTTCCATTCTTTGTGTTTTTATATATTAAATTATTTTCTCGTACAATAAGGGCATTTACCATAGATAAATAAAACATTGTGCAAGTTTAAACATAATTATGTTTGTATGCAGAAATCTGCAAATGCAACCGAGTTTACCAACGGCTATTATTAGATAAACTGCTCCGGTTCTTTTGAACAGCAGTAATGTAGAGTACATGACGTAGCGTGTGACGAAGAAGAAAGTTTATCGGGTTCATAAACTCATTTGAATAAAGTGATAGAATGGCATAAGGGTCTTTATTTAACTATGCTAAAATAATTATTAAAGACCCTAGATGCAAAATCGTCAATTATTGAGTTAAATGGATTATTAGATGGATTTTAAAGGATAATTAAAGGTAAGATACTAGTTCTTACGTGTTTTGATTTTTGTTTGTACTTTTGTCGTTCCCTGTTCTCGGGGAAATGATTTTAACATGGGCGCCATTGATGCATCGGATCACACACGGCATACCCATAACATTTTATAAAAAACACGTTCTGCGCGTCCTTAAATTCGTCCGAAGTCGGAAAACGTATTGCCCTGTATATTTTGTCAAATAAAGTGTCAGTCGCTGCAATTGTCTGTTTACTCGTCAAAATTGTCAAGGTCTTCGATAGCTAAAGAAACTTCAGCGTACAGTTTATTTAGTATTGAAAGACCTGTACAAAGTCGCGCCAGTCAAAAATCATAAAAAGCGACATAAAGTTATGGTAGCCAGAACTAGGTCGTCGATGGTGTACATGTATGTTGACATCGACAGCATTTTGTCAGGAGCAATCGCCGCCATATTGGATTTGATCATTTTCTTTCGAAAATAAAATGAATTATAGTAAAGTAAAATCTTCTTTTCGCGGTCGTAATGTGTTAAAATTCGCATACTGCGTAAAATTGAATGTAGGCATATGGTGATATTTTTTACTTGTTTTACAGTTTGTGTGTGAATTTTTTAAAGACTATTTTGCGTACCAGAACAAATACATGTATATCACTACGCATGGTTACATTTGTTAGATTTTAAGCGCTTTTAAGACTGAATTAAAATTATTGTTAAGGTTATTAGATCTATTTATGTTAAATGTCACGTTGAAAAAATCAAATGGGATAAATAGAATACTAGGATTAGCGTTGAATACAGAGAAGTTTATGTTGCTCGGCTCGAACACCGAAAGCGCTCGCCAAGGCTCGCGCTTCCGGCGTTCTAAGCCTCGCAACATAAACTTCTCTGTATTCAACGCTAACCTAGTATTCTCTATATATATATTTGTTATGTAATGCACTAAAATTGCATATCCATGTATTCAGAAGTATTATGCAGAATTCCGTTTTCTAAACCTGGCAACATGTCCAAGAAGATACATGTAGTCACAACATTTTAATCGTCATTTCTGCAGAGTTCACAATTTTGAAAAAACAAGTTTCATTAAAAATTGGTGAAGATGTACAATTTGTTCTACTTAACCTTAATTTTTCTATAAAAATAAAAAATTGTAAAAGCTAAAATAACTAAAAATTACTTGGTGCCTTAAAGGGGCCTTTTCACAGAGTTTGGCATGTATTGAAGTTTGTCATTAAATGCTTTATATTAATAAATGTAAACATTGGATATTGAAAGCTCCAGTAAAAAAACAAGAATATAATTAAAGAAAGAAAAAAAGTAACCCTCAACGGAGCTCGAACAACTGACCCCTGGAGCCCTGGAGACCACTTGGCCATCCGTGCTCATTCAAACAATTCTCTTGTTATTCCAATCTTGATAAAACTTTGTTGGAAAGTGTTTTCAAGCAATATCTGGGCTAAGTTAAAAAAGTGTTTGGGTCTATTAAAAAACATGGCTGCCAGAGGGGGGGGGGCAGTTTTAATTATATGGCTTTAGTGAAACCAGGTTAACACTCTAGAATTCACTTCTCAGAATAGTTTAGTTCCTTTGAGTCTCAGGTAAGCGCCTTAATGCCCATGGTTCTCTTGTTTATTTTTCATAATTGTCAGATTTAGATCATACATTCGAAAGTTAATACTATAATTTATCAATGTTAGGGATCTTTCAAATTTCATGTGCGCTGTTAAATTCTGAGTGGGGAGATTTGTTGAGATTTGTTGTCCCATCATTATGATCCTAGTGACTAGTGGTTCATTTATAATCTTGTACATGTATAGAGAAAAAGTTGTATCGTTGTATAGAGCAAAAGTTGTATTGACAGGACCAGGATTTTCGTAGGTAAAAACATTAATTAACTTTAAGTAGTTTTGATATGTACTTGTTTTTCATGCCCCCGGATTGAATGATCGGGGGTATATTTTTTGGGCCTGTCTGTCTGTCTGTCTGTCTATCTGTCATTCTGTCCCAAAACTTTAACTGTGGTCATAACTTTTGCAATAGACCGTTCCATAATTTAGTCATTACATAATTATCTCCCCTGAATTCTCTCCGCGTCCGCCATTACACTGCTGCTTTACAATCGGTAACATATATAAGAGAGCACCGATTATTCAACGGATGAATTTCTTTCTAAATTCTAAGGCCGTCATTACATGGTCTTGGTTGTCTTGGAAAACTAACACATTGACACATTAAAAAAAAAACATTTAATTAAATTAAATGCAATATTTTTCATTTGATTATTTGCATCAATCTTTAAATCGTGTATGCCTTTGCATTCCAGTGTTTAATTGCCCCTTTGTTCTGCATAATCCGATTATCTCGTTTTGATCAGATATTTTCCAGACTTAACTAACCACATGGTGTCATAAACCACACTGGGTGGCAGATGACAATCTGGTCATTAAACACAATTGATGATGCCACCATGTCTCATCTTCCTGGTAGTATTAAGCAGTCATTTGGTAAGATAATTTACCTCCGACATACTTAACAGTTGCGTAAATAAGATATGTTACATATTTTACAAATTAAAAGTTATGTCCAATATAGAATATCAGAAATTGTACACCGTAAAGATACTAGCCCGTTTAATTTATGAAAAAATAAAGTATTTAAAAAAAATATAAAAATAAAACATTTAACGTATTTAGCGGGTATCAGTTAATTAAAACTACGTCATTCCGTATGAAGATTTGATGTTACGGCAATGCACGAACGATATCATAAAACAATAAATTACATTTGACACCAAACAGAGGTAAAAAATATTTAAAAAAATATATATGTATATAAATATATGTGTGTTAAAATGTTAAAATATATGTGTGTTAAAATGTTAGATATGTGTCACTCATACTCACTAGTAACGAGTTTTCAATATACATGAGTACACAGTTCAATTTGCATCATATGAAGTTGTGTTTTTTCAGTTGTATGTTAATATTCCTCAATAGCGTCATTCTTTGTACAAAACCCATCAAATTAAAATTACATGTAAATACTGTCATGTCCTTTGCTTTTAATATGACTTTGTAGTATGTTTATTTTCAAAGCACTCCTTACACTTTCTAACACTCATTTATTTATCACACTAGCGTCCTCATGCCATTGATAATTATATTTTTATAATAAGATGTATTACTATTGTAATTTATTGAAGCTTTTCTGCAAAAAAAAATATTACGGCTTATGCATAGAGCTCTTTATTGTGTCAAATTGTCGGCCTTTCAGTCTTCAGATAATCTTTAATTTGATGCTTATGCCGCGTTTTAAAAGTTGCAAATAAATGTATTAATAAATTCGTTTGGCGCTTAATAATATATTTTTGAAATATTATTTAGGTGTTTTTTTATCGGAGTCTTTTTGTGTGGATTAATTGACTAAACATTTGGTGTCGTTATCCATATGTTTTGCGTTACTTCAAAGACCTATAAAATACAATTTTTAGTATTTTTAGCTTTATAGCTGTTAAATGATTCAAAGATGAAAATATAGATATATCACATAGATCGCATTCTCTTCATCTTCCGAATAATCACATAAAAGGTCGTCAAGATCAATATCACTCTCTCATGATAAAAAGCTCGTTTTTTAACGTGACAAAATTCCATCTAAAAAAAATAAATATAAATCCAAACCACAATTTTTTATCTCTAATATCAGGCCACGACTTTTATATTTCTTGGTTTACAAAACCGCCGACCCTAATTTTTGGAAAATGTGAAAAAAAATAAAATCGGAAATTCGTCTTTTTTATATATATTTTATTCCCGACCGCTCTGAAAAAGGAGCGAACGAGGAAAAAAACGAATTTAAGACCAAAAAAAACTAGCAGATCGGCCGAAAATGGCCGCAATTTTACTATTGCTTAATCAATAATCCGGGTCATTGGAAAGCTTAACTCTGTATACAACAATAGGAAGCGTCATTATGACACGGAGCATGGGTTGCATAGCGCTATATTTTCTGACAAGTTTATAACTTTCTAGCAACAAACTAACAATTCTCGTGCATTTCATGTAAAACATGCAAAAATAAGAAATCATGTAATTCTTCCTCGGGGAAAGCCTGGGCTTTAAATTTGAATGATGATAAAAACGTGTAATGCTTTGTTTTAAAGTGAAAACTTTTTAAGTAAATTACGTTGCATCTTAAAGGCTACAGTCGTTGAGATATGTCAGAATTATTATGGTCAAGTGGGGTTATTGTTTGTCGCACTACACAGGCGTGAATGTGTATAATGGAGGCGCTAAAAATCTAGAACAAACTGGATAACAACCAGAAGTCCCTATTCACACCTACCGTTACCCAGCTACCCGCGAAAAAAAAAATCTTTGACACCTACCTTTACCAGCTATCAGTATATAACATGACGCATCTCAACGACTGTAGCATGTCATGCATAATACTGTCAAAACATTTAGTCCACTCGTTAAGCGTTTAAACAAATTATCGTTGAATTCATTACGCAATTGTTAATGTATCTTTGAAATCTCAAATGTGCATAGTTAAATTTGTAATCCGAAACCCATTCCCGAATGTTAATGTCTAAACGTTTGTAATCCGAAATACACTTCCGAAGGTAAATGCTAACTCGACGTTAACAGATTATTGCTTCAAATAACAGTGATAATTTATTTCTTGTTGACCCTCTCGTGTTGCCTTTGTCTTCTAAATAAAAAAGGGCGCGAAAATTATGCCGAGTGTACAACGTCATGTCATGTGCATAGAAAGCGTCGGTGTATTTAGCGTTGTATTAACAAAGCACACATCACGTCAGGGGATTTACGCATGTTCAGTGGCAATATTTCATCAAATCTATAAATAGTCACTTATGCCGAAATTTATTTGATATTTTAGAAAAATGGCAGCGTTTGTGTTAGAGAAATTATTGAGAACTTTTATCGTCAATATTACAAGAAAGTGCTTTTAAAAATGGAATAAACGGGATTATCGGGAAATGAATAGAAACTTGAAAAGAAGTAAGTATGCAGTAATAGAGTCGGGTTTATACGGATGTATTGTGGAATCGTTCAAGTCGGGATTTTACTATCTATGCGGAAAAGTTTTAAAACAATTAAAAAATGTATCTTGAAAAATGACTTTATAGCTCGGGTTTTTAAAGAGTCATAGCGCACCAAATGAAGTCGTTTGACACTGTTTTTCTGAGTTATAACGCACCACAGAACGTCAATTGACACGTCAAACTAAAAAAATCAACGTAGGGAGCGGACACCCCTCCCGAACCTCCCCTATTAGCTCCGGGCGACTGAAAATAATCCTGTGGAAAGCACTGCTTTATGGGGTCAACAGCCCAACGTAAGCTGCCAATGTAGAAGTGCACAAATACAAACAAAGACATTTTTTGCTTATTTTATTCAAACATTTTATTTTTGTAAAAATCTGTTCATATCTGCCATTACCGACTCTTTTTTTTGTTCCGACAACGGCCCCTTCAGTCTACAAGATTATAGGGTGTAGATTTCTGAAAAAAAAATGGTGGCTTTTGTGATTATTTACGATTTTGAAATGGTTTGTTCGCGATTTAGCAACCAGGATTGCGTTGTATCAATGTATTACGCGCACCAATTTTTTAATTTGAAACTTTAAGGTAAAAAACTGCGCGGTAAACGTGGTAAAATACTCCATGGAGTGATTAAATTGCCTGATGTTACGTAACTGTTTTCTATTGAAATTTTTTTTTTTTTTTTTTTTCGACCGCCCGATGGACCATTTTCAAAAATATTTTTGTAAACCAATAAAAAAAAAAATTGTGGCCTCAGTTAGAACAAGAAAAATAATGGAAGGCGTATCAATAATATCATACTTAAAATAATATGTAATGATTTTGGAATGTAGATTTTTACCAAATGAGATCAATTACAAACAATTAGCGGTAATTAATTGCGCGAGAATCTTTTATAAGTATTAATTAAAATATAATCTGCTTGATGTTGCGGCTATTAAAATCAACACAACAATACATGCGTGAATTGTTTGTGAAACGTTAAAAGTAACAAGTCTAATCAAAGACATAGTATGAGCGACTGAACCAGCAAATTTTCGCCGATGATTACCACTTGATTACAGATAAACAAAAACAAATACACGAAAGCATTTTAAACATTTTATTTGTAACAATCAATCTCAACTTCAAACAATCATTTAAACAACAAAAATGTGATAATCGCCTCACATTAATTCATTAAGTAATTTATTTATCCGACAACGGTGAAGCGGGTATTCTCTACGTCTTTGGCTTTTGGAATCGCCGACTCGCACAAGTTAGCAGCAGTGTAATGGCGGACAGTCACGTGACTGACAATATGGCGGCGGTCAATTTATCGATTATGGAACGGTCTATATTGAAGATAGCAACTTAATATTTGGCATGCATGTGTATCTCATGGAGCTGCACATTTTGAGTGGTGAAAAGTCAAGGTCATCCATCAAGGTCAAAGGTCAAATATATGGCTTCAAAGCGGCGCAGTAGGGGACATTGTGTTTCTTGTTTATCCCAAGAATCACATGTATAAATTTTGATTCCCCATTTTTGTAAACAATATCGCAGAATACAGTTTAGGATCTCTGTGACATTATTTTCTGAATAAATTTGTCTATTCGTCTGAATTGCCTTTTATCATTTCTCAACTTTTCATGTTTATTCTCATTGAATAATACCATCAGTAACATTTTTCCCTTATAAAAGCTCCAAGTTTGTTTCCCTTAATGCTTCAGGCACACAGGACTGGGAGTCGGTGCGTTTCCGTGGTGATACTCCACAACATCTCGAGGGACACACCCTCGTCTCATGCAAGGTAAGGCGCTCATGAGTGACCTTTGTCAATCCTGCTGTTCAATGATGGGTGAGATACCCTTGGGAGACCAATGCCATTATAATGTGTTTTAAATGGATGATTTAATAACCACTTCACATCCAGGAGTTCCCCAGGCTCAAAATATTCTTCAGCCAAATGTACGGTAGGACACCTTAAGTCTTCACATTTTATCATTTTTATGGGGTTTTATGAAGAAAAAGTTATAGCCAAATGGAAATTAATTTAGCCAAATTCGCTACTTTGTAGCCATTTGCTAATTTGGTGAATGGCAGAGCAGGCTCTTACATCATGGACAGTTGATGTTTGAATCAATTGATTGGTGATATACCCTTGTGGGACCAACAATACCATTAGAATGATAGATTGTATTTGTGTTTTAAATGGATGGTAATACTACAACTTCACATCATGGACAGTTGATGTTTGAATCAATTGATGGGTGATATACTCTTGGCCGACCAAAAATACCATTAAAATGATAGTTTGTATTTGTGTTTTAAATGAATGGTAAAATTGCAACTTCACATCATATTCAGTTGATGTTTGAATCGATTGATGGATGATATACCCATGGGAGACCAACAATACCATTACAATGATAGATTGTATTTGTGTTTTAAATGGATGGTAATATTACAACTTCACATCATGGACAGTTGATGTTTGAATCGATTGATTGGTGATATACCCTTGGGAGACCAAAAATACCATTAGAATGATCGATTGTATTTGTATGTTAAATGGGTGGTAACATTACAACTTCACATCATAGTCAGTTGATGTTTGAATCAATTGATGGGTATATACCCTTGGGGGACCAGAAATACCATTATAAAGATTATTGTATTTGTGTTTTAAATGGATGGTAATATTACAACTTCTAATCATGGACAGTTGATGTTCGAAATTTGAATTGATAATTACAGTTATCTGTTATTGTGATGTTCTGAATAATTTAAAATTGAAAAGATTGCCAAAAAATATTGTTCATAAATATGTTAAAATAAATAAATTTATTTGGTTGTTTTTCACCAGAGACCCAATCCATTAACTCTTTCAGTGCTAAAACCGAATTTTGAAGGCCTTTGCAAACAATTTGGATCCAGATGAGACGCCACAGAATGTGGCGTCTCATGAGGATCCAAACTGCTATTCTGATAGTATTCTTTGAAAAAAAATCAAAGAAAATGCTAATTTTAGAAATTCAGTAGACAACATTTTAGCAGACAACAAATTTCCCAGCATGCAGAGGGTTTAACAATATCGCTGTTATTTCAGAAACTGATGATTTTGTTTGGTGGAGAATTTGGAGATTTCTTGACAAAGTCATCGCTATGGAGGATAAACCCAGGTATGAAGGTGTAGAAACACTGGCCTCGCTATGGAGGATAAACCCAGGTATGAAGGTGTAGAAACACTGGCCTCGCTATGGAGGATAAACCCAGGTATGAAGGTGTAGAAACACTGCATCGCTATGGAGGATAAACCCAGGTATGAAGGTGTAGAAACACTGGCCTCGCTATGGAGGATAAACCCAGGTATGAAGGTGTAGAAACACTGCATCGCTATGGAGGATAAACCCAGGTATGAAGGTGTAGAAACACTGGCCTCAATAAATGTTTGTCTTTTGCTGAGATATAAATCAGAAGGTGTTTTTAAGGAGTATTTTGCTTTTAAAATATGTACTGGACTCTGAGATTTTCTAAGAAATTATTTTGTTCAATTTACAGGAAGTACCAAAAAGGTGTTGTGCAAATGTGGTCAAACGTTTTATGTTCACATTAATTGATATGTCAAATCAACCTTGTGTTTGCATAATGTGCTTTATAAATACCAGACCTTACAAGAAATATATATCTGAACTTATTAACTATACACTAAAGACATTAACCTGTTTGATATCTTTAAAAAAAAAATTGGATTTTAAGACCAAAATTAAGCTTAAGAATAGATGTCGTTATGGGCCCAGTACAAATGTAGAATTTGAAGTAAGAAATCTAAAACTGGACCTATATTTGCTCTAGATCTTGGCTACATCCACAAGAGTGAAGTGGACCCAGGTGCCAGTTGGCCATGTATACGACGCTACCACTCAGCTGTGATCTATGAGGGGGCCATGTACGTGTATGGAGGATATGTGGACATGAAGGGGTCCAGCTCAGAGCTCTGGAAGTACAATATTGGTAGGACATTACTGGAAATACAATATTTGTAGGACATTACTGGAAATATAATATTGGTAGGACATTACTGGAAATACAATATTGGTAGGACATTACTGGAAATACAATACAGTCAGGTCGTCAGTTCCGGAAAGTCGCCAGTTCCGAAACAAATAACATTTCATTCAACATTGAAAAATAAGTCTTACCACTTATGATTGAACAAATTGTACAGCCATACACCTTTAATATTTGATGATTTTTTTCGCAACAAACCGGAAGAAAATAGACACATGTAAACAATCTGAATTGTCGAAACGCTCGCAGACATAATTTCGAATGGCGGCAAAATCCTGTCTTCGCGATCAGTCATCGGATATTAGAACACGTTTGCTTCTATAACGGATTGCCCATGGTAAGTGATCTTGGTATTGATTTGAAGGTAATTTATCAGGAAATAAGAAAACAATAAGATTTATACATTTTCAGTCAAACTATGAATTTAGAGTCTCGAAAATGACTCACTGCCTCAGGTGTCAGTTCCGAAACAGACATGAAGTAAACCAGGGGTAATCTCAAACGAATTTTTACCTGTCAAACATCGTTAAGTGATATTGTAAATTGTATTATTGGCCTTTACACTTGGCCTGGGATGAAATGCTATTATTTTTAATGCTTAATACTGCTTGAAAACAAGGTAATTATATTTGGTCCCAACCAGCATTTTTTATATTGCATTATTGAATAGGAAACATGATGTTGCTACTATTAAAACATGTGAGTAGAACTTACTAGAAGCAACAGGGGCTTAAAAAAGTTATGTAACCATTTATATATGAGCATCTTACTATTAATTACTTTATACTGTTTGAAAATATAATTCAAGTTTATCTTTTATTTTTTTATAATGCTTGAAGTTACATTGCAATTTTATTTTTAAACATATATAAATACATGTATCACATCCCATACAGGGTGACAACAACATAATGTTTATCCGAGAATGGTTATGTTAACCTAACCCAGTTTTATCAACCTGTATGGGTGTGATATTTATTTTATTATACTGAACACAGAAAACACAACAACTTAATAAGAGAAACACAATTGAAAATTGCTTGTTTATTCATTTACTAAGCACTCTGGCACATACATTTCTGAATGTACGGATGTTTAAAAGGAAGGTTGCTGGTATTAACTCATAGACAAAGAAAAACAATGTATTCCAATTTAAATAAATCTGATTATAAAAATTTAAAATTGTGTGATTTTATTTTGGTTTTTATTTAAAAAATATGCAAATGCCAGAAAGAAAAATGAAGTAAATGCATTATATTTATATATTCTCTTGATGCGGAAAACTAATGGTGCTATTTTCAGCTAAAAAATGGTGATAAAATAATGTCGCATGTGACTGTAATATGGGTAAATGGGAATTGACATGTGCTAGTCACGTGAGGTATAATTAAAATAGTAAGGCTTATATCATAATTCTTTCAGTATTGTGAAGGACGCAGACGTGCCCTGACAGGCAATGGGGGAAATGCAGCAGCCCAGACCTTTCATCCATGCATCTGTGATGTGTTTAGCTCTACCCATGTGAATTTATGAGTGTTGTACACTTGCCAAAGCTCTCCAGCAGTTGCTTATTTACCAACCTTTTCCTTATTTTATTTTAATTGGTTCCTAGTTGTTGTTTTTTTCTAGTTTTTACCAAAAGCTTGAATTCCTATTTGTCTAGAAATTGATTTAGTTATTGTTCATGGTCAGTTGACTTTTTCATATTTTGAATCGATATAGTTTGTGAGACTGGGTTCATCCCCTCTGAAAAAAGAACAACTAAGTATGGGTATATTTTAATAGAATATTTTAAATCCAGTATCTGGGGCAGCAGTCTATATATGTCGTGTTGTAGGAAAGTTAGCCCATGTTCCACTTATATTTTGTGGAATAAGTTTGCACAAAACATCACCTTAAATGTTATTATGTATATTTTGCTTATCCTTTAAAATGGATTTTCTTATTCAAGTGAGATTAAAACACCTTCATAAGCATATCATCTGGATAAAGTTTACATGAATATTTACTACAATTGAACCTTGACATGCATTGTGTGTTGTTGCTTCCTTATACATTCTCATTGTTTTGTGTGACAATACTGTATGGTATGCTATCAAGATTTGATTCATACAACGATAGGTTGTTTTCATTTATTTTACTGTCATTTCAGTATCAGAAAATGCTGTTATACACGCATTAACACTACATAGATATATGTATTTATTTTTTATCACTGCCTTTTGCATTAAAATGTACCATCCCTGTCGGAGCAGAGCAGGACTGTTCAATTATTGGATACTCCTTGAGAAAACTGGTCATTGTTATTTGCATTAACTGTTATCTTGAATTGTCATGTGCAACCTACACAGGTTGAAATCGCGCATTATTTTCTGGATTCATGTAATTGTTTGTTTAGAATCTCTAATTTGTGCTCTGAGAAATGAAACTTTCCTCTCATAAAGCTTGTGTTGTCTCCAGTGGGCAAAGGCTAATCTAAGATACCATGGGGCATCATAAGATTGTATATTATAGTATATTTTATGCAAGTGCAAGTGTGTGATCTCAGGTAGGGCCCATTTTATTTCATTTGATCTATTCCTTCTTCTTGTTTTCTATGTTGTTGCTTGGAAACAGTATACTGTATATTGTAGTTAATATGTATGTCATATGCAGGTGCCCTTAATTGTGTGATCTCAGGTAGAGGTCCATTTAATTTTGTTTTGTTATTTTTTACTTTTTGCTTTCTTTATTGTTATAGTTTTTACAAATATCTGTAATCAAAAGCTAGTCTGGTTATATTGTTATGAACGTTAAATAAACTATTTTGACAGTTCGAGTTTGTTTTGAGACGATCCCTAGTCATAAAGTGCACCTTCTGTCACGTGATTCGCTATTGGAGAATATTAACCGGAAATGGAGAAAGGTTTCGGTTTAGAAATAACATAAACACTCATTAATATTTAGAACCAAATTCAAAATCAAGGTAAGCGAAGCATAGAGGTTAAAATTATATGTAATACGCCCTTTATCCGAAATTAAAATCGATCGCCGTTTTAAAATATACATGGGTAGATTCGATAGTGATTCGGAACTGACGACCTCACTGTATAGGTAAGATATTACTGGAAATACAATACTGGTAGAACATTACTGGAAATTCAATATTGGTAGGACATAACTGAAAATACAATATTGGTAGGACATTACTGAAAATACAATACTGTTAGAACATTACTGGAAATACAATATTGGTGGAACATAACTGAAAATACAATATAGGTAAGATATTACTGGAAATACAATACTGGTAGAACATAAATGAAAATACAATATTGGTAGGACATAACTGGAAATACAATATTGGTAGAACATTACTGTCAATACAATATTTGTAGGACATAACTGAAAATACAATATTGGTAGGACATTACTGGAAATACAATATTGGTAGGACATTACTGGAAATACAATATAGGTAGGACATTACTTGAAATACAATATAGGTAGGACATTACTGGAAATACAATATAGGTAGGACATAGGAAGAAATCATGGAGACGCGTTCTGCGAAAACTGGGTTTAATGCATGTATGTAAATTATCATCCCAGATTAACCTGTGCAGTCTGCTCTGGCTAATAAGGGAAGACAATTTCATCTCTGATAAACTTATTTATGTAAATGAAGTCTATTCTAATAGAAAATCATGTAAACGTGGAATCCCTGCTTGGCCTGTGCAGACAGGACAGACTTGTATAGCCATTTTCCACTTAGAAGCAAAGTGTGCAAAAGTGCAAACAGCATTAAACCAGAACAGCCTGTACGTAACTCGCAGTCTGTTAAGGTTTTATACTGTTTGCTTCTCATCAGTATCTTTGTCTTTAAAATTTGAATTTTGTGTGAAAGGTCTTTAATTAAATTAAACTTTCTAAGGGACTACACATGCGTCAAAATATGTATCTAAGTGGTAGAGGATTAGGGATGATACTTCATGACCATGCACTAAACACCGTTTTCCCACAGACCAGCTCAATTTTATTTTCTGCTGTGATTTTATTAACATAAATATTTGTAATGTCTAAAACAGAACTTTTATGTTATTAATCAATGAATGATGTAATAGAGTGTTTGAAGGCTGTAATTGAGATGACCAAAGCTCAGGTGCCTTAGGGGAAATAGAGGGAATTGAAAAGTAACTATCTCAATCTTTGGATTTCATTTTTACATGTATTTGAAATTAAGCGCAGATACAGTGTTTCACAGATTTCACTAAGGAGCTTTTTGAATATGATTTGAATTTAAACCTCAGGTACATGTAAAGTTTAAATTGCACTAAGGAAGTATATGACACTTTCCGCTTAAACTTGATTTTTGTTAACAAGAGACTTTTTTTAAAAGAAAAATATCATAATAGCGGAAAGTGTTGTCCCTGATTAACCTGTGCAGACTGCACAGGCTAATCTGGGATGACACTTTATGCAAATCATGTTCGGTAGTAGACCCCAATTAAATAAATGTCAATCTAAAGAAATATATATTGCTGGTGACATCGTTAAAGCAGAAAAATGCATACGGTATTTGGGTGCATATTTAGACGAAACACTAAATTTTAAAGAACACATCAAAATTAAGTGCCGTACAGCCATGTACAACTACCTTAAAATCAAAAACATAAGGAAATACTTAACAAAAGAAGCAACAGAAATACTCGTTTTGTCTTTGGTAATATTCCATCTGGATTATTGTAATCTCATCTTGTATGGAACAGCTCAATGCGAAATAAACAAAATGCAACGTATCCAAAACATGTGTGCCAAATTGGTACTCGGCCGACAGAAATATGACAGTTCAAAAGATGCCTTGTATGAACTACACTGGCTACCAGTAAAGGCTAGGATAACATTCAAATTACTGAACTTCATGTATAATTGTTCTGTTGGTAACGCGCCAAAATACCTTACAGAACTTTTAAAAGAAAAAGTACCAGCACGTGACCTACGATCTACCGTCTCGTGTGACGGATGTTATGATGTGAAACGCACAAAGAGAAAAACTTTCATGGACAGGAGTTTCGGAGTTGTTGGTCCGAAACTGTGGAATGACCTTCCATCAAGCATCCGGACTTCTGCATCAATAAACATTTTCAAAAGGAATTTGAAAACATTTCTCTTCAGAGACTTTTACACCCTATTTTAATTTGAATACCTTTAAAAAAAATAAAAAAAAATAATCGAGACTCAGTTGTGCAGGCATATTTGTCACTAGGACTCATAGGACCAAGCAATTAAAGAATTGTGCGGGCTTCTTTGCTCGAAAAGGATATTTATTGTACAAGTGACTGGTAATCAAAAATCATTAGGGCTTCTTTGCTCAATGATTGAATTACATAAACCAGCTGTCGTTTAGTCATTCTTAGGCCTTCTAGTTGTGTCTTATAGTCACACTGTAATTTTAACCATCAAGTTGTGTCTTGTAGTCACACTTGGTCAGCCTATTTGTGACTTGTAGTCACGATAGTTCAAATAAGGTTAAAACCCAAAAGAAGTGTCCTTAAGTATGACAGGTAGCTGCGGGATCTGACAGCCAGAGTGCAGAAATATCCTTTTACGTATCCTTTTAGTTAATGAAAAACACTGTCTTTATGTTGCCAAATATTTGCTCATATTATCATTATAATTATTGTCTTAACGCTAGTTATATCAATTTATTACATAATATTTTACTTTTCCTGTGTTTTAATAGTGTAGCCGGTATTGTTTTATTGCTTAAGTTCCTTACAGCATTATTATTTATATCACACATTTTTAGATCATTAATCCTTTAATTAATGCTGCATAATATTATCAATACCTCTTATTTTTTTATCAATTTATGTACATATACATGTTTTGTACAACGCCATTGAATATAATTATATAAATAGGCGTTTCATCAAATTAGCAAGTTTCAAGTTACGCAAATGAATTAACCCCCCCCCCCCTTTCATGGAGCACGGTTCATATATGAGCTGTGCTGTGGAAATATGGGACTGCACAGGCTTATCAGGGACGACACTTTCGGCCAAAACTGGATTCTTGCTTAGCAGAGACTTCCTATAAAAGAACAATAGCATACAAGGCATCCCAGTCTGCATAGACTGAGCTTGGACGACACTTTGCACACATGCATTACGCTCCGTTTTCTTTACTTCAGATGATGAGGATTGGGATCTAGTCACTCCCCAGGGGATGTCACGTGACCTTCCGGGGGGTCGTCATGGACACAGTGCCGTCGTGTACAACAGACGTATGGTTATATACGGGGGAAACAATGACCTCATGGCAAAACAAGAGCTCTGGTCTTATAGCTTTGGTGAGATCATTTAATACCAGTGTCAACAAGTTGGAGTACTTACTAATTTACCACATAGCTATTTGTGTGTGTTTAAATATCAAAATATTTAATAAAATTGCTTAATTGTTCAACAATCATTTTGCTCTCTTTTTTCATATGTTTTATTATTTTTTCATCATAAATAAATTTTCATTCCACCATGTTACCAATATGTTTTTGTTCTAAACTCATTATCGTTGTGCAAAGAACATGTGTCAATAAACAACAGCCAGTCAAATAAGAATATAAAATAGATAATTTATTCATGTTCGTAATATTTAATATTTAAAGTGTCTAGCCCTGGTTAAAACCATACTTTGAAAATAACATAAAGGTTTATGGTAATTTTTTTTTAACATTTAGATTTTTATTGACATGAAAAAACATTAATGGCAACTTCTTTGTAAATGATTCTGTCCAAAACTGAAATCTTATTTTCAATCTCCTCATTATTTAGGTGTCAACTGCTGGATTCGTTTGAAGACCAAGTTCTCACCCCCTGCACTGTCTGGTCACACTGCTGTGGTTGCAGGGAACCGCATGTTCTTGTATGGTGGCGAATGTAACAGGGCGCCTGTCAGTCAACTCTGGTACTATTGCTTCAGTAAGTGGGTCCTTATCAACAATACCAGGGTTTAGATCTTATCCTCTTATCTACATTGATCTGTAGCCATATATAATCAGGACTTTTTTCAACAAAGACTTGTAGAAAAACATATATTTCCACTTTTAACAATTTTTTTAGTAATGGTGTGTTCTTTTTTTCGGAGTATCTGTGCACACTGCCAATGAAATCTTATTTGGTAAACATGTGCTGAAGAAGGATTTGATTATTTATATTTTTTAATGGGTTTTATATACGTTTATTTTATGCTTTCTGGTGGTTGATAGAGAAATATCAGTGAATTAAAACTGATAAATCCGTTTCAAACAGTGAAAAATAACAGCGAAAATTATTGATAATTTTCACTGTTTTACTGTGAAATGATGTCATTTTTTAGGAAATGACGTCATTATTCCAGCAAAATACTCCAGTTAAACTCTTTTACAATGTAAATAAATGGTGAAACAAGAGATGTGTTCGTCAGAAACACAATGCTCCCTACTGCTCTGCTTTGAAATAAAATTTCTATCATTTGGCAGGTATATGAATCATCTCCCTTTAAAGCTTATTACTTCCCTTGGATTTTGTCCAATCCAACCAGGGGGGGGGGTCTGTAGACAGTCAAAAATGAACAAGTGAGACATTACTGACAACCAAGGCCTGTGGTTTATCAAAGAGATCATAGCCAGAGTTCATCATGTATCTATGGACTCTGTCACTCAAGTCCACAGGTATGTAATGAACCCTACCATTCACAAATTAGTGCAGAAAAGAAATGATAATTATATCATTAAAAAAAAACTTTGACAAATCAATAATTTGATTTTGATTTGAGACAGACAGACTTACAGACAGACTTACAGACAGACAGTGTGAAAACTATTTACCCCCTTTTCTTCGAAAGGGGGCATAAAAAGCATAAAATAAAAAGAACGTTTGTTTGATGCAGTGGAATATAGATTTTTATTCACTTATGATCATAAAAAATATATATTTAAAAACGTTAATTTTTATAATCACTCTTGAATCAAAATCGATATTCCACCGAATCCAACAAATATCCTCTATGCAATGTATGATAAATTTAAATATGAAAGTTTACCTATTGTTGATTAAGAACATGTGGTTCTTGCTTTTTTGGTTCACACCTACCATTCCCACCTCTCAGCCTATACATTTTCTTTGGGCCAGTCAAGGTTAAAGCCATAAAAGTGGCCAAAGGTACATGTCCAAATCATATGCACTAACAGAAATACGATGCTGTATTTAATGCTATATTCAAGGTACTTAAATAATGTTTTAAAATGGGAAATTTCTGAAAATAAGATAACTACATGTAACTCCAATATATCACGGTCCGTTATATCGCGTTGTCCAATATATCGCGAATCGGCTATGGCTCCCAAAAATCTGACGAGCATAATCCCCAAATAAAATGTTTTAATCTGAGAATTTGATGAAATAAAATCCGTTTCAAGCTAGTATTTTTCCTTTTTTTCACCAATTTTAATCCAACATTCATAATCCAGTTTTGACCAGATTGTTTGTTTACATTGTACATCACTTTAAAACCGATGTACTGCGATAAACAATAGCTCCTCTTGTCAAACAACACAGGTCATTTCGGGTGTTACCATTCTGTATTGAATTTGCTTTGAACTGCCGAAACGCACCAGTGCACACATGAAGGTGTACACAATTATAACTGTAAATGTCACAAGTCGATACTGACCTATCTCAATAATCTGTGTGCGTTAGATACAGTGTAAACTACTTGCTTTTAATTTAGAGGTAAAGATCCCTCAGTTTGTCAAAATGCACTACTATTAAAACCCATGCTTTTTATGAGAATGAATGAGGTCATTTTGTACATGGGTCTAATTTGTGCATGCTTTTTTGAACAATACAACTTGGCAATGTTTTTCAGATTACAAATTTAATTATATGCATTTGAAAATACTCACAAGGAATAATGTTTTGTGTTCTACCAATGAATAACATATGGATATAACACATAATTGATTAAGGTAGGTAAATAGCGTGTTTTGAGATTGCATAACGATGCTAATGCATACATATACATGCATACATAACCTTACAATTTATATCGCGCGCTGGATATATCACGGTGGCGATGTTTGGACCCCTTCAACCGCGATATATTGGAGTTGCAGTGTATCTACAAAAAAAACACTATGTATTGGATTTTAGTATCATTTCATGTTCTTATTAAATTCAATTTCAATTTTATTCTGGCACTTTGTGTTATAGGAACAGATCTCTGGACACAAATTACCCTGGGCAGCAGTAGTCCGGACCGTATGTACCACAGTGCAGTGTTGATATCACCCGCTAGTCAGTCCAGTCAAGTGAAGGCATCCTCTATGCCATATCTGCAGAAGAAAATCTCCAAAATGCATCTGGACAGACCTAGATCGAGCCATGGAGATAGGTCAAAGTCATCTGTGTCCTTAAGAGACTTGAATGGGGGTGAGTCTGGGTCACAAAAGAGATTTGATGTTGAACATCATACTCCTCATGGATGTTTGAAAAGACCTCAGTTTTTAAACGTCAATTCTGAAAATGATAAAAGTTTTAGAGAATTACCCTCACCATCGGAAAACGTGGCTGATAAATCACCAATGTGTCCTAAAAAGATGGACCTAAACTACAATGCTATAGATGTGTTAGATCAAAATACTGTGGACTGTGGGATAGATAATCCTGCAATATCTGAAAGCACCAAACAATTGATCCTTGAAAGCCAGAGCAGTGGTCTAAGTACCATGGACACAGCTGGACCAACGGTAGACACCAGGAGCTCTGTCTACACTCGCTCGCTGAGTTACACAACAGAGCTGGAGCGTTCACACATCACCATGTCTCAACATCAAAGCAAGCATATCGCTTATGACAAAGCATTGGCAGGATTTCGTCGAAGCCTATGTGAGTTTGAGAATACTTCTAGTGGTGGCAAGAAATTTCGACTTGATCCTGATCTAGTGTTGGAAGACATTGAACATCTGGACTGTTTCCCAGATGACATTCAAATCCTGTATCCGAGCTCCAGGCAATGTCTGAAGATGTCACAGCAGGACGAGGACTCCATAGAGACCATTGAACTTGAATATTGGGCAGAAAGGGCGCGCAGTCATTCCTTTGGGAGTTTCAATAGTGGAAAAAAAATCAGCGAAAAAAATGATCAGGTCTTTTTCAGGAAAGACCATGAACAAGTGCTATTTTTAAGTAGAAGTAATGACGAAATATTAGAGAAAGGTGATGATATTAAGAATAGAAAAAACATGGCAAATATGTCACGTGATACAATTGCTGATCGACATAAATATAAATTATCAGGGAAGGCAACTGCAGAACCTCATGATGGGATGAAAGCATGTGATTCAAAGGAGACATGTTTTTCTGAGCAGAAATCCAGTGTACAGGTGGAGATGACTGAAAGAATGATCCTGAAGAATCAGCAGAGAAATAAGACGAACAAGTCCAAGGTATGGTAACTAAAAAGTGATAATAGAGCAAAAAAGATTATTTTATACTGTCTATTTCTTTATGGCAATCCAGTTTGCATTTTGAATAAATATGTCAAAGCAATTTTAATATGGAATGCAAAATAGTTCTACGTTTTTTCACAACATTTTACAATGCTAAAAGCAATTATTTTAACCTTATTAATTTTATGTACAAAATATTATATTCAAGTGACTGAAATTGATAAAACTCAAGAAATGAGGCATTAACTAAGGAGTTATTTGTTTAAAATAAACAAATAAAATATTGTTAGAAACGAAATTTTGGGTGCAAAACTTGCAGAATGATTATCTGCAAGTGCAGCAGTATATTTTGTCATGGTTTTACAATATTGTTATATTTAGGAGTTATTTCTATTTGCTTCAAATTACATTTGAGAAATTGTGTGCACAATATTTATATTTTACATGCAATTTTCGTTAAATGTTTTTAGAATAATTATCTCAAAGTGCTACACTGCATATTGTTAAGGAAAAACCATGCGGTTATTTCGTAAGGAGTTATTGTCATTGTCTTTTGTTCAAATCATACAAGGACATGCCTTCTTATTGCATTTTTTTAAATATCAATCACAAATTCTTACTGTACCCTTTGACACAAATGCTACGGTGGCAAGGGATACACTGTCTTAAAGCTTCTTGTTCTCTTTCAAGCAGTCTGGTCTACCTGAGTCACCATACATTCTGATCCTGGGTGGGAAAGACAACACAACTGTGAACTTCGGTCTCAAGCCCCTTCCCATGTGGAAACTTACTGTGACTCCACTTTGAAAATAAACCGTAGATGATGCCACTGTGACAACTGCAAGTGACAAACAATTCCAAAGTGCAGTGTGATAAATTTTTCAAAAATGTGATGATGCCTATTCAACAATTTAAAGAATAAGGAAATGACATGTGTAAACCATTGGATAAACAAGCTGCATTGATAGGGCTGGAAAAAACTAGTAACCCTTATTAACTGTATTATTCTGTAAGATTTTGATTAAAAATCTTACAGAAAAAGTGGCGACAACTTTTTTTGGGCCAGTGGAACCCCTGATTAATGATTGTTTTCTTGTAGAAAATTTGTATTCCTGTTCAGGAATGTATTTTTTGTTTATTATTATTAAATTATTTAGTTAAGATATTATTAAATTATATATATTCATTTGATCTTTGACATGATTTAATTATGAATACATAACCAAATAAGATTTTTATTGGCAATAAGTGATTCTTTGATCTTTGGATTTCTTGTGTTATACAATTAGATTATTTAACAACATAATGCTCAATAGGTTGATATATATTTGCACTTATGTACAGCTGACACACCATATTTGACAAGCCATTTGTCAGTCAAGGGAAGTGGTCAAAGTGGTTGCCTGTAGGCAGGTGGCTTCTGTAATTAGGTTACCACTTTTTAGACGGTTGATCAGCTGTTATCAAGTGTGAGTATGCCCATAACCCTTTACCACATAGATACGTATTTTCACGCATTTGTAGTCCCTTTAATAAATGTAATTTAAGACCTTCTTACTAGATTCAAGTTTTAAATGATTCATTTTCAATCCTTAGATACTGTTGAGTTACTCGCAGGCTGTTCAGGTTTTATGCTGTTTGCACATAGCAATTTTCACGTTACTTCTGAGTGGGAAAGGGTTAAATCTTTTATGAGACTATTCACTCTTGATATTGCATGGACAAATGATTTGTGCCAAAAATTATGATATTTTCTTGTACATTTCTTATTTTCTTATGCTTTTTAAGTTTCTTTGACATTTTGTTCAAGCAAATATTTACATTGACATCATGTAAATATTTAATATTTACATTTGTGTATGAGCTATTGATCAAACAGTGTTGGACAAGTGATGTAAAGTTCAAACATTTGTATGTTTATTTATTTTCAATGTGAAATCCATTTACTTTGTGCTTGTAACAAAATGACTTGAAATCTAGCAATCCAAGTACCTTACGGTCTTATCTGTCATTACCATTCACTACATTGTTGATAACTTTTATTGCTTGCAGTTACCTGACACTGCATGTTGCATCACCTTAATTTGAGCATAACAAATTATGTGGTTTTCAAATTTCTCAACGTTTGAAATATCTAACAATGAACACAATGAAATGTTTAATGACCAATGAAGAGCGAACCTCATGCAGTGCAGTGCATTGTTGGAAGTCATTTTACTGTATTCATTAGTGTCCTCTACCGGTTTCACCGGAGGGGACTAATGGTTTGCGCTCTGTGCGTCTGTGAGTCTGTCTGTCTGTCTGTCACACTTTTCTGGATCCTGCGATTACTTTAAAAGTTCTTCATATTTTTTTATTAAACTTAAAACATGGATAGATGGCAATATGGACATTATGCATGTCATTTCATTTTTTTCCTACATCAAAAATTCTGGTTGCTATGGCAACAAATATATTTTTAAAAATCTGACAATGGTGGAATTTCTGACAATGGTGGAGACGGTAGGGGACATATATTGCTTGGCAATAGGCTTGTTAATCCTATATTACTTTTTACGCCCCCAAAGGAGGCCAAATAGTGATTGGACTGTCCGTCTGTCTGTCCGTCCGTCTGTCCGTCACACTTTGCGTTTAGGTTTCGAAAAATGCTCATAACTTCGATGTCGCTTCAGAAAGCAATTTCATATTTGGCATGCATGTGTATGGACGATGCCTTTCCATACGCACACAAATTTTGACTCCTGTGACCTTGACTATGATCTTAGGGTCCGTTTAGGTTTCGAAAAAACCTCATAACTTCTGTCAAGCGTTTATAGGGGGCAAAAGTCATCCTATGGTGACAGCTCTTGTTTTTAAATGTTCATACTTTATATACACATATAGATATATGATTTTAAAGGTGAAACAATACCCAGTATTTTTTGCATATCAGTAATTCAATATAAATATTGGAATGTTTTCACAAGAATAGATCTAGTTTCAATGAAAAATGGTTCTGATATGAAATCTAGTGAAAGTCATTACATGAGTATTTAATTATTTATCTTTCTTATTTATACTTGTTTATATTTCTTTGTGCATGTAGTTGTTTGTTTGCTCAGGAAATTGTTATTTAGAACACTAAGATTATATAGTATAAATTATTATATTTAGCTCAAGTTTCTAGCAGCTAACATGGATATTCTCTCATCAAACATTTAAATGGTATTGCCTTACTGTCATAGCAAATTCAATGTTTTTTTTATCTGTTTAGCATTGTTTTTTACCCTGGTATTTCTTTAATACAGATGCCTTTTATATTTTATTCTAGTTTTATTGTATTGACATTTTTATATATCAAGTGTATGCTTTGTGCATGTAGTTTATTTTTCTCACCGTGTTGTATATGCTTTATGAAAGTATAAACATGTACCTTCATTCTTTATTAAAATTTCGGTTTACTCTTTGTACATGCTTTAAGACAGATCGGCTATTTACCACCACATATCTGTTTGAGTAAGACTTATGTTGGCTCTTTAAAAGGGGCCTTTTCACGTTTTGGTACATGCACACAATTTAAAAAAGTTGTTTCAGATTCGCAAATTTTCGTTTTAGTTATGATATTTTTGAGGCAATAGTAATACTGACCATTTACCATGCTCTAAAAAATCCATTATATGCATCTTTTAATGATTTGAAATCCTGAAAATTATAAAGTGTTGCAACGCGAAACGATTAAATAATTTGGAAAGTTCTGTTGTTGTCTTTATATTTTGGGAAACTACGAGGATTTCTTATATCATTAAAAAAATACATCCGCTCATAGCATGGATGGTCGAGTGGTCTAAGCGGGAGACTTTTTACTCCAGGACTCCAGGGGTGAGTGGTTCGAGCCCAGTTGAGGGTTACTTTTTTTAATAGTATTCTTCTTTTTTTACTGGAGATCTTTAGGTTCAATGTTTAAATTTATCAATATAAAGCATTTAATGACAAGCTTCAATACATGCCAAAATCTGTGAAAAGGCCGCTTTTATATGCTATATGACAGAATAACTATTGATCTTCACATGTCTGTTTTAGTAAGACTTATTTGGACCATTACACTGTTACATCTAGGTGAAGCTATGACTGTTTAAAATTAAAAAATAATTAAAATGTGTTCTTATGGCCCTACAACTGTCATAACATTCCTTCCTGCATTTTTTTTTGTGAACTCTATGACTTGGTTTGTTGTTTCTATATCGTTTTATTGTCAGGTGTTTTGCAACCTATTGATGAAGAAGCACAGATTTGTTAATTTTACTCACGCACACTGTTTTAAGTTTTTATTATGTTGCAGTATTTGTATTGTTTTATATAGTTGCTTGTACAATTTTATTTTAATTTAGCCATATTTAAGTTAAGCATTATAATACCGAGTTGCTATTAAAAAGGGCCAAGCTTTATGATAACAATACCCAAGTATAAAGCATAAGTATATTCTTGAATATCCATACAAAACTTCACAAGTAAACCATGACTATATTCAAATATAATCACTTTGTAAAGTTTTCAGATAATATGAACATACCTGTGTACATTTCAGTCCTTTTAAACACATACTGGTTTGTAACCCTTGTTATTTGACTTGATTGTTTGTGTTATCAAATTATATTTCGTTAAGTTATTTATATTTACACATTGTGATATTTTTGAGAGTTATCAATTTATTATAGTTAATATGTTTCATAAAAATAAACAAGAGGTCCTGAAAGCCCAAAGTCGCTCACCTGAGATAATAAGAAATGACCTGTTCTTTGCAGCCCAAGATATCAATGGAACAAATGTTCTAACCAAGTATCATGAAGAATGAACAACAAATGGCCCCTTGGCGGCCATGTTTCTTTAACAGACCTGAACCATTTTTTTACTCTTCCAATATATGTCCAAATTTCATGAAGATTGGGGGGAAAAATAGTGTCTTCTAGACTGCTCATATGTTGTCACTATATACATATAAAGAAAACTGCCCCACTCCCTGGCGGCCATGTTTTTTCAATGATCACGACCATTTTCAAACTCGTCAGAGACATCCACATAACTAATGTTTTGACAAAATTTCATGATGATTAGGAAAAACATGTGACTTCTAGAGTGTTCACAAGCTTTTTTACTATATAAATATAAGGAAAAAGACCCCCCTGGCGGCCATGTTTTTTTACCGATCCAAACCAGTAATCGAACTCAACTGTTTAATCCAGGTGTGGTAGTGCAGTCTCCTTCGCTTACCAAATGAACCGGTCACAGGACGGTTACAAGTTATGTAACTTTGTAAGCACTTACACAGTTAATGTCACATAATATTGACATAATAAAACCAAACTTTACTACACAGGAAACCAATATTCTGACCAAATTTCATGAAGATTGAGCAAACTAGAAAGTTAACAAGATTTTACTATAGCCATATTTAGCCATATAAGGAAAAATGCCCCGCCCCTTGGCAGCCATGTTTTTCAAGCCAAGGCTACCATTGTTGAACTCATCCAAGATATCATTGGGACAAATCATCTGAGCAAGTTTCATGAAGATTGGAAAATAAATGTGGCCTCTAGAGTGTTAACAAGGTTTTACTATAGCCATATAAAGAAAAATGCCCCGCCCCCTGGCGGCCATGTTTTTCAACCAACGGACATCATTTTCAAACTCGTTCAAGATATTATTGAGATGAATCTTCTGACCAAGTTTTATGAGGATCGGACAATAAATGTGGCCTCTAGAGTGTTAACAAGATTTTGCTATAGCCATATAAGGAAAAATGCCCTGCCCCTTGGCAGCCATGTTTTTCAAGCAAACGTAACCATTTTCGAACTCATCCAATATTTCATTGAAACCAATCTTCTGACCAAATTTCATGAAGATTGGACAATAAATGTGGCCTCTAGAGAGTGAACAAGGCAAATGTTGAGGTCGCACAACGGACAACGTACGACGGTCAAAAGGCGATCACAAAAGCTCACCATGAGCACGTTGTGCTCAGGTGAGCTAAAAGGAATAATAAATTTCCATTTATTGCCTCTACATTGAGTTCACTTTTTTATGCCCAAATGGAAAGCATATACAAAATACACTATTATCGGTGTGTGAAGATTTAGTTCTTGCTCTGTTAATTTGTTGTACTGTTTTAGATTAAATACAATCTCAGACTGATATCTGCTAAACTAGACAATGTGTTAAATACCACGTTGTGGCAAAGGTTACGTTCACACTATTTTTTTCCACTGGAAAACTTCAAAATGCATGACGGAATTATGCTATGAATAAATTTAATCTATATTCAGTGCCCCAGATAATTATTTGGGTAATAGGGTTTTCACTCATTGATTTTGAAAAATAGGGTGATTTCAGTTTTTTAAAAGGGTGAAATATGTTATTAACATTGATACCTCAAACTCATGTATGCTTTACTTTTGTTGCACAGACTGGTTGCAGTATGCACATTTCAACTATTATTTCTGCCCTATCAACGTAAACCATTTCTAACCAGGTATATGACTTTTTCCACTTTTGACAGTTTTTTTCAATCACGGAGTCGGACTTTCCGTCATGTTTTTGGATGTCAACTAGCTACTTTCAACTGCTGCATACACAGTGGCTAAAAAATCGATAACACAAATGATTGCGTTGTTTGTACGTGGTTGGAAAAAGTTTGCGATCGACATACATTTAGCGCAATCGCGCATGTCTTTCGACCTCGCATTGACATTTTTATTACGCATCGCTATATAAACTGAAAGTACAGACGCTTTACAAATGCACGTCATAAATATTTTGGTCGAACGCTTAATTTGTTTTGAAATTTAGTCCGCATAGCGTTTAAAGAA
This sequence comes from Dreissena polymorpha, assembly GCF_020536995.1. Lineage (NCBI taxonomy): Eukaryota > Metazoa > Mollusca > Bivalvia > Myida > Dreissenidae > Dreissena > Dreissena polymorpha. Next base: position 27,527,271 of record NC_068367.1, read on the forward strand.
CTTCGACTGTTTTGCTCCTCCGTCATCCAGGCGCTTGCTCACTGTTGAATGAATAAAATCTTTGCCGCCGTACGATAATTATTCCAATTAAAAATTACCGAAATTGAGCGAAGCATTTTCGATCGAGACTCGTATCGTACGCATCAAATTTAAAGATTTAGCGTAAAAGTCAAATTGATTGCGTTTTCAATACGCATTATATTGAATTTCTTTGCGTATTTAAACATTTTAATAGGGTGAAAAACGCCGATACGCAGCTTATCTGGGGCACTGTATATTTCAGATAATGATTCTCCATGAGCAGAGTGTCATAAACAGCTCCCATGCTTTGCAATCAAAAGTCAATCTCACAAATCAAAGTCAAAGTCGTCGATTTCCATGTCTATTAGCTCTTTCAGTGCTGGAACCAAATTTTAAAGGCCTTTGCAAACAGTTTGGATCCAGATGAGACGCCACAGAACGTGGCGTCTCATCAGGATCCAAAGATTTCCATGTCTATTAGCTCTTTCAGTTCTGGAACCGAATTTTAAAGGCCTTTGCAAACAGTTTGGATCCAGATGAGACGCCACAGAACCTGGCGTCTCATCAGTATCCAAACTGTTTGATATTCTGATAGTATTTTTTATTTAATCACAGAAAATGCTAATTTTAGGAATTCAGCAGATGACATTTTAGCAGACGACAAATTTCCCAGCATGCAAAGGGTCAATACTTTCTACTAAAGACATGGAGGTATCTTACTACTATTGTCTTCAAAAGAAAATGTTTTGCGTACAAAACCAATGGCTTTGCCCCACAGGCCAATGCTACAATTAAAGTCAAATTTCATGGCAATTCTTCATACCTCTACATCTTTTTAATTAATGCCTAAAGGATATTACATCAGATAATAGTTTCCAATTTCTATTTACAGTTTTAAAACCTGGAGTGTTGACTACCAAATTTTCAGAAGAAAGAGTTGTACTGAATGGTTTTAAAAGTTCCAAAAGTGGAATGTGAAAAATCTGTATTTTATCCAAAAATGTTGAAAACATACAATTAAAATGTGCTCTTGGAAAACCTGGCTTAGGCATTCACAGAACCTCTCAGCACTTGCTTACCAGGGACAACACTTTTTGTTTTCTCGAACTTTTCTATTCAAATAAATATCTTCTAGACAAAAGTCCAGGTTAGGTGTAAAGTGTAAACCCTGATTATCCTGTGTAGACTGCGCAGGCTGATCTGGACAGATACTTAAAGCACATGCATAAAGCCTGGTTTTCACAGACACCCCCTCATTTGTACAACAGTCTCCTAACTAACCCTTATTTAAGTCTGCAAATGTTGTCAAATAAAACAGCACATGTTTATACTTTAACAGTTTTATTCCACTGGAATTCAATATAAATAATAATTGCACATTTCAACAAAATTGTTTTAAAAAAAAGATGTAAAACGCACATATAAAACACAAATTGTTCATATATGTATATATGACATGGAAGAAACAACACTCTGTCAAAAATGAGATGATACATAATATTCAGTACAAAACACTTAATGAAAAACATATGCATATTTTATTCTTAATTTTCAAACACAGAATTACAAATTATATTCCATATGAGATGCAATCAGTTTAAGTTAAGTATCGATCGCAAAATTAGGTTACAAAACATAAATAAAACAAGCATCTTACTGTAAGAGGTGACGACAGGTGAAGAGAGAGAGAGACTGTCATAGGAAGAAATGAGATGGCAAGAAAACCATTTTCTTACGTAAAAATATCTACTGTTACTGTAACTATTGCGAAGATTATAATTCATTATTTTATTATTCTAATGCTTTTATTTCTACAAGTAAGATCGACACAAAAGGCAAAATTTCATCTTATTTCAATTAAACAAAACCATATTAATTTTTACTAAATACATTGTCTGAAAAATTACCAAGCAATACTGTTAAAGTGATATTAACTCAAACAAGAGCTGTGTTTGTGACACAATGCCCCCAACTGCGCTGCTTTGAAGCCATATATTTGATCTTTGACCTTGAAGGATGACCTTGACCTTTCACCACTCAAAATGTCCAGCTCCATGAGATGCACATGCATGCCAAATATCAAGTTGCTATCTTCAATATTACAAAAGTTTTGACCAAGGTTAAAATTTTGGGACAGATACAGTGACAGACAGACAGGCCAAAAACAATATACCCCGGATCATTCGATCCGGGGGCATAAAAAGTATCCAGCAGTTAAATGGACTGATTATTCTGTAACAACTAAAAGCATACACTTAATAAATAGGCATTCATATGTTATAAAATGATTCATAACAGTACCATTTTTTAACTCGCAAGCCTCAATTGCTTTTTTGTCTTGGAACTTTTCAATTACAGAAACAACAAATTTAAGGTGAAAATATTTAAACATGTATTTAACACGTATTTTCATTCAAAAATTAGTTGATACTCTAGCAAGCATGTTCACAAGAGGACCTGAAAGGCCTTAGCCACTTACAAAGGACCAAAACAAACCAAACTGTTCAGAGCAGCTTTTGTTATGTTTTCATAATCATTTTAGAAATTAGCCAAGATAGAGTAAGAACAAATATTTCAAGCAATTTTTAATTTTGACCACTGGGTCATGATTTTAAAACACCCGGTAGAGGATCGTCATAAGATGTTTTATGCCAAATGTTACACCCCTGAGTTTTGTTGCTTTAGAGAAGAAGATTTTAAGTTATTTTTACACCTACGTCTACAAAATCATTTGACCCCTCAGGTTTAGCCATTTTGGCCCCAAGGGCATGACTGGAACAAACGTAGCAGAGAACCACCAAACGATGTCGTAAAACCAAATGTTAAACCCCTGACCTTTCTGGTTGAGAAGAGTATTGAAGTTTTGATTTATCAAAATCTATTTTAGCTCTGGTGACTAACTATGCTACAGACTGTTATGATTTGAACAACTTTGAAGGAGGGTCACCTTAAGATCATTCCTGTGAAGTTTTGTAAAAATCTGTCATGGGATTTGAGAAATGTTGTTAAAATACATATTTTTTGCACAAAAACACTGATAGATGACAGAAAACACGTTATTATAAAAGCTCCACATTAACCCTATACTTTGGGATGTAACTAATTATTGGTTAATTTGCAAAACATAAGAAAAAGTATGACTGTACATTGATCAATGCGTAAGTTGGACATAACAAATGACTGAACAATGTATACAAGTAATATGCATAAATTTGCTTTAAAAGTATTAATGAGTCTTGTTCTGAGAAAACTGGGCATAATGCATGTGCGTAAAGTGCCATCCCAGATTAGCCTGTGCAGTCCGCATAGGCTAATCAGGGATGACACTTTCCGCCCAAACTTGATTTTTGGTAAGAAGGGACTTCCTTGAAACTAAAAATACCATAAAAGCGGAAAGTGTTGTCCCTGATTAGCCAGTGCGGACTGCACAGGCTAATCTGGGACGACACTTTACGCACATGCATTATGCCCAGTTTTCTCAGAACACGACTCTAATGATGCATGAGTGATACATGTAATACATGTTGCACATATCATTTGACAGTTATACAAAACTTACAAATAAATGACCGCTATATTGACTAGATATATTGTACATATTCAAATACAAAGTCCAAAACTAAAAAAAATGGCCAAAACAGTTCTCACTTATAAAATGTGTGGTCTTATTAATACTACACTTATTTGCAGCTTTAAAACAGCAAGCCCTTAAAAACTAAGAAGGCACACATGTTATGTCAGAAATAAATAACGAATCGATGATCATGTGAAGCAAAACCAAACAAAAATCAAACAAAGAAAATGAGCACAATTACTCGTGTAACCAAAACAAAATAAATATATTTGTGTACTGTAAATGGTATTAAATGGATAAGTACAAACTTAAATAGCTATTTTAAATTTTAGCTCAACAGGTATAAAGAAACCTTTAAAAGTTATAAAAGCTTAAATTGATCAAAATTTTAAAATATATAATGAAAACGTTAACAAAAATTACCAACCAACCAATATATTAAAATACAGACTAAAAATGCACATAAGGTTTTCATAATGTTCAATACTTACAAACACTAATAATTCAACTTCATTAACAATGGTATAAAATGATGAACACATATTGGGTGTGTTACTGGTAAATTTTCTTAATCTATCCCTAAATGAACTGTTTCATATCTTCCATAAAGTCTGTTCACTTCTAATCTACAAGTAAAGATTGGTATTATTTGAAGTAAACAATCATATAATCGGTTTACAGCTTTTTTCACTTTATTGCTAGATAAAAAAAATTGTGCTCAACACAATCTGTCTTATTCAGCCCATATGAGATACCAAGAATAACAAACAGTTAAATCTATATAACAAGAATTATATAAATACTCTGATTACAGATATGTTATGTGTTAAACTTCAACTGAATAAAAATAAATTAAAGGCATTGTACATGAAACAAGAATCACAACTTGGATTGGATATTGTTTAAAAAAAATGGTGGAATAAAAGAGAATCACAATTTACCAGTTGAAAGCATTCATTGAGAGATTTTATGTAAAGCAAGTTTTCAAAAGAATCACAATTTACCAGTTGAAAGCATTCATTGAGAGATTTTATGTAAAGCAAGTTTTCAAAAGAATCCCAATTTACCAGTTGAAAGCATTCATTGAGAGATATTATGTAAAGCAAGTTTTCAAAAGCTGTTTATGCTTCGAACAAAGTTCATAGCCCTAAAAATAAATGCAAATTGAGTAGACTAAAAATGCTGCTAAATGACCCTAGACGTTTTACTGGCAAAACAATGACAGAGGTAATCTTGCTAGAGAATGATACAGACTTGGAAATGAACACAAAACAACTGAGTATGGAAAGAGTATGAAACGCAATGACTGAGATCAGAACTCTGCTGAGATTTAACATAAAATAATACAAACATGATTATGGCAGAAAAAGCACCTGTCCTCTGAGCTCAATCTACTTTAGGATAACATCCATCTTCTTGAATCAATACTAACCAATAATAATTTTGAGTCATGTTGTTGTAATTGATAATTGTTATATTCAGTATACAATCTGGAATGGAATGGTGACTTAAAACTCATTAAATGATTCTGAAATAAAATTTTTTTTACAAACTTTATAAACAATATTTCATAACACATTTTGATAGTTTTGACTATTTAAATATATTGCTTCACAATATGATTTTAAAAACATACTTTTATTTCCATATTTTTTTAAATTTTTGTTTAACCCTATCATTCAAATTAGCAATTGAGGACAGAGGATTGTTCACTTTTACAAACACAAAATACTACAACTCCTTCATTTTATGGCAGAACGAATAAAGAACAACGATGATTGACTACATGGATCCGTAACAGCTAATTAGATTACATCAACAAAGATAAACATTTTCTTTTACAAACACAGACATGAACAATAAACACGATAATATGAAATCCATTAATGCTAAAAGCATTTAGTTGAGTTTTATAATTGGTTACGCAGTATCAGATTTATTTGTGGTGGACATGATTGGTCACAATTTAGTACATTTCGAATTGCTATGTGATTACAAATACCATAGTTATAAGTTCTTGTTAAACACATATCAACCAAAACATTGTATAAATTTTTGACAAAATATGTGAATATTTAACGTCATGAATATTGCTTTTGACAATACGTATAATAATATTCGAATTTGCACCAACATTAGTAACAATAATCATAATTATAATGCTAAAATTGAATTTGTCATAACACAAACATGCATTTACGTTGTACAAAGCTAAACAAAGATTGATATGATTTCATGACAAGCTGCTGTCTGCTGAATACCTAGTGCAACATTATGTCACAACCATATTTGGTACTTAAAAACACACAACAATATAACATTCTTCTCCAACTAAATGCTTATATCGAATAAATAATTTAATAAATTAAAACATAAATACCTGTACAACTTCATTTAAAAAATCTAAATATCACTAAGCACAACAACACTGGAGAACATGAATATTTTACATCCTAACACAAATAAAACTATTCGTAACCTAGACTTTAATCATTGAACAATAACTGACATAGCAAATCAATTGACATTTACATTTGCTATATTCCATTAGTCAACCAATCAGATTTCATCTTACAAATTCAAATATAATTATTGCACCAGTACATAAATTGCTACTTTTTCTTTGTAAAAACATGGAACACTTCCTGACACATGGTCCCAATTAGTGACAGTTTTAAAGGAATATATGACAATGAGAAAGCCAAATGATAATTATTTAGTGCCACTTTTTTGCACCACAAGTGACATGTAGTAAAAAACTAGGAGCCCAAACCAGGGCCTTCCTGTTTTAGCTTTTTGATAGTGTTTTTTAGGGCCTGTCTTTTGTTGCAGAACCAGACACGAATCACTTCTCGGTCATAATTTAGCTTGTCCGCTAATTCTGTCATCTCTGCACCTGTAAATCAAATGTAAGTGAATGACATACAGCAAAAACATGAATCAAATATATATAAATTATTAATGTTCAACAGGTTGTTATATTTATTGTAAAAACTAATAAATCAGAAAAAAATACTAAAAGTTAAAAACAATCAGATAAAATACTAATAATACATTTGTTATTTTATGAGATCATGTCAAAAGCAAAAGATTTACTGAGATATTTTCGAGAATGCATCATAAGATGTGACCAGTACTTAGAGTACTTATAGTAAGACTGTTCAAAGGTTTTCAAAGATACAAATAAATATTATGATGCCACTATCAAAATGAAAACAACAGTTGGACATTCTTTCAAATCAGAGACTGCTATTTGCCAAATAAGTGCATTGATTCAAATATGATTTGTTCACTTAAATACTGGTATATATATTTACTCCTTTGTTATATGCACACACACTTAATAAAAATAAAATTATTCCAATTATAACCTTCATATTATTTTTATTGTACAGTCATCCAAAACACACATTTAAACATGGTTATAAAACAATTCTCAACTTAAGGGAGCCATTCAGCCAGAGTTCCTAGCCTTTCTTACAACTTTAACCATCATCTTATCTCTATCTAACCTGAAGGGTGAGTATTCCTCTCTATCTCACCTGAAGGATGAGTATTCGTCTCCATTTAACCTGAAGGATGAGTATTCCTCTCCATTTAACCTGAAGGATGAGTATTCCTCTCTATCTAACCTGAAGGATGAGTATTCCTCTCTATCTAACCTGAAGGATGAGTATTCCTCTCTATCTAACCTGAAGGATGAGTATTCCTCTCTTTCTAACCTGAAGGATGAGTATTCCTCTCTAATTAACCTGAAGGATGAGTATTCCTCTCTATCTAACCTGAAGGGTGAGTATTCCTCTCTATCTAACCTGAAGGATGAGTATTCCTCTCCATCTAACCTGAAGGGTGAGTATTCCTCTCTATCTAACCTGAAGGATGAGTATTCCTCTCTATCTAACCTGAAGGGTGAGTATTCCTCTCTATCTAACCTGAAGGATGAGTATTCCTCTCTATCTAACCTGAAGGATGAGTATTCCCCTCTATCTAACCTGAAGGATGAGTATTCCTCTTTATCTAACCTGAAGGGTGAGTATTCCTCTCTATCTAACCTGAAGGATGAGTATTCCTCTCCATCTCACCTGAAGGATGAGAATTCCTCTCTATCTAACCTGAAGGATGAGTATTCCTATCTATCTAACCTGAAGGATGAGTATTACTCTCCATCTAACCTGAAGGATGAGTATTCCCCTCTATCTAACCTGAAGGACGAGTATTCCTCTCTTTCTAACCTGAAGGATGAGTATTCTTTTCTATCTAACCTGAAGGATGAGTATTCCTCTCTATCTAACCTGAAGGATGAGTATTCCTCTCTATCTAACCTGAAGTATGAGTATTCCTCTCTATTTAACCTGAAGGATGAGTATTCCTCTCTATCTAACCTGAAGGATGAGTATTCCTCACTATCTAACCTAAAGGATGAGTATTCCTCTCGATCTAACCTGAAGGATGAGTATTCCTCTCTATCTAACCTGAAGGATGAGTATTCCCCTCTATCTAACCTGAAGGATGAGTATTCCTCTTTATCTAACCTGAAGGATGAGTATTCCTCTATCTAACCTGAAGGATGAGTATTCCTCTCTATCTAACCTGAAGGATGAGTATTCCCCTCTATCTAACCTGAAGGATGAGTATTCCTCTCTATCTAACCTGAAGGATGAGTATTCCTCTCAAAGAACTTATTCAGCAGCTCGAGCGCCTGTGGAGTGAAGGACGTGCGCCGCTTGCGTTTCTTGGACGGCTCGCTGCCTATGAACTCTGTGAGGTTCTGCATGCCATTCTTGTATCGCTCCTCTGCCTCGGCCATCCAGCGCTCCAGCACAGGCTTGATCTTCTGGGCACTCTTCGGTGTAATGTCCAGCTTTTCAAACCTGGTCACAGGTAGGCTCAATGTAAATAGTCAGACATATTTGGAGCAAAAACTTATGAATAACAAGAAACCGTCGGAGACGGGTGATGCTCCCCTGAGGTTTTTTTGTCACAATATTGCACTATATATTCAGACAAAAGGAAACGTCTTAAGGGCACAGTAGTTGGTGGGGACAATAATTTTTTTATATAAAATTTCAAAGGGCCATAACTTTGTGAAATATCATCCGACCAGAACCCGCTGATAATATGCACATCTCCTCTTGATAGTGAAGCTTCCCATAAAGTTTCATTGAATTCCGGTCATTAGTTGCTGAGAAATAGCCCGGACAAGAATTGCACTATATGTACAGTTAATGGAAAATTTCAAAGGGCCATAACTCTGTGACAAATCATACGACCAGAACCCGCTGATAATATGCACATCTCCTCTTGGTAGTGAAGCTTCCCATAAAGTTTCATTGAATTCCGGTCATTAGTTGCTGAGAAATAGCCCGGACAAGAATTGCACAATATGTACAGTTAATGAAAAATTTCAAAGGGCCATAACTCTGTGACAAATCATACGACCAGAACACGCTGATAATATGCACATCTCCTCTTGGTAGTGAAGCTTCCCATAAAGTTTCATTGAATTCCGGTCATTAGTTGCTGAGAAATAGCCCGGACAAAAATTGTGCATGGATGGACACACGGTAGGACAGACGAAGCGGCGACTATATGCTCCCCCCAAAACTTTTTGGGGGAGCATAAAAATACTTACCCCGGTACAATTTAAACAGAACTTTTTTACACAAGTCAAGGGTGCACATCATACTTGATTGTAAAGGTAATCTTGACATTACATTCAAAATATGTGGAATCATTCTTAGTCTTTGCAAATGTACAACGGTTCTGAGATGAACAATTTGAAGAAGCATAGTTTCTGACAGGCAAAATATAACTTTGTCTTTTTTGGTTAGGCAATGTTAGTTTGGGCAGAAACTAAAAAAAAGCCTGTCTGAATGACTTATTTTGTGCCAGTTTTGCACAGAATGCAGTACAGATTTATAGGATATATATCAACCTGATCATATTTATTACAGGATTCACATATATCATATTCAAGTATATTTTAGTATATTCTCATCTTACTTCGTCAGAACTTACACTTTAGATATGACCCATACAGACATATACATGCACAATACTGACCTATACATGTCCCATACTGACCTATACATATCACATACTGACCTATACATGTCCCATACTGACCTTTACATGCCCCATACTTACCTTTACATGTCACATACTGAACTTAACATGTCCCATACTGACCTATACATGTCCCACACAAACCTAACATGTCCCATACTGACATATATATGTAAGTAGGTCATCCCATAGTGATGTACATATTGCAGGCTGTCCAAGACTGACCTACTATATATTGGTGACAGTCCAATACTGACCTACATATTGGTGACTGTCCCAGACTAACCCACAAATTACTTACAGTGAGTATGCCCGTCCATTTATGCCCATACTGACTTACATATTGCTGACTGTAAGGTGTGCCCATAGTGACCTACATATTGCACACTGTCACCATACTGACCTACATATTGCTGACTGTAAGTAGGCAGGCCCATACTGACCTAAATTGTGCTCACTGTAAGTAGGCGGGCCCAAAGTTACCTACATATTGCTGACTGTTCCATACTGACCTACATATTGCTGACTGTTCCATACTGACCTACATATTGCTGACTGTTCCATACTGACCTACATATTGCTGACTGTTCCATACTGACCTACGTATTGCTGACTGTCCCATACTGACCTACATATTGCTGACTGTCCCATACTGACCTACATATTGCTGACTGTGAGTATGCTGGCCCCTCTGTGGCACTCAGGGCCTGGCCGACCTGGGTCTGTGTGAGGCCTAGGGAGAGGCGGCGGATCTTGAACTGCTTGGCAAACTCTTTGATCTCGTCCAGGTTGATCCCATCCACTGTCGTACTTTCTGTCGAGTTACCCACTGTATCTGTTGGGAAATTATCAAGAAAGTAGATTAAAGAGAAACCTACAGTGTTTGAAGACAATTAGTGAGGATACGTATATAGTCCTATTAAAAAAACATGTGTGTAATATTCAACGTTAAAACAATCTTCAAGGACTGAATCTTAAAATAATAAATGTCTTTGAAAAAAAAAATTGTCGTTTAAGAATCAAAAACATTCTGAGGAACAAATTATCAAAATGATTATGCAATAAATCTGGTCACAATGAAAATGCTTTTGATGAACTAACACCATGATGAACCATGATTTATGGAAAAAAATTACCATGACATTAAATGATTTATTATTTTAAAAACGAAGATTGTAAAAATAGCATATTTTGCTAGGAAAGAAATCAAACTATTCACTTGGCATAAGACCCTCCAGTGAAGATGGCACATGATTAATGAGCTGGGTGGAGGTGACCCTGGTAGCAAGAATCTGATTGGCCAAATTTATGGCGGAAGTCGTGTGTCCAGAGGCTCCGATCTCGGATATCTTTCCCAGAATGTGTGCAGTATTGGCAGATGTATTCACGCCAAGTGCCTTAAGCTGAGATGAGTTGAGGGTCTGGCCAATGGATCGTGCGGTGAGGGAGGGCTGGAGGGTGAGGCCGTTGTGACCTCCGTGACCCCCACTGGCCGCCGACAGGGTCTGCTGTATGGAGTGCAGCATAGCCTGGGCCTGGCTAGAAACGGGGCTGGAGGCCTGGCCTGAGGGGGAGTCTGCCTGGGAGAGTGACACGTGTGACAGCAGCTGAAAGCCAATCAGGGTGAGAGATTTATATGAGTCGCATTCTTTGAAAACTGGGCATAATGCATGTGCGTAAAGTGTCGTCCCAGATAAGCCTGTGCAGTCTGCACAGGCTAATCAGGGCAACTCTTTCCGCCTAAACAAGATTTTCGGTAAGGAGGGACTTCCTTTAAACAAAAAATACCAGCGGACAGCACAAGCTAATCTGGGACGACACTTTACGCACATGCATTATGCCCAGTTTTCTCAGAACGTGACTCATATGTGTTTGTATTTGGTGTGAGTACACTCTAATCATCATTGGGAAGGGAGACAATAAAATAAATAATTGTGCTTCAAATTTTGATTTTAAACAAGGTTTACATACAATCAGGTGGAGTCATTTATAATACAGTCTACTTCATTAAAACACATACACACAAACACAAATGTGTAAAATTGTAATTAGAAAGGGGGACATTAAAATAAATTCTTGACCTTTCTAATGCTTATATTAAAACTCTCAAAAAGTTTAATGATTGTACAAGTCATATCTTGATATAATTTTTATAAATATATTTAAAATGAAAACATTTTTAGGACTTTTTGACAAGACCAGGGGTGAGATTTCCTAACTATTTTAATTAAAAAAAAACACTTAATGATGAAATCCTGTGATCCTTTACGGGTTCACCTTATATCTTGATTTTCAAATGAATCCTGAAAAGTGAAAACTGTTTGTAAAGCTAAGTTGGCGTTAAAACGAAGGAAATCAGCTAAAAGGAGGTGAAACTAAACCCAAAAGACAACATGATCAAGTTTTTATAATGCTTCACAGTCAGTTAACTACAGCGAACCAGCAGACAAGTATCTATGCCAACCTGTTGACCCAGCCCTGCTAACAGGTGTCCCTGGGCCCCTAACAACGAGGGCGCCACTGCTGCAAGCTGGTTGGTCAGGGTTTGATTGGTCGAATGATGGGAGGAGGAGTTGTGGAGCAAGGAATGACCGGCCATGTTGTTTACTGGAATGGAACAGATTACATTTATGAATAATTCCTATATAATTTTACATGTTTGGGCATTTAAAGATGCAAATTTCACAATATTGATTTTTTTTTTTTTAAGTTTAAAAAATAAATCAATCTGTGAAAATAAGGCCTTTAAGAGAAGCAATCTAAATTTGTTTAATTTACATGCACAATTATACATGCAAACAATCGTTTAAATGATAACGGAAATGACTAGAGCAAAAAAGAAGGGTGCTGAGCTTTGATCCTTTTTTGCTTTCCCCCCAGTGCTCTTCTGGAATGGTCAAAACAGAAAGTATACAAATCTTCATAAATTTCATATTAAAGTGTTTTTCAAATATTCAATAAAAAAGACAACACTATTATTTAATAACCTGAATTAAAACTTTAGACAAAGACTTTTTTGTATTTAGCAATTAGTTAAGGTCACTAGGCAGGTCCAATTTTCCACCTTTTAGGTGGCATCCTTTACCTTTTGTAATCCCAGATTCTTTCCTTCAATGATTAAAATTATTTATCTATGACTAGAAAACTTCCCAATAAAATATTACTGTTGAATAAAAGCTTTAATACTTTAAAGAGTCATTTTTATTGTTGTGCTATTACCATTTTCAATCCTATATCTTTCCTTATATTATTTTATTGTTTACATTAATGATTTAAACAAGAGATGGGTTTGTCAGAATTTACCCTAATGCGCCCCTTTGATTTATTTATTTTTGTTATTGAGTATATCCCTTTAAAAAATATTACTTCAATTGTAAAAATTATCTGTACCTGCCAAATGAGAAATAAAAATTATCTCCCTTTAAAGCTTATTACTTCCCTTGGATTTGTTGTTTGACCTTTGACCTTGAAAAATGACCTTGACCTTTCACCACTCAAAATGTGCAGCTCCATGAGATATACATGCATGCCAAATATCAAGTTCAATATTGCAAAAGTTATGGCCAATGTTTAAGTTTTCGGACGGACAGATGGACGGACAGTTCAACTGCTATATGCCACCCTACTGGGGGAATAAAAAAAACACACAAAACTACCTATTAACAAGCAAATTCGTTGAATTGATATCCCCCGCCAATATGCTTCTGGACACAAAAGTGTATATTTGACACTCAAAAAAGCATTTTTTCAAGATACAAAGGGCCATAACTCCGTTATTAACAGATTGTGAACAATGCCATTTGGCGTGCATCATCCTCTTATCAATATATATACTCATATCAGGTTTCAATGAAATCCGCCAAAGCACTTCCAAGATAAAGCTCCAGACGGACGGAAAGACGGACGGACAGACAACGCCAAAAAAATATTCCTCCGCCGATGGGGGGATAAAAAGGTGACAATGAAACAAAAGCTATTACCGTATATGTCCTTATTGACGTGCAATGCGCGTGTTTTTTCAAGACCCCTGCACGTTAAATTTGAACCTCTTTTGCCAACTCCTCACATTTGAACAGTGTAACATTTTCATTTCCTGTCACAACATTTTTTAATCCAATTGTATGACATAGTCTGCTGCAGACCCGCTACATCTCAATGTCCAATTAAATGCAAATCGGCGTGGATCCCAATTTATTTTTAATCGACTTAAATATTTCCCCATTAAGAGACGCTCACCATTAAATTCAGTTTGACCCGGTATTTCACGCCTTCACTGCGTCTAGTTGATAAGTATTTATAGTGTGACAAACAATACATCCGAACGCTCAATAACATACACTTGGCGTCATCGGCGTAAAGCGCATGTGCCACCCATGACAACGTCCTTTCACTGCTGCCTAGCACCCGAGTTACACGCAGTCCTTGAGGAATATACATTGACAAAATACATAATCAATAATGAACAATGTAAATGGTAATTGCTTCACAGAAACAGCGCACTTGTTCCGTTTTGTTTTAAAATCAAATGCATAATTATCGTACGCGATCACGATCACAAAGTTTTGATACAACGCACTACAGTTCAGACTATGATAGCGCTGGTCATTAGACCAATATAATTTGTTTGTCTGTAATGAAAGAAGAAATAAAACGAGTCTATATCTCTATGATTTATCACTCACCTGTGCTGACGACAATAATTATTATGATTGTTGGTTTGTAACCTAGGTAGTATACTCGCAGGGTAGCATATTTACGGTGTCACCGTGTTGCAAACAAAATGGCCACAAAAACGACGTTTTCAGATGTAATGTGCCGCTCTTTAATGGATTACGGGCTACATAAATTTTATCTTATGGTTCCGATAAATTCCGATGAACCCCAGATAAGATGGCCTGCCCGTCTATTAGGGCATGTGCGTCAATTAGGCCATATACGGTATACTCAATATAGAGCTAAAAAAAGCATGCAATTTTTGCTAATACAGTTCACAAGAATCAAGTCAATGCTGTCAACTTGGACAATAATCCCAGATTAAGTGTCACACTGTTGTATCAGCATAACATTTCTTTATGAGATACAGTAATTTCACACTAAACATTTGACTTTCTTATTTACACTCCACTGACTGTGTGTGGCATACCTGAGTTTGAGAGACTAGCACTCAGAGGGTTGGAAAGATTGGCGAGGTTTGCGAGGTTGGTAGCCACTATTTGCCCGTTGGAGGTGGTTAACAACTGGATCTGCTGGTTGCCCCCTGTGGCCATGGATACAGGAATACTGATGAACTGCTGAGTACCATTACCTAGAAATGAAGAATTGGGTTGTTTTTTTATGTTACATGTTCATTACCTTAAGTTCAATGGTTTAAAACACTAATAATTACAAGATATTATAACAAGAGGGCCAAGATGGCCTTAGTTCGCTCACCTGAGAGGAGTCGGTTTATTCAATCTTTACCAAATGTCAAACTTTACCTAGATTTTGTCCAGACAAACATCCTGGTCAAGTTTCATCATTATTGAACCAAAACAATGGCGTATGGAGTGTTTTTGTTTTTGTAAGATTTGACCTGGTTACCTATATTTTGAGTTGACCCCCCTTACCAAACATCAAAACTTGCTTACAAAAATAAATATTTTGACAAAGATTCAAAAATCTGAAACAAAATTGTGACCTCTAGAGTGTTTACAAGGATTTTGTATAAAATAATGAAAATTTAAACAATCTAAGGGCAATAATTATGGCATTAATTAATTGATTTTTGCTCATTATCAAACTTGCCGGAGCAACTTTGATAAAGAATGCTTGAGAAATGTGAATGCTAAAGTGTTTACAGATAGCAGACAAAGACCAATCCTAAAACCTCACCTTAGCAATCAGGTGAGCTGAAAAGTGTGTTTCACCGATCTAATGATTAGGCAAAAAATGTGACTTTTTAAGTGTTCGATCAAAATGTTTCTCTCTAGTCTCTAGTCTCTCTAGAGTGTTCACAAGCTTTTTTTACTATATAAATATAAGAAAACTGCCCCCCCCCTCGGCAGCCATGTTATTCAACTGACCAGATCCATTTTCGAACTCAACTCTTGTATCAACGAAACAAATGTTCTGACCGAATTTCATGAAAATTGGGCCAAAAATGTGATTTTTTCACGTTTTCACTATAAACATATAGAGAAAAATGCCCCGCCCACTGGCGGCCATGTTTTTCAACGGACCGGAACCACTTTTCAACACATCCAACATATCATTAAGGCAAACATTTTGACACAGTTACATGAAGATTGGGCATAAAAAGTGACTTCTAGAGTGTTTACAAAGTTTTTCTTTTTTTTTAACCTAGAGACCTAGTTTTTGACCCAGCATGACCCAGTTTCGAACTCGATCGAGATATCATTGAGACAAATCTTCTGATCAAGTTTCATGAAGATCAGACAATAAATGTGGCCTCTAGAGTGTTTACAAACAAATATGGACGGATGACGGACGGACGGACGACAAAGACCGGTCACAAAAGCTCACCTGAGCAATCAGGTGAGCTAAAAAGGTAAGCAAAATAATTATTCTATGAACAAATGTATTTATGTTTTATATTCAACAAACAAGAATCAGACTAACAATTGCAAGAAATTCGTGAGTAGTGCAAAGGGATTAATATAGAGAAAGGGTAATCTTGAAGAAATAAATCATGTTTATAAATGTTACAAAAGTTTATAAAATGTCTGACTCCGTAGCAACTAATGCGTGCATGTGAAAATGTGATAGAAAAAATCACAATCAAAGTGTGTTGGATAGGTGCAATAGTACATATAAATGCTTAAGGTATGCTTCATGAACAAGTAAAGGCTGCACATAGCACAAAAAAGATTCAGGATTGTAAAGGTGCCTTCTTAGAATTGTTCATTTACTAAGTGAATGGATGTTCTCATAAATGAAAGACATTTGTTACTTAGCAAAGATAAACAACTCATTACAACAATACATTTTTCCCGGTAAAGTGTTTACTTAGTCATTAGGTGAAGAATCTAAGTAAATAAACAGAGACATTTGTAAAACATGCTGCTGCATGTCCACTAGAGCTGTAACGATTCGGTTCGATGCATCAAAATATCGGTTCAACGCCGCAGATTCGATTTCGATACCAATACGGCTAATTTTGATTCGATTCACTGCAATCCCGATTGATCCGCATTTTAAACTTTACTTTCCAAATCCGTTGTTTAAACTTTCTTGCAATTTGAAATACATCATGTGATTGGTCAATAGCCAATATGACGTCCAATGAATGAATGAATAACATGCTGAGCATTACATCAGCTGGTAAAATGGCTTCTTCAACCACGCTGAAAGACGCACCGTCAAAATTAAAAATCAAAAGTATGGAAACATTTCTGATTTCACAAAGGTTCTGATACAAAGGCAACTTGCAAAACGTGTTTTGTTGACGTAAGTTACCCTAAATCGGGAAGCACTACACATTAGAGGCAACATTGAAAAAGAAAACACTCGGTTGATAATTCAGATGTGATTTGTATCAGTTACATTTTGATAACGGAAAGTTACTGTTACTAAATAATACCCATGTGATGTGTTGATCTCATTTTTTTCCTCAATAGATATGGTTTGTTTACTAAATTGTGTGTATTCTGTGAAGACATCAACTGGAAGTTGTTTATATACTTACATGTTGTTGTTGTTTTTTATTATTAAACACATGTGTTACATTGTTCATTTTATGTTTTTATAAAGATAACTCGACAGGAAGTTTTGTTCAATAATTTTGTTACTTATAAGACAATGTTGCGTTTTTAATTTATTTAAAACATAACACACTTTAAATGTACAACATAATAAGTTAATAACAAATACAGAACATATCATATCATGCCCTGGACAAACCAAACATTAAACAGTTTACAAAATAAGCAGTCAATAGTTTAATTAGAATTGAATCGAAAATAATAGAATCGGACCATTTGGTATCGAAATGGAATTGAATGATGGGTGAATTTTTACAGCTCTAATGTCCACCCCTCTTCCCGTCCAAATTTACATTACTTTTTAATAAAGTCACGTACACTTATAAATCACCATGGAAAGAAAGACAAAATATGGTCACAGAACCTGGCTGTAACTGGTTTTTTCTAATCTTCCTGCATAAGAAGTTTAAATTTTTTGGTTGATTTTACATTTTATGCTACCAGTTTCTCAATCTATCCAAAAGTTATGGAATTCAGTGTCTGATGTTCAGACGGTGTTTTATGACATCTTCTTAAGGGATGTTTTACAGGTATTCAAGAATGTCTATTGTACCTAATCAATGCCATTTTAAGAGCCCATATGACCTTGACCTTTGACATGTTGGCCTCAAAATCGATAGACGTCTTCCTTTTCTCCCAAGTAACAAGCCTACTAATGTATAAGGTGGTAGGTCTAAGTGCTTGCAAGATAGCGTACAAAAAAATAGTAAAAGGACCAATAAAACAACCAACCTACAGACAGGCAAGTGCAAAGCAACATTCATGTACATGTACCTCACTTCTTCAAAGGGAGGCATATCAAAGACACTGCAAGATTGTGACTTTACCAGCGGAGAAGGGTATGAGGCAAGATTGTGACTGTACCAGTGGAGACAGGTATGAGACACTGCAAGATTGTGATTGTACCAGTGGAGACAGGTACGAGGCAAGATTGTGACTGTACCAGTGGAGACGGGTATGAAACACTGCAAGATTGTGAATTTACCAGTGGAGACAGGTATGAGGCAAGATTGTGGCTGTACCAGTGAAGACGGGTATGAGGCAAGATTGTGACTGTACCAGTGGAGACGGGTATGAGACACTGCAAGATTGTGACTGTACCAGTAAAGACGGGTATGAGGCAAGATTGTGACTGTACCAGTGGAGACGGGTATGAGACACTGCAAGATTGTGACTGTACCAGTGGAGACAGGTATGAGGCAAGATTGTGACTGTACCAGTGGAGATGGGTATGAGGTAAGATTGAGACTGTACCAGTGGAGACGGGTATGAGGCTAGATTGTGACTGTACCAGTGGAAATGGGTATCAAAGATACTGCAAGATTGTAACTGTACCAGTAGAAACAGGTATAAAAGATACTGCAAGATTGTGACTGTACCAGTGGAGACTGGTATGAGAAGATTGTGACTGTACCAGTGGAGACGGGTATGAGAAGATTGTGAATGTACCAGTGGAGACGGGTATGAGGAGCTGCTGTACAGGGACCTGTCCTGAGGCCCCGGTCTGGCTCTGTAGGGTGTTGCCTGTCAGGAAGAACTGGGGAGGGGAGGCAACCTGGGGCTGGCCAAACAGCTGGCTTGGGTTCGACAGGGATGACATACAACCTGTGTGAAAAACAGGAGAACAGCATAGATTAGCATTACAAAATAAAGTCAGCATTACAGTGATGTAGATATGTGGATTGTGTGTTTGCCCTGCAAACTGGACATCCACGGTGCAACATCACTAAGAGTCTAAGACTGCGCTGTGAAGTTTGTTTAAGAGACAAAAGTACTGGTTCTTCCAGAAAATTGACTCAAAAGCGTCTCTATAAGCCTAAGACTTCAAACACAATCAAGATCAGTTAAATATTTTTTTACTAATTAGCAAATGTACCATGGTCACTCTTCACATCCCCATTGTGGGTGTGATCAAAGGCAGCAACGCCGGGCAAGAACAGGTGGTCAGATAGATTTATCCCCCCTGCTCCCATGGATACCGAGGGTATTGTGAACACAGAGCTGTGGCTTGCCAGGGGTGACTGGGTTGTGGTCGCTGAGAGCATAACATCCTGAAAATAGATTTCAATCATTTTTTTTACTATTCAGAAACAAGGGGACCAAGATGGCCCTAGTTCGCTCACCTGAGAGGAGTCGGTTCATTCAATCTTTACCAAATGTCAAACTTGACCTAGATATTGACCAGACAAACATCCTGGTCAAGTTTCATCATTATTTCATCTGCTAGTCATGATCAATGTACCTATCAAGTTTCATGATCCTAGGCGTAAGCATTCTTGAGTTATCATCCTGAAACCATTTTTCTAAGTTGAGTCACCGTGACATTGATAGCCATTGTGTGAATACGTTTTTTAGCACTGTGACCTTGACCTTTGACCTAGTGACCTGATAATAGATAGCGGTCATCTGCGAGTCATGATCAATATACCTATGAAGGTTCATGAACCTAGGCATAAGCGTTCTTGAGTTATCATCCAGAAACCATTTTACTATTTCAGGTCACCATGATCTTGACCTTTGACCTAGAGACCTGAAAATCAATAGGGGTCATCTGCGAGTCATGATCAATGTACCAATGAAGTTTCATGATCCTTGGCATTAGCGCTCTTGAGTTATCATCCGGAAACCATCTGGTGGACGGACGGACCGACATGAGCAAAACAATATACCCCCTCTTCTTCGAAAGGGCTGGGGGGGGCATAATGAGAAAACTGCCCCCTCCCAGCAGCCATGTTATTCAACTGACCGGAACCATTTTTTAACTCAACTCTCGTATCAAGGAAACAAATGTTCTGAGCAAATTTCATGAAAATTGGGCCAAAAATGTGACTTCTACTGTGTTCACATGTTTTCACTAAAAACATATAGAGAAAAATGCCCTGCCCACTGACGGCCATGTTTTTTCACTGATCCCGACCATTTTCAAACTCGTCCGAGATATCAATAAAACCAATGTTTTGACCAACTTTCATGATGATTGGGCACAAATTGTGACTTCTAGAGTGTTTGCAAGGTTTCTCTATAGCCAAATAGGGAAAACTGCCACTATATATAGAGAAAAATGCCCCGCCCACTGGCGGCCATGTTTTTTCACCGATCTCAACCATTTGCGAACTCGTCCAAGAATCAATTGAACCAATGTTTTGACCAACTTTCATGATGATTGGGCAAAAATTGTGACTTCTAGAGTGTTTACAAGGTTTCTCTATAGCCAAATAAGGAAAACTGCCCCGCCCACTGGCGACCATGTTTTTCAACGGATCGGAACCACTTTTCAACTCAACCAAGATATCATTAAGACAAACATTTTGACCAAGTAACATGCAGATTGGGCATGAAATGTGACTTCTACAGTGTTTACAAAGTTTTTCTTTTTTTGACCTAGTTTTTGACCCCACACAACCCAGATTGGAACTTGGCCAAGATTTCATTGGGACAAAGTTTTGACCAAGTTTCATGAAGATGAGACAAGAAATGTGGCCTCTAGTGTTTACGAGCAAATGATAAAGGACGGACGGACATACGACGGACAAAGACAGGTCACAAAAGCTCACCTGAGGAATCAGGTGAGCTAAAAATAGAAAATCTATGTAAGATACATTCTTGTGCTAAAATACTTAATTTGTGGCTATAAGTTACAGCTATAAATGTCTTAATATCACTTTGTTGGGCTTAAATCTTGGCAGATTAAAAGTCTTCAACTATCAGCAAATACTGAAGTCTCTTATCATTTTTATGAAACCACTTAAAAGCTTAATTTACTTTATATAAAAACAAAATTTCAACATCAGTAAGGCATTGCATTGAATATTTCAGCAACTGGCTAATTCTAGGATATTAAGGCACAATGCCAACCCAATCATTTTGAAAGGAAAATAATAAAATTTACTATTTCTTAACATAACGTATTAATCCAAAGTTAAAATCAAATAAACTAACAACAAACTGTTTCAAAGTAAATTTGTTCGAAATATTTGGTCTTTTGACATCATGGATAGCAATTAAGGCTGAATTTTTGGAAAAAAATCCATACAAAATTTAAGAATTGTGCTGTTTTTTTTTAAGCAAAACACAACATTTACAATATTGATAAAATGTTTTAATTACATATAATAAACTCAAGACTTATAAAAAATATCGAATATATTTAAAATATGGGGGTGGCTTAATTTAGAGAAATGGATGAAGCTATAGGAATGAAGGATTACAGGATTCCATCACATGTATGCAAAACACAATTATCAGAAAGCAAGAATGGTTTGACACAACACCAATAGTCATTGATTTCTGAGAGCTAAACAGTGTCAGTGAACATGGTGCTGCTCTATTATTCAGATTTGCATCATTACTCAACATCCTCTAACAATTTCATATTATGTGCCTCCAGTCAGAGATCAATAAAAAGGATGTGCCAAGAGATTGCCCATAATAATAATGTATTCGTCATTGCATTAGACCATGCCCTGGGAAAGTGTATATTGCTGGTCTATTGGAAATCAATATCCAGGGTTACTGGGAGCCAGACACTGTCAGAAAATCCAATCACAATCTTTGAATAAACCAAGCTAAAGTATTGTATTGATTGTTTTTACTGAATATTCCCATCTTATAAATCCTATATCAACAAGATGAATGTTAGACTAAAATCAAGTTTCAATTACATATAGAAACGAATTAAAATATATTTAATATTCTCCTCATCAATTATAAATTTACCATATTGAATGCATGCTTTTTTATGACTTAATGTGGCTACCTTATGCAGATAATGTCTCAATAGACAACATAAAAATACTGATTACAAATTACAAAATTTCACATAAATATGTAACATATTAAATTTATAGCAGCAAAAATAATAACCTTTAACAAGGGCTGTTTGTAAAACATGCATGCCCCCCTATATGGGCTTTAAGTTGTAGTAGCAGCCATTGTGTGAATACGTTTTTTGTCACTGTGAACGGTGGTGGTGGTGGTGGTGGTGGTGGTGGTGGTGGTAATGGTGGTGGTGGTGGTGGTGGTGATGGTGGTGGAGTAGTAGTAGTAGTAGTAGTAGTAGTAGTAGTAGTAGTAGTAGTAGTAGTAGTAGTAGTACTAGTAGTAGTAGTAGTAGTAGTAGTAGTAGTAGTAGTAGTAGTAGTAGTAGTAGTAGTAGTAGTAGTAGAAGTAGTAGTAGTAGTAGTAGTAGTAGTAGTAGTAGTAGTAAAAGTAGTAGTAGTAGTAGTAGTAGTAGTAGTAGTAGCAGTAGCAGTAGCAGCAGCAGTAGCAGCATTATAATACCAATACTTAAGAATGATCAAATGGGAAAAGGTAACCTAGCACTGGCAGTAAATATGGGGCTCGTTTACAGGTCAGATTTGGAATCTCTGCTGTAAAATGAGATTTTGAATGAATTAAAGGGAGGCAAATCTGTAATAAAAAGAACATGCATAAACTGTAGTTGTTTCCCTTGTTTGAACCATGCTAAATCCTTAAAATGCCTATTTCCAGTAACTGTGACCTTTACCTGTGACCTTGACCTTTGACCTAGTGACCTCAAAATCAATAGGGGTCATCTGCGAGTCATGATCTATGTACCTATGAAGTTTCATGATCCTAGCCCCAAGGGTTCTTGAGTTATCATCCGGAAACCACCTGGTGGACGGACCGACAGACAGACAGACCGACCGACATGAGCAAAGCAATATACCCCCTCTTCTTCGAAGGGGGGCATAATAAACTAGTATAATCAACTTGTATCAATCAATATTATATTTATTTTACAGCATAGTATACATATTATATAGTGTCACCTCTACAGCAATAAGAAATTCACAGTCTTCATGTACATTAATACTGATTGAACACAGAAATTATGAGTCACTCCAACAATTTGTTGAAACAAGATGCTCGTTAAAGAATGCTTAATATCGAAGATATAACAGATATTTCCAAAAGCTGACAAAGACTCATCAGATTTCCGAAAGTGATTCCGAGGCAGCATCAGGTTCTAAACTATGACTCGGGCTTCCTTGGGGAAAACTTATTGTCAACAGAGAGTCAATGACATAGAGGACAATGATGCTGAGGAAAAAAGATCTTTTTTCGTAAGTTATATTTTCAACTATATTCATAGTAATACATGTATGCATTGATGTGGTATACATACAAGATGGATAAGTCTTCTTATAAAATTAAATACATACATTGAGTATGAAAAAATAAATAACATGGAACCACTTGCTTCTAGAGATTGCATAGCTGAATGTCATCAGCACATTTTATAAGTGTATGACCAAGATTGCTGCATTAAATGACAAAGACATGAACTAAACACAAGACTGAATAGGACTGGCCTAAACCCCTCAACAAACAATTGGAAATCTCCAAGAGAATCTCATTTACTTTAATTGTAAGGACTTAAGCTGGCAAAAAGAAAGAAATATATTGCATGGCAGAAGAAATCAATATATTCTCTAGACCATTTTCTGATGGTAAATGGCATAGAAAAGTCTAAGATAGTGGCAGTGGTTGGGTGATTGCAGAGAAGAACACACTAGACTCATATTGACCAAAATCTTTTGTTACATACATAGGGCAATCTTTCAAACATTGTTATAGCCTTTCAACATATACGTTCTTTGAATTGTGACTTGGTTTTGTAATGATTATTCTTGACATTACATCTATGCAAACATACTATGATTGGTTAAATGTTCAAATGGTTTCAATATATCGTGTTTTTCATTACTTACTTAATCATTTACACAATCAGCCTTAAATCAAATAATGGTGAAGATTTCATTATACATTCTATATAATAAAAAAAAACTTTACTTTGTTACAACTGGTAAATTAATAATTATAATTAACGTTCTAAATTTTTTTTTTTAAATCTTATCACATAAATTCATCGACCATTTTAAGAGATTAAATTATTTTTTTAAATGATAAAAAATCATACACAGACACAAAATTAAATTGGAACCATGCCATTCTTCAATGCAATAATTCAAAATCACTAGACCAAATTAAAACAAAAAATAAAATGTCCCCACTAAATTAATAATTAGTTTCTAGTAGCCTGAATAACATTTCACCAGCCACATGTTAATTGTTATCATGGAGGCTGAACCAAACACATTAAATTATAAGGATGAAGCACTCTTTCAGTCCTTTCCCATTTATTTGAATAATTAACCCATTTCACTTTCAAAGAAGAACAATAACCTTACTTCTTACCTGTCGGGTTTCATTTTGATGCCAAATCTCTTGAAGAACCAGATGTTATTTTAATGGAATTTACTTTCAGTGTGTTTGTGTTTCTTTTTATTTGTGTTAAATAAGGTTTCACATTCAAATTTATGACTAAAAAAACAAAAATTTGGATGCGCTCATGACATAGAAATTTTTAATTATTTTGGCTTGCAATATACAACACAATAATCTAACATGTGGCATTTAGAAAATAAAATTTGTTGTATCTGAAATTTACACTTAAATAATTGAAGGTTAAACAAATCACAACACTTTATATTTGTTTACAGGTTTCTATTTTCAATTGCATTTCCAGAGCCAGTTTCTTGGAATGGCTTTCTGTTCTTAATTCAGGATAACATAAATAGGAAAAAAATCCTCTTTATTTTCATTTCCCTCTTCAATCTGCACAAAGGCATACCAGTAAAAATGAAACATTCTTGGAACATTCACTTAAATCAAAGAATATGAAAAACCCATGTTAATCTTAAGGGTTATAAGGAAGCATATAAATTACCACTAAATGTCTTAATTTTCTATTCAAGAATTTATAACATTAAATTGTGATTACTGATGATTGTACAATAAAACATGCTACATAAATAAATGCTTTTCATTACAAACAAACACATTATAATAACTTAATTATTCATACTTACCTTTTTATCCAGATATTTCCCATATAAAATTCAGATATACCGGTAGTCAAACTGCACATGTCCTAATACTTAAATTATAGTCCATATTCATCAAAGAATGATGCAGATATTTTCATTTTCATAAACAATGAATTCCAAAATTGATTCAACATGGCAACCCATTAACAAGGTCTCTAGAAAAAATCTTGAAAATCCGCTACCACATCAAAAATGTTAAATATTTAAGCATATTCCCATCTAATCAAAGTTGAAAGGTAGAACAACTAATGTAGTCACGTTTTATGTTCAGCCCTGGTGATAATGTACATATTTTAGCAACCACCTAGTAGTCTTCCAACCATTTGGAACATAACATTAACATATATATACTAATGAGACAACCCTGCATAATGTATCTACCTGAGCTCTGTAAACATAATGTACGAACAATAAGGTTAAGAATGGTTTGTTTTCAACATGGAATACAATGTAAAACAATGCTTGGAATATGCATTGTTTCGATATCAGAATGTTCATTCTTTAACTTGCGCAAGAAATACCAAACATGACTTACAATTGAAAACATTAAATATTAAAATAGTTTACCTGCTTAATGATCGCAGAGTGTGCCAGTTTGGCAACATCCGTTTTGCTTTCGCCATCGAGGGATTCTGAGACCGTGCCATCGTTTGAATCAGCGTCCATTATCATCTACATTTAATGAATGTTGGGACACTCTTGTGGCTGTGGACCGAAGGCAAGTCGCTGTCTTTTTTGTTATTTTGCCTAGCTGTTCCCCTGTCAAAAGAAAGCACTAAGTAAATCCTATCTGTGAAGCAATTCTCTTGACTTTGTCCTGCTCTATTAGACTGTGAGTGGAAAACATATTGGAAATATGGCTTGGAATCTGCCATGCTTTTATAATTATTGCAAATTAGATTCACTTCCAATATTGCTGCTTACTGAAAAGAAAATGTACATTAATTAGTAATTCAAATAGCAGAAATTTTGAATAATAAATTAATAAATATGCCAGACTAACCCTATGTCACTGGTGGCTGATTATAATAATATAGTACAGGCTGACAACTCATTATGTGATCATAATATCCAAGTACACAAAACAGTCAGAGAAAAATTGATGCTTTATAAAACCAGGGAGGGATGGTGCTTCGACCAATCAAGTCACATTGATTATATGATCCCAGGAAAAATTCCAGAGGATAATTTCTGATGGAATTAGATTCATTGTTGCCATACTGGCGTTGATATGAGACCGCATGGTGTAATATTATTACAAAAAGTTTAAGCTTTGTTTAAAAAAACAGTTCTCTCATGAGAGAATACTTTGACATTCTGAGATTAAATTTGAGTAGAATCTTTGTACCATTTTATTCTATGTGTACATGTATGTTGAATGGATCACTGGGCTACATGATAATGGAGTTGCTGTCAAATCATGTTTAACATTTTTATAAATAATAAACATACATGAATAAATTAAATAAATTAATAAAGGATGAAGACTGTAACTTAAGCCTAACCCCCAATGCACATTGATTCTTTATAAACCAAAACATTGGGTATGTAATAATGTACATTAATGGGGCCTTTTCACCTTTTGACAAAATTAAAAAAAGTTGTTTCAGATTCACAAATTTTAGTTTGAGTTATTATATGTGTGAGGAAACAGTAATACTGAACATTTACAATGCTCTTAAATATCCATTATATGCATCTTTTGATGATTTGAAAACCTGAAAATTATAAAGCGTTGCCACTCGAAACGATTCAATAATTTGGAAAGTTCTGTTGTTGTTGTTTTATTTTGTAAAACTACGAGGATTGCTTATATATTAGTATAAAATACATCCCTCATTGTATGAGCACGGATGGCCAAGTGGTCTAAGTGGTAGACTTTTACGCCAGGACTCAAGGGGGCATTTAATGACAAACTTCAATACATGCCAAAATCTGTGAAAAGGCCCCTTTTAATTAATTTTAAGTTGAGTTTATATTTACCAATAAACTGAGATGTGTCCCAAAACCAAATGACATGTTAACAGTTTGATATATTTTCAAGTGTGCCAATCAATGTCTAAATTTTACGAAGAAAAAGGGCATTGTTTGCGGATTTGGGCAATTTTATAAGTTTGTAAATTAAGTCCATAAAATGGGAACAAAATTCTCATTTGGTCCATTTCAACATCCCTGCCCTTATAAAAGCCTCCCTATCATTTTCTAAAATATTTAAAACGTGGAACTTAAATGCAAATCATTATTATTTGTGCGAAATGAAATAATATTTTTGTTGATTTGGTGGATACACTGATCCACAGTTTAAGCTCCCCATGAACAATTTTTCACAATGTTTTTTTGTTTAATCAAATTAGAGAAGCCGTAAAAGACCTAAATACTCACAGTTATCCACATCATACTTGAAGCATATTTAAAATTAAGCTATATAATGACTTAAATAATTTGCTTACATTAAAAATAAGCAAAACTATTCCAGTGCTCCAGCAATGCCTAGGCAGAATTAGGGCGCAGCACCCTGTCGCCCAAATGTCCCACCCTCGGTCCCACCCTGCCTCCTTTGATCCCCACCATGCCTTTGTTTTATCTGTTCATATTTTAATACAACAAATTTTACTTCAATTCTCTATCACTTAACTTAATGTTCACAGTAAAATTAGTTTTTTTCATCATAGAACAATATTCTTTATAAAAAAACATGCACCCCCTCCTTTGAGTTACTCCCTTTTCTCTCCATGATTTAGTGAGGACACGTATTACAAACCAATATTTTTAGTTCCATTTTAAGGTGAGAAAAAACAATTGACTTTTGATCGGAACCAATTGAATTTTATGGCACTATTTTGAATGGAAATTTTGATTTAAAAGTTAATTTTAAGTCCTTACAGCTTAAGAGAAGTAATGAATTAAAGAAATTGTTGAATATTGTTTATCCTGTCATCAGCTCCGTTAAAAGAACACAGATAGTATTTATCAAAGAAGGACAAACAAAAATCAGCACCAGTGTGGCTTGAAATTGATAACTTTGAACTTATAGGTTATTAACTAAACCACTCTGTCATCCAGAAAATTAAACTGTGCAGTTAAATTTCATAATATGTTAGCAATCAACATGGAATCACTACCCGATAAATTTAACTAACACAATCAGAAACACATTAAATGATTAAATCATTTCACCTTTGTAATTTATCATTTGCTTTATAATTTTATTGATTTCAAAACATCTATGGGCAGCTATTACATGTTTTAAAGAGATAAATATATAACGTAGTTCCATGTTACAATGTTTAAAAGTATAATGTGTGCATTTATTTAAGGGAGGGTATTGAATACCAAAATAAGTATTCTAATATTCACTTTTTCTTTAAATGGAATATTCAAATATTTGCTTGATATAAATCATGTTAATAATGCCTGGTACTTTGCATGTATTTTGATGACATATGTATCAGTTGATATTAATTCCAGCAAAAAACTTTATATAAATCTTCAATTATAAATCATTTATTACAAGTATCAGGCCTATAATTATCCAGGAGACTAGGTAGTGACATGCTAGGAATCAATATGCTGTTAAAGACAGCTAATGAAATGCCTGCGAGAATCTGTTTTCAAAGCATTAATCATCCAACTGTTAACATTGACAGTACCTGGTAAGTTATTGATCCACTTTCACAACCGATTATTGCAGAAATAAATGTTAATGACAGTGATTGCTTCATAACCAGTTGACCATGACCCTACCTTTGTTAGCTACATGTAAATACAAGGCCAAGGGGGCTGTTATCATCTTTTGTTGACATTATGATTTAATATAAAGCATGTGAACCTAAATGTAGACATAAACTTGAATACCGATTTTTTATGACAGAAAACACCAATCTTAAATACTAAGGCATTGTTAGTTAAGTATCACATTTTTATTGTTTCAATGTATTTAATAAATACGAGAAAATAATCGTGATATTTTACACCCATGAAAGTCACATGGAACCACTTATGGTGAGGTATTGATTTTCTGTATCTTTTCTACCACCATCTCATTAGGGAATGCTGCTCTACCAGGCCACAGATAAACATTATAATTAATAACCAAAATGATTCCATTTCCCTACAATAATGTAGGCACTTTTGAATCAATCGCAATGTTGAATATTTGCATCTTCTAATATTTTATTGATCAGTGTATCTTTTAATGAAATCAGTACTGAATTTATGTTGAAGACAATTACTTATGTTAAACTTTTGCATATTAGCCGGTACTACTACTACTACTACTACTACTACTTCTACTACTACTACTACTACTACTATTTTAGGGGAAGCGGGTCGCTACCCTCATGAGGGGGAATTTTTGCGGCATTTCCCTTTTTGGGGGATTTTTTTTTACTTACTCTCTCATTATTACATTTGTACACGTTTGCACTATATTCATTTCTTTTTTCATAATTATGTATGTTTGACAAGATTACATTCAAATAGAATTGAGATATAATAATCATGAGACACATCTTTTTTCTTTTCTTTTTTAAATCAGGGGGATTTTTTTCCCCCAAAAGGAGAAAAAAGTATACTTTTCAGGTGGGGGACTGCAGCCAAAATTCGGCCGCAGATTTGATAGATTGAGGGTCCTGCGTAGAAATGTATAATATTTAAACAGGGGCGTAGCTATCATTTTTTTAGCTGTAGGCCTGGATATGATACATAAAAACGGGGGGTTTCCGAGTGTCCTCCCCCTGAAATTTTTGTAATCCTATAACGCCTGTGGTGAGATTTAAAGCATATCTAGACAAATGATAAGATACGAAAATATAAGACTTTAGCCTGTTTTTCTTTGATATTTTACTGGTTTATCTCAATTTTAGAGAACTAAATTTTACTGTATTATCTGTATACCAGAGACCTAGATTTTAAAACAATATGGAACAGAGAAACATTAAAAAGTGTAACAATCCACTTTTTTACAAGTCAAACCATGGGAATTCTTTCCAATAATGCTGTTTGCATGTCTAAAACGGCACCGTAACCAGGCGCAGATCCAGGATTTCTGGTTATGGGGTGGGATATTGAAAGATTTGCTGGGGCGTAAGCTACACGATTTTAGTGATTTTGAAGGCTTTGACAACCACTTCTCCAGCATGTCACGCCTTATATACTTTCATCAAAGTACCTCCTTATAATGCCAAAAAAGTGCATAGTTTATTGTTTAGGGGTCCAGGGGGCAAAGCCCCCAAGAAGCTCCACGATTTAGATCTAGTTAAGTGTGAAACATCAATGAATTGACTTTACTTTGGCGATTTTAGGGGGGGGGGGCACGCCGTGTCCGCCCCCCCCCCCTGGATCCACCTATGGTAACGTGTTGAGTATTAAACTTACTTATAGTCAATCTTTTACACTTATTGTTCCAACAAGTGCATCAATTACATGAAATCAATATTTATACACTTAACAGAGGCAAATGTGTTGATGATTTCATCGATCTAAACATCCGTTTCTCTGTGAATGTTTAGGAGTCCTAATTCAGACAGCCTTTCACCAGACATGGTGCTTCTCATGTAGATCTATGTAAACTTGTAACAGCAAGTCACGTGAAACAAAGCGAGCTAGAATCTATGCACATAGAAAGAAGTAGAGTTGATAATTGGAAGATATGTCCTTTTAACACGACCAGAATCCATTGTCTGAGGATTATGTCAATATGAAATGTAGATTTCTAACACCTCAGCCCCCTAAAGGTCAACATTTTAATGCGTTTTCCGAAGTTGAAGCATTTTTATTTTTTTCATGTGTCAAAAAAAATTGTAGGCCCGAGCCTGCTGTGCATAATAGCAGCTACACCCCTGTTGAATATTTATAACATTTCAAGTTACTATGATGAAGATTATCATTGCTTCCGTCATACTTAAATTTATATGTGGATGTATTCATAAAAATCAATAGCTAGTATTGCCCACTCAAAACCAGTTGCTGAAAATGTATAGGGTCATGATTTATTAATGGTTTTTTTAATTCAATGTTTGTAAGTATAAGCCACTCTACCATGGCAAATTTTGTTTCAAACTTAAAAGTACATTATACTTTTGTATTACCATGCATATCATGTGTACAATAACATTATATTAAAAACTATTTAATACAAGACTGATTTTACTAAATGTAATAAAATGGTATAAATAGTATTAGTAATTAGTTCACAAAAGAGTAAAGTTAACATAACATAATCAGTTAAACTTAAGTAAGATGCTAATTCTACATCAGATTCAATAATATGTAGGGTTGCCATGGTAACCCAAAGAATTTCTAAAAATAACTCAACCGCTCTCAGGCTTGCCTGTGACTACATTATAATGTACATCACATTATCAATATTAATCTACTGCTAATAAATTATCATAATCATAACATTAAAAACAGCAGGAAAAATGCAACATTTTTCAATTAAAAAGCATGAATGCAAGGAAACAAAACATAAACATTAAATGACCAGATGATTCGGTAAAAACCATCTTTGTTGCTGCTGAGTAATTGCTGCTGATGCAGAGCGTGGCACCATTTTCAGAATTGAACCGGATAAATTATGCAAATATCATATACATAAATATGAGATAAAATATTAGTACTTACCGACTAAGGTTTTTCTGTGTTTTATGATTATGGCGACTTCATTTTCTGTCGTTTGGTAACCGTTGTACACAGGATGCTGCTGAAATGTTCCTTTGTAGATGCGAGGACGGCTTCTGACAGCAAAATTCCAATAAAAATATAAGGGGGTTGTCAAAACCATTAAAATAATAACGCATTTAGTGGACTTTCAGAATGGGCTAAATATCTGAGCAATTTAAAAAGAAAATAAATTTAAGAATTTAAACTCATTAATCATAGAACTTCGTAGTGACAATAAATCTGTAGACAACAATTTACAAAAATAACTTGAAAGGCTAAATACATTTTGAGCCAACCCCTAAATTGACTAACGAGCACCTGTCGAACAATTTACAAAATAGTTCGGATATTCAGTCATTAGTTTAACAAAGCACTGTTAGAAATAAACTTTTCTTTCAAATAAATACAAAACTGAATGTTTTGGTGATGCATTATTACTAAATAAATTCATGTTTCAAAATGAGTGATCTTTTTTTAACAAACCAAAATACTTGGTCATGTGACTTGTAGCTTAAACAAAATGGCGACAGCTTCTCATGGGGAAGTGCAAGACGAAATAAAACCAGTTAGTTTATATTATTTGCTTGTAATTTGTTTATACAAAAGATTGTGTAAAGATAACTAAAGAAATAATTTGGGATCATATCTTTATAATCACTTTTCTAAGTGAATGCAGCTTGTTTTATTTATGAACTCGAAAAACGTAAGTTTCGCCCCAATATATTTCGTACCATTGTATTTCCTGGTGTAGAGATGCAAACTCCTCGAGGTTGTTACCCCCAAATGAAGGTCGACTGTACGCACTTAATTCACATCACAGATCCTAAATATTTATATTAATTATAATATCATGAAATTGGTTCAAGTTTTTACCAATGATGAACTTTTGTATCCGTATAGTGTATAGTTTAACTGTTTAAAGCGACAAATGCATTGGTTTTTTTTCACCATTTTGGGAATGGGGCCAGGTCCCTTTGGATTGGGAAAATTTGTGGCTTTTTTACCTAAATGGGGAAATTAGTGTTGTTGTTGTTTTGCTAAAAATGCTTCAAAATTGAGAAGTTTTTTCAGTATTATATTGATGGGAGTTAAACAAAATATTGAGATCTTAAAAAAAGGTTTTTGGAAACCTTTCATTGGGAATTTCTAGCTCCCATTTATGAAAAATATATACTTTTTGTCCATTGAGAATGGGGCCGATTACCGAACATGGTTTTGAATTAAAAAAAATACTGAAATGTCTAAAAATAAAATCAATGCAAATCACACCCAAACGGTATTTTACTCACCATCATATTATAGCATCACGGATCACATGGTTTATGATTGGAACCAGTCAAATCTATGCCTTTAGTGTAGTACAAAATGATACTGTGTTGTATGATTATTTATGTCATGTTTAAAATCTTGCATAAGTGATGATTGTTTATTATGATATTGAATATGGTAATCAAAATCATCATTGTTTGGTTACTGTTCATAGTTATAGTATTATTTAATGAATTCTTTGAGCAGCAACCTGGAGAATCATGCATTATAAAGCAGGCAGTTGTAATATTGCAATAAGGCCATTCTTTAAAATGGATTGGTTGGAATAACCCTACCGACCTGCCAAAATGGTGAAGACCCAAAAGTTTTTTGATATGTGGATACATTCACAAGAAAGACATACATACTGGTGTTTGTTTGCCTGATATGTCTTCACAGCAACACACTTTTTTAAGATAGGTCCTCTGTATCAAGCTGTTATTTTAATCTATTGTAATATATCGGTCTAAGGATTCAGATTATTTACTACATGCAACATAATGTAAAAAAGACTCATGTTAAAAAAAAAATTGCTATGGACTTAATTACATGCTGCGTTTTCCCAAAGATTATGTTTTTAAGGATGACTTAACTTGTTTTCCCTGTTGTGGATATTCTTAATTTAAAATATGAGTACTTATGAGGTATTTTCATATTGTGTGTGACAGTATTAACATATAAACAATGAAGAATTTATTACTACTTCCAGGTCGCAGAATCCAGTGACTCAGAAGAAGGGTCTGAGGAAGGATCTGATGATTCTGATGAATATGTAAGGGTTATAGATATTAGAGCCGCGCTCTTGGGAATCAGGGCTTAATGTATGTGCATAAAGTGAATTCTGCACAGGCGAATCAAGGATGACACTTTCTGCATTGATTGTATTTTTTAAGACGGGATTTTCTGTACAGGAAAAAAAATATCATAAAAGTGGAAAGTGTTGTCCCTGATTAGCATGTGCAGACTGCACAGGCTAATATTTGATGACACTTAACGTTTATGCATTAAGCCCTATTTTCTCAGAAATAATCTCATGTTATTTTTAGCTCAGCGTTTTCGGAGCAAACACAAGGTATTGACATAGCCAGCTCGTCGTGTCATCCGCTGTCCGCGTCGTGCTAAAACCTTAACATTGGCTCTAAAATCAAAGTGCTTCCACCTACAACTTTGAAACTTCATATGTAGATGCACCTACACACCACACCCATTTTGGGGTCACTAGGTCAAAGGTAAAGGTCACTGTGACCTCTAAAAAAAATAATTGTGACAAGCTTTCATTTATTCAAAAATGCACCCGTAGCCGAGCGTGGCACCCGTAATGCGGTGCTCATGTTGTAAAATTGAAGTCCATGGTTATTTTAAGAGCTTTTCAATTTATCCATTTTGGTCAGTAGTTTAAGTTCAAATTTTGAGAAACAAATAACTAAATGTTTAAACAAGCACATAAAATAAGTTTTTGAAGAAGTCTGCCTTCATGCATGTGTTCCATGATATCAAACTTAAAAAAATCTGATTGTGGAAATGTTTTGTTTGTTAAAGATATGAAAGGTTAAAAAGGTTAAAAAAGAAACATGAAGCTGATTCTTTTCATTCTTTTAACTGAATTAACATCAAAAGACTTAAACCATATATTAAATACACCTTCCTTGTTGTAATTAGAAGTTTTTGACACAAATAATTATTTGATTTCCACAACACCATAACTTTCGTTTAAGCTACTTGACTATATTGATTTTAAAGCCTTTTTTATTGTTAAAGCCACACACCTTGAAATGAAATACATGGCATAGTAAATTTAAGTATAAATAAGAAGCATATTTTATATATGTCAATTAAAATATTATCTGGTGGTTACAAGGTAGGAATCCGTCTCTTTTGCGCTTTAAAACTTAAAAATAATCGCTTTTGTCGAAATGGACGTATACGTCTAGAAATCCTACTTTCGGTTTTAAAAGTGATACCGTTTGAAAAATAATAAATTACTTGCTAACTAGGCTATAGATTTAATTTTATCTTTCTCAATTAGAATGTATCTGGTGGTTACAAAGTAGAAATCCGTCTTTTTGCGCTTCAAAACTTAAAAATAATCGCGTTTGTTGAAATGGACGTATAAGTATAGAATTCCTACTTTCGGTTTTAAAATAAAAAAATTAAAATTACTTGCTAACTAGGCTATAGATTTAATGACAATTTTGCACACTTTCAAATTACATCCATATGTATTGATTAACATGTACTTCATTTCAAGGTGTGTGGCTTTAATGGAATTAAACCCAGCTATAACTTTATTACAATCATGTATTAATTGAATTTTCCAGTATTTCATTCTTAAAGTCAGCAGCATTAATTTTTTTAAATAGAAATCAATCAGAAATTAATATAATATAATAAATGTGATATTTGTAATTATTATTTTTATGATATAGGTCATCGATACTTGCAAAATTCTACATGATTAAAAGGTTATTTTGATTTGTAGATAGTTTATTGTTAACTAGTCTACACGCGTTGTCGTTTCAGGATATTGAACCACAACTCAGATATGACAGAATATCCAACGATCTTCAGAGCATCCTCTCCAAGGACTGTGCCAGCTGTCTTGCTGTTGATTCAAAGGTAGAAATATGAGGGGCAGTTTTTGTGTATAGCTAAATTGTCATTAACACCAAAATCCAGTAATGTTATAAATTCATGTTACATCCAAGTAGATCAAGCTTGTCTTTTAATGACTCAAAACTATTTTTTGAATCTCACGATAAAGTTATTATCATTTATTGAGTAAATAAAAAAACATAAACAATGTAAACATGTTGAGGAAGAAATCACTATTTATTACTGCTAGTTTTACAAGAAAAAACTATTTTGTAATTGTATATGAATCTAGTTTTGAGAAAACGGGTCAAATGCAATTGTGTAAAGTTTCATTCCAGAATAGCTTGTTCTGACTGCTCAGGCTAATCAGGGATGACATTTTACACACATACATTAAACCCCCTCATCATAGAGCGAGGATCATTTCAGTTTCTTGCCCTGGGGACACACTGGGGTTCAATATACATCCTGGATTTCCTGGGAAACAAGATACCTGGGAAAACATATCAAACAGTAAGTGAATTATGTATTGCACTGTAGGTGTTTAATTTCAAATTTCACACCATGGTAGATAGGATAAAATAGAATTTAAGTAATTTAGTTTGATTTCGTATGTTTCTAAGACTATTTATGAAAGCTTTGTTTCTGTGTTTGTTTTCTAATTATTTAGAAAACAAAAATTTAGTACCGAGTCACTGAAAATACATGGTACCTTAAATTGCAATCATGTTAAAATTGATCATCAATGATTATTATTATCCCCATGCTTTTTGAAAAGCGTGGGGATATTGTGGTTATCTCCGCTGTCCGTCTGTCTGTCTGTCCATCCATCCTGGCCACTATCTCCTCCTACACTATAAGCACTAGAACCTTGAAACTTACACACATGGTAGCCATGAGCATATGTGCGACCCTGCACTATTTGGAATTTTGATCTGACCCCTGGGTCAAAAGTTATGGGGGTTGGGGTGGGGCCAGGTCAGAGATTTTCACCAATTTTTATGCCCCCAGTATGGTGCATTGGCCATAACTTTTGCAATATTGAAGATAGCAACTTGATATTTGGCATGCATGTGCATGGAGCTGTACATTTTGAGTGGTGAAAGGTCAAGGTCATCCTTCAAGTTCAAAGATCAAAACAACAACTCCAAGGGAAGTAATAAGCTTTAAAGGGAGGTAAGTAATGAACCTGCCAAATGATATAAAAAAATTAAGTAAATCAAAGTGGCGCAACAGGGGGCATTGTGTTTCTGACAAACTCAAAGGTAAAAAAACAAATCCAAGGGAAGTAATAAGCATTAAAGGGAGGTAAGTTATGAACCTGCCAAATGATATATTTTTTTTAAATAAATCAAAGTGGCGCATGAGAGGGTATTGTGTTTCTGACAAACACATCTCTTGTTATGTGTTATTTTACATAACTTCTTCATTTCTACACTGCTTCACTTCCAATTAATACTGAACATCTCTTATGACAATACGGTCAATTTCAAGTATGCATGGCCCCGTCACCAATCCTGGGGTGCCCCCTGGGTCAAACATGCGGCGTGGGGATACGCGTCGGCCTCTGCCGCGCCATTTCTAGTTATTATTATTATAATTTGATTAACTCACTTGGATACTTAGTTTTATGCCCCCGGTAGGGTGGCATATAGCAGTTGAACTGTCTGTCAGTCAGTATGTCAGTCAGTCTGTCCATCTGTCCGAAAAAAACTTAAACATTGGCCATAACTTTTTCAATATTCAAGATAGCAACTTGAAGGTCAAGGTCATCCTTCAAGGTCAAAGGTCAAAATAAAATAAAATTCAAAGCGGCAATCTCATGAAGCTGCACATTTTAAGTGGTGGAAGTTCAGGGTCAAGGTCATCCTTCAAGGTCAAAGGTAAAAAAATAATATTGTTTTTTTTTCAAAGCGGGGCATTGAGTTTCTGATGAAGACATCTCTTGTTAGATATTAAACTATTTCACACCAAAAGAGCCTATGCATGGTTTAACACATGATTGACATTCAACTCAGCTCATTATATTTGTGTTTTTTCAATAAATGCAAAGTTATTCTTTAACAATAAAAAGGGATTGGTTTATTCTTAAATATCCATGATTAGTCATTGCATCATTCAAATTGCCCTTTATAATACATAAACATAAATTTAGACAATTCACATCTCGATATGTTTGGTTATGATTTTCAGCACACCTGTACAGTGAACCAGATAAGCCTTGACAAGAATGGTGACTTTGTTGCTAGCTGCTCGGATGATGGCAAGGTAACTATTGTTATATTGCATCAGTCTTAATATGCAAACTAAACAACTATTTTACTTGAATTAATCAAACAAGCTGATGTAGAGTCAACAGTGTAGATTACCCTTATTTGGTCACGAAGCTTATTGTTTGAAATTGATGCAAGGATAAAGACAATTATACACTTAAATTCTTGCACATTACTTATTTTAATTGTTCATATCCTTTCACAGTAGTAACATACCAGGCTAAGAATCAGAGACTCCTACAAATAAATTGATTTAATACTATGTAGACTGAAGTTAAGATTAGTAAACAAAATGATTTCAGGTTAAGATTCAAGGTCTTTACTCCGATGTGGACGACCAGTCCGTGACCTTTGACCGCCCAGTCAAGTCAGTTGCACTAGACCCGGAATACTACAAGGCGTCCAATCGAAAGTTTGTTACCGGTGACGACCGCCTGATTCTTAATGAGCGCAGCCTATTTAGTCGTCACAAGATGACCGTGTTACACCAGGGGGAGGGAACTGTGAGGACCATTAAGTGGCATGGAGACTTCATTGCATGGTCCAACAACGTGGTAAGCTTCTACAGTACACATTTCCATATTTGTGCATTTTTGCCAATTATTAAAGACACAATCTCCTTATAATGTTGACTTCTGTATTAATAAAAACTAGAAATGGCGCGGCAGAGGCCGACGCGTATCCCCACGCCGAATGTTTGACCTAGGTGTGCCCCAGGGTTGGTAATGGGGCCATGCATAGCTGAGATTGACCGTATTGTCATAAGAGAAGTTCATCATCAATTAGAAGTGAATTGGTGTAGAAATGAAGAAGTTATAGTAAAAGGCAATTTTGGGTGGGTGTGACATATGTGGGCAGGGCGCCCCAGGGTTGGTAATTGTGCCATGCATAGTTGAGATTGACCGTATTGTCATAAGAGAAGTTCAGTATCAATTTGAAGTGAATCGGTGAAGAAATGAAGAAATTATAGTAAAAGGCAATTTTGGGCGGGTGTGGTCTATGTGGGCGGGGCCCCAGGGTTGGTAATGGGGCCATGCATAGTTGAGATTGACCGTATTGTCATAAGAGAGGTTCAGTATCAATTTGAAGTGAATCGGTGTAGAAATGAAGAAATTATAGTAAAAGGCAATTTTGGGTGGGTGTGGTCTATGTGGGCGGGGCGCCCCAGGGTTGGCAATGGGGCCATGCATAGTTGAGATTGACTGTATTGTCATAAGAGAAGTTCAATATCAATTTGAAGTGAATCGGTGTAGAAATGAAGAAATTATAGTAAAGGCAATTTTGGGTGGGTGTGGTCTATGTGGGCGGGGCCCCAGGGTTGGTTATGGGGCCATGCATAGTTGAGATTGACCCTAATGTCATAAGAGAAGTTCAGTATCAATTTGAAGTGAATCCGTGTAGAAATGAAAAAATTATAGTAAATGGAATTTTTTGGTGGGTGTGGCCTATGTGGGCAAGCGCCCCAGGGTTGGGATTGGGGCCATGCATAGTTGAGATTGACC
Organism: Dreissena polymorpha; assembly: GCF_020536995.1. NCBI lineage: Eukaryota > Metazoa > Mollusca > Bivalvia > Myida > Dreissenidae > Dreissena > Dreissena polymorpha. The sequence continues at coordinate 27,566,943 of NC_068367.1, forward strand.
CTAATGTCATAACAAAAGTTCAGTATCAATTTGAAGTGAATCCGTGTAGAAATGAAAAAATTATAGTAAATAGAAATTTTTGGTGGGTGTGGCCTATGTGGGCGGGGCACCCCAGGGTTGGGAATGGGGCCATGCATGGTTGAGATTGACCGTATTGTCATAAGAGAGGTCCAGTATCAATTTGAAGTGAATCGGTGTAGAAATAAAGAAGTAAATGTAAAATAACCTAAAAAAATGAGTGATAATTTCTGACGCGGCCCCACCCCAACCGCTATAACTTTTGACCCAGGGGTCAGATCAAAATTCCAAATAGTGCAGGGTCGCACATATGCTCATAGCTACCATGTGTGTAAGTTTCAAGGTTCTAGTGCTTTTAGTGTAGGAGGAGATAGTGGCCAGGACGGACGGACAGACAGACAGACAGACAGACGGACGGACGGACGGACGGACGGACGGACGGCGGAGATGACCACAATATCCCCACCTTTTTTTCAAAAAGCGTGGGGATAATAAACACCAGGTTTATTAGTTGGATTTTCGAAACAGTCTTGCAGATCATGGTTTGTTGTCAAATAAATCATGGGGGGAAGTTTAGATGCCTAATGGTTAAGTCAGGAGTTTGCTGCACTAGTGATTTGAGACCATGCATCTAATCAACAGGCTATGGGTTATTTTGGCAATAAACTATGACCTTCAAGTATTACTTTGATTCTAACAGGGTTAATATAAAAGAAATACTGTTTTATTGTAAGCTATAACAAAAACAACCATTTGTGAGATAAATGTATTGGCTAACCTGTTTGTTTTTAGCATACTCTTGGAATGTGTTGGCTCTGCCCATAATCATTGCAGATTCAGCTGTTTATGTTTGATTGCTTTCTTAATATTTAGTATGTAAGTTTACGCATGCTGTGTTAGAATCTTTTTTTGATGAATTTCAGAGCTAAGTTCTTATAGTTTAACATTTTGACGCATTTGTATTCCCTTAGAAAATTACATTTAATTAAATACCTTTCTTACTAAATTCAAGTTTTAAAGGCTTCATTTCCAACCCTTACTTAGTGATGAGCAGCAAACAGCATAAAACCTGAACAGACTGCAAGTTACTTGCAGGCGGTTCTGGTTTTATGCTGGTTGCAAAAGCCATTTTTACTTTGCTTCTTATGGGGGAAAGGGTTAAAGAAACTCTTTTTTTTACAGGCAGTGCAAATGTACGACATGTCCACCCGATGCAGAATCACCTCTATCTCCAAGGACCATAAGTAAGTGCAGTCTCACAGCACATGTGAACCTTGCGTTAGGAAAACAGGACTGTATGCATGTGCATTGAGTGTCGTACTAGATTTGAATGTGCAGTATGCGCTAACTAATCAGGGACAAAACTGTCTGCATGTATGATGTTTTTCATTTAAATTTAGTCTCTCTTTAGCTGAAACCCAGTTTAGGCGGAGCGTATCCTACCTGATTAGCCTGTGCAGATAACACCGGCTACTCTGGAATAACACTTTAAACACATGTATTTAGCCCACTTTTCTCAGAACAAGAAACATAGTCTTTAAGTTCCAGTAAAAAAATGTACAAAAATAAAATGTTGATCTTGCACAGGGCCATAATTAATTTTTTTAACTGGAGGTTTGAACTTCCTGGCTTCTGCTGTTGGATGTTTGGGAAGTATTGAAGTTTGATGCTAAATAAACATGTTTATTACAATATTCTAAGCATTGATCGATACTTGATATTTAGCTATTACAGTCATGTTCCTTATGAATATCTAAGCAATCAAAATACAAGCGCAAATGCAAACACTTAAAATAACAAAGAAATATTATGTTATGGTATCTATTGTTTCATACATGTGTTATCATATAAATTCTGTAAGTAAAATGGGTTGATACCTCTGGTGTCATTGTGCATGTACACTAAGTCCACTCAGTGACCATAGCTCTCAAATTGTGGAATACTGTGATCTTTTCTTTAGTTACTCAGAAATACAACAAACATAGATCATTTTTAAACAATCTAAACACTAAATTATAATGTACACATTTACAATGTACAAACTTATAATGTACAAAACTTATAAGAAAGTACAAACTTATAATGTTCAAACTTATAATGTCCTATTTCTTAAACATTTAATGGACAAACTCATAATTCACACATATCATTCACAAACTTATAATTTTGAAACTTATAAAGCACAATTTTATAATGCATAAACTTATAATTTACAAACTTATAATTTACAAACTTATAATTTACAAACTTATAAAACTTATAATGCACAAACCTTTAATTTACAAACTTATAATGCACAAACTTACAATGCACAAATTTATAATTTACAAACTTATAATTTACAAACTTATAATGCACAAACTTTTAATTTACACACCTATAATTCACAAACTTATAATGTACACACTGCTATATTTCAGCTTCCGCCCTGATCTTCACCCATGTAACCTCCATTGGAAGGATGATCGCACCCTGCTGGTTGGATGGGCCAATGCTGTCAAGGTAACTGTTGTGTGTAAATGTCATTGATATAAAAGTTGTGCATAAATGCAGGCATGAATTTCTTACAAAACAATCATCATACAATTTCAATGTGTTTACATGTAATTGCAAAATTTGTTATGGCAAATTAAATATACATTTTAGCTCATCTGAGCACAAAGTGCTCATGGTTAGCTTTTGTGATTGCATTTTGTGTGTCATGCATTGTTGATCATTCATCAGCGTTGCCTTGTAAAAACTCTAGGTGCAACATTTATTTCCAATCTTCTTGAAACTTTATCATAGCTTTTGTCCCAAATGATATCTCACCCAAGTTTGAAACTGAGACATGTGTGATTATTGGGTTGCTAGGTTGCGAGGTCAAATTAAGGAAAAGGCTTGGGAACACATATGTTGAGGCCACATTTATTTGCCCATCATCGTCAAAAGCGTTAAAAATGTTAGTACCAATGATATCTGTGAGGAATATGAAAGTGGCAAATGAGTGGAGAGAAGCTTTTCACTAGGTCAAATTAGAGACAAGGTTGTGAACACGTTAGAAGTCTCAATTTTATACGCACGTTATTTTAAAACGGGACATATTATTGTTTTACCCTTTGCGAGCGGCGGACGGTGTCCACAGCAGTGTCCGCTCTCTAATTCTAATAGTTTTCATCCGATCTTCACTAAACTTGGTCAAAAGTTGTGTCTAGACAATATCTAGGTGAAGTTCGAATATGGGTCATGCCGGGTCAAAAACTAGGTCACGGGGTCACTTAGTGCATTTCAAGGATTAAGCATGGTGTTCGCTCTCTAATTGAAGTAGTTTTCACCCGATCTTCCCCAATTTGGTCAGAAGTTGTGTCTAGATGATATGTAGGTCAATTTAAAATATGGGTCATGCTGGGTCAAAAACTAAGTCACGAGGTTACTTAGTGCATTTCAAGCATTTAGCATGGTGTCCGCTCTCTAATTGAAGTAGTTTTCATCTGATCGTCACCTTATTATGCCCCCCTTCGAAGAAGAGGAGGTATATTGCTTTGCTCATGTCGGTCGGTCGGTTGGTCGGTCGGTAGGTCGGTCGGTCCGTCCACCAGGTGGTTGTCGTATGATAACTCAAGAACGCATATGCCTAGGATCATGAAACTTCATAGGTAGATTGATCATGACTAGCAGATGACCCCTATAGATTTTGAGGTCACTAGGTCAAAGGTCAAGGTCACGGTGACCCGAAATAGTAAATTGGTTTCCGAATGATAACTCAAGAACGCATACGCCTAGGATCATGAAACTTCATGGGTAGATTGATCATGACTTGCAGATGACCCCTATTGATTTTGAGGTCACTAGGTCAAAGGTCAAGGTCACGTTGACCCGAAATAGTAAAATGGTTTCCGGATGATAACTCAAGAATGCATACGCCTAGGATCATGAAACTTCATGGGTAGATTGATCATGACTTGCAGATGACCCCTATTGATTTTGAGGTCACTAGGTCAAAGGTCAAGGTCACGGTGACCCGAAATAGTAAAATGGTTTCCGGATGATAACTCAAGAATGCATACGCCTAGGATCATGAAACTTCATGGGTAGATTGATCATGACTCGCAGATGACCCCTATTGATTTTGAGGTCACTAGGTCAAAGGTCAAGGTCACGGTGACCTGATAAAATGGTTTCCGGTTGATAACTCAAGAACGCATACGCCTAGGCTCATGAAACTTCATGGGTAGATTGATCAAGACTCACAGATGACCCCTATTGATTTTGAGGTCACAAGGTCAAAGGTCAAGGTCACGGTGACCCGAAATAGTAAAATGATTTTCGGATGATAACTCAAGAACGCTTTTGCCTAGGATCATGACACTTCATAGGTACATTGATCGTGACTCGCAGATGACCCCTATTGATTTTCAGGTCACTAGTTTATTCTGTTTTCACACTGTCCAGTAAAGAGACTCACAAATTGAATTTTTGACACATGTTCATTCATAATGATGTATAAGCCTTTGTTTCTGTGCCAGTAAATACTATGTTTATGGAAATGACGTGAGAACTCAACATTTAAAAAACCAATGTAATATGATATGTAATATTATATGGCAACAGGACAGTTGTGATTTGCTGGGTCAATTCTATTTAGCTTGACCATCCAAGCGGTTGATAGCTTTGACAAACTGGTGGTCTGAAACATTGAGAAAATGTCACGATTCACTGACAATAAATCAAACATGTAATTCTTGCTACGCAACTTGCATTTAATTTTGTCAATTCAAATTATACATAAAAATATAATTAATTTTTAATCTGCTTGTTAATTGAAAAACAGCAACACAGTTTGTATGTATAAAACAATGTTAATACATAAATAGGATCAAGCATATTAAAATATCAACTTAGATTTAGTTTCCTTTACTGTACAGGATTTGTAAAGTTAGGTTAATATTTGTGTATTGAACAAAAATAAGAAAGAAAAGTGTAAAGAAAAGTTAATTTGGGGATGTTCTATCCAAACCCTGAGAGTTCAGATTTCCTCAAATGCCAAGTAAAGATTGTAAATTTCAACCCACTTCTCTGGTTAGTTTTCAGAGGCACATTAATTAACTTTTGAGCTTAGTGTCTCATTTGTACATGCATTACTGTATTAACTCCAAATCAACTAGTACAAGTGGTAGGCCAGTATTACATGGACTGGTGTTCACTGTTTACACAGTTTCACAACCCCATCTGATACTGGTCAGTATCTTGGCAAGTGGCCAAAGTTGGGAGTGGAATTAATGGTCTATTACATAACTGACTTCTGTGTGTGATAAACACATGATACTGGTCATGTGGTCAAGTTGCACTTGTATACATTTGCCCAATACACAACACTAGCCTTGGCTATTTTTAATCAGATTGCATTGCTATCTATGGTGGTCATTGACTAGGGGAGTTAACTGCTATAAATAACATGTTTCATTACCATTAATAAATAAAACATTACAAATTGTGTGCACGTTTCACATATTGTCAAATAAGTCAAAATGTGTGAAAGGAATCCAAAAAATCAAAGACTCAATCATATAATGGATATAATTGATTAGTATAGGTCCTGATTTGTTTTTGCACTATTAATTGGATACATTTCACAGGTCATTGACATACAGTGACAAAAAACATATTCACTCAATGGCTGTTACTACAACGGAGAGCCCATATGGGGGGCATGCATGTTTTACAAACAGCCCTTGTTTGGTCAGAAGTTGTTAATAGATGATATGTAGGTCAAGTTTGAATATGGGTCATGCCGGATCAAAAACCAGGTCACGAGGTCACATGGTGCATTTCAAGCATTTAGCATGGTTTCCGCTCTCTAATTGAAGTAGTTTTTATCTGATCTTCACCAAATCTAGTCAGATGTTACATCTAAATGATATCTAGGTCAAGTTCAAATATGGGTCATGCCGGGTCAATAACTAGGTCTTGAGGTCACTTAGTGCATTTCAAGCATTGAGCATGGTGTCCAAAACCTTCGAACAGGCGTATCTTGTGACAGTTTGGCACTCTTGTTTCCCAAATCATAAAACTTGCGCATATCATTTATTTTTATAATATCTTGCGTTTGAAAATAGTTTGGATCTCTTAAAAAACTTCCATGGAAATACCTTGCTGCATATGACTGCATGTATAGTGGAACCATGTGATTACTCTGGAAGTCACAGTTTTTTATCAGTCAGTTGAAAAACGTTGGCACCAAAGGGGTTGGGGGTGGGGGCTCTGCAGTTTTCCTTAAATGAGTCAAGTGAAGTGGGTTTTTTATGCCCTCGAAGGAAGGCATATAGTGATTGGACTGTTCGTCCATCTGTCTGTCCGTCACACTTTGCGTTTAGGTTTCCAAAAATGCTCAAAACTTTTATGTCGCTTCAGATAGCTATTTCATATTTGGCATGCATGTGTATATGGATAAGGTCTTTCCATACGCACACAAAATTTGACCCCTGTGACCTTGACCTTGAACTTAGGGTCCGCGTTTAGGTTTTGAAATCTGCATTTAGGTTTCGAAAAAAGCTCATAACTTCTATCAAGCGTTTATAGGGGGCATAATTCATCCTATGGTGACAGCTCTTGTTCATCCTCTATATATCACAGATCTAGAAATATTTTCCAGTCCTTCTGACCTGAATACTCGAAGTGTAATAACCTACATGTACATGTTACTATATTGGAAAGGTTTTATTGAAGTATTTCCTATTATCAAAAGCTATTCAAAACTATGTGCTTAGATTTAATATATATATGTCATATAATAATTTTATCCAATGTTTCATTCGCTGAACTGTTTGCATAAGATTAGATTGATTAAAAAAAATCTGTCTGTGTGTCTGTATTATGTCTGCAGTATAACACAATAATTAAAAAAAATATTTGCTTAGAAGATTATTTTGTTCAATTGATATGTATTTAAATTATATGGAGTTGGTTCCAGTCCATTTAAAGGGGATAGGGGAATTTTCTTACATTGCAAACAAGTCACAAATTTACCCAAATGTAATTATACTGGCTCAGAACATTTTATTTTATGATAAGAATGTCTTGAGAGAGTTTGGAGATTGTCCATTAAAATCACACGCTGCCAAGAAGTGATTCAGTTTTCTTGGTAATTAGTGAGTAAACATATGTATATCAGACTTGTATTTGATACATGTAATTACAAAATGGACAATTAGACGCCATCTTTTTTGCCTAATTTTCAATTTTGTCTGGCCATTAAGCCCAATAATGGTTTTGCCTAGATAAAAAGTGTTTTATGAGGGGTAAAATAACTTTATTACTCAAATATCTAGAAAGACAATTATGTCAGTTAAGTCCATTTGGGTCTTAGCACCTTAAAAGCTTTTGGTCCTCTTGATTTTTAATTGAAAAATGTACTACATGTAAGCCATAATCAATATTCTCTTTCATGGTATGATGGTTTTAATTCTGAATTAATACCAATATCTTGAAGCAAATTCATAAAACAAATAGTGAAATGGCAACATTTGTAATATAGGCCTAACTCTTGACCTTACAACTAGATACATGGCTTCTTACCAGCATCCCTTAAAATTTCCTGCAATAACTATTATGCAGGAGTGCACAGTGAAGGACAGAAAGGAACAAGACGTCAGAGACCTTCCACGCAGATATGCAGAGATAGGTGAGTAGGAGAAATGTCATGCATTAATTACCATGAATCAGCTGATTGCTAGAACATTTGTCATGCATTAATTACCATGAATCGGCTGATTGCCATGAACATTTGTCATGCATTAATTACCATGAATCGGCTGATTGCCATGAACATTTGTCATGCATTAATTACCATGAAACGGCTGATTGCCATGAACATTTTAATATCCCTCCAGCTTTAGTTAAAAATTTGTGTTCAACTGAAACCACTTGCACGGGATACACATTGAGTGGTGCACATCCTATTCAATCATAAGTTTGATGAATCCTTAGCTTATAGACTAAGCATATAGGCATACAAACATGAGAGTAAAGATAAAAGGTCGCCATTAACATCTTTGGAGTATTTCGTTTTTCGTGCCTGTAAAAAAATCTCTGCCTAAAAACAAGTTATAGATTTCATTGATATAATTATGCTTGTTTCAATAATGCACAAGTAATGATGAAGGTAATTAGTTCTGTCCTCCATAGTACATTCAATATATTTTATACATGATGTTCATTAGATGCAGTCATAGATTATGTCTATGTCATTTTTATTTCAGATGATTTAACTTTGAAATAATGTAAAATTTGTATTAAGTTTAAACCTATTTATTTTAGCTCGATTGCATGGAAAGCCTAAGGCTCATTTTAAACGCTCTCGAGTCCATTTCCTGGGACTAGATCCAGCTCTTGATGTCAATATGGTAAATCTAAAGAATGCTCCCACAGTGGGGCTTGAACCCATGACCTCCCGATTGCTATGTGGACACCATATATCCAATAAACCACTGCCTCAAAATTCTATTCGGTTTTGATTTCTTGTTTCCATAGTAACCATGTTCAGCACCACGGACAGCATGGTGTGCGGGATAGCCTCCATGGATGACAAAATGGTGCTACTCACATACGTCAAGCCAGAAATCCAACCGGGTCAAGATGTAAGGCTGCTTCTTTGATTCATGTTTTTTTTGTCATCCCTTGTTTTGTATTCATTGATGAGGCTGTTATTTGAATGATTATAGGAGCCAAATAGCTCCATACCTCTTCCACAGATGTTTGTATTTTTTTCAGTTTTGCACTTTTAAAGAGAAAAATATGCCCCATTATATTTTAAAGGGAGGCTTTATGTGTCTTTTAAATTAGAAAATACTCAATAACTTTATATGTGTAGCTAAAATACTTACCTTCTATACCAGTGGTTTGTTGCAGATAAACGGAAATGCTGAAAAGAAAAGGAAAAGTTGCGCATATTGTCCTTCAATATCTTTTGTTAGAAACCGGTTACATGTTTACATATATGTGTCTTGTTCTGAGAAAACTGGGCATAAAACATGTGCGTAAAGTGTTGTCCCAGATTAGCCTGTGCAGTCCGCACAGGCTAATCAGGGACTACACTTTCCGCATAAACTTGATTTTCGGTAAGGAGGGACTTCCTTGAAACTAAAAATACCAAAAAAGCGGAAATTGTTGTCCCTGATTAGCCTGTGCGGACTGCACAGGCTAATCTGAGACGATACTTTACGCACCTGCATTAAGCCCAGTTTTCTCAGAACAAGACACATATTTAAGCTTATAGTAAGAGCATGCAATTTCTATGTTGCAGGAAAGCAAAGTACCTGCTAATCGACCAAATCTGCGTGTAGTGAAACCCTTCATGAACTACTTTGAAGACATCTCCAACGATGCACTGTCCATCCGAAACTATACAACCTACAGATGCAATGATTACCACCTTGGTATGTACTACCAACAATACTGCAAGGACCCTACAACAGTATTGTAAATACATTTTGTAAACAGACGCAACACAACAATGTTCATATAATGCAGAAACTGAAAACATTTAATATGGGGATTCAGTAATTTTGTCAGAAATAATTGGTTATGTTTAGCTATACAATGAAAAAAAATATTATAATTTGGGAATGCATATACATTTTAATTCAAATCTAATGGTCAATTATTGATTGTTGTCTGACACCATTACATTAAGTGCAGAGTCCTGTATTCTCAAAGCTTCTTAATTTCTTAGGGAAATCTTAATTTGTTTGATTTAAGTTAAAAGTTTAGTTAAAAATGTCAATGTTATGTTTTCTGTATACTACAGGATTAAAAAGAATTTATTTTATAAAGATTAATGCGGTTTAGATATTTTAATATGAAAAGATCTCCCCGCGAAATAGTATGTGATTTTCATAGGTCAGTCTTTTAAGTTAACACTTAAGTATAAAATCATGAATGTCCATTTTTAGCGAGGCTGTTTTCGGAGAAAACCCGAGCTATTGTCATAGCCAGCTTTTTATCCGCCGTTCGACGTCCGCCGTAGGCGTCGTGCTTAAACCTTCATTGGCCATAACTTTTTAAATATTGAAGATAGCACCTTGATATTTGGCATGCATGTGTATCTCATGGAGCTGCACCTTTTGAGTGGTAAAATTTCAAGGTGAACATCTTCCTTCAAGGTCTAGGGTCGAAAAAAACAAGGTCAAGGGGAGTAATAAGCTTTACATGGACATAGTTATCTGACCTGCCCACATATATATTTTTTTTAAATAAAAAAGCGGTGCAGTAGGCGGCATTGTGTTTCTGACAAACACATTGTGGTAAAAGGTCAAGGTCATCCTTAACGGTCTACGGTAAAAAATACAAATTTAAGGGAAGTAATAAGCTTTAAAAAGGGAGACAATTATTCAATATTAAACATAGCCACGTTATATATTTAGCATGTATGTGTATCTCATGGAGCTGCACATTTCAAGTGGTCAATCACAGTCTTGGTAGTGGCTTTAATTATTTGCTACTAAAAATAGAGATTTGTTAGAGACACTTATTTATATAATTAAAAATCTCATAATATATATTTCCTTACCAAGAATTGAAGTTTGTTTCACAGTTACTGTACATATTAATTATTTTGATTATTTATAACTCAAAAGATTGATTTGTCATTTATTTTTTTTATGATATAATTATAATTTCTTTGATGTTCATTACATACCTGTGGACTTATGTCCATAGATACATTATCAACTCTGGCTATGATCTCTTTTAAATCACAGGCCTTGGTTGTCAGTGATGTCTGACATGGTCATAATTGACTGTGAGACCCTCCCCTCCCAGCTTTAAAGGGAGATGATTTCTATACCTGCCAAATGATAAATAGCAATTTTATTTCAAAGCGGCGAAATAGGGGGCATTGTGTTTCTGACGAACAAATCTCTCGATATAATTATCATTTCTTACCTGTTCTAATTTGTGAATGCTAGTTTTCATTAAATACCAGTGGACTTATGTCCATACATACATGATGATCTCTTTGATAAACCACAGGCCTTGGTTGTCAGTGACTTCTGACATGGTCATAATTGACTGTGAGACCTTCCCCCCTCCCCCAGCTTTAAAGGGAGATGATTTCTATACCTGCCAAATGATAAATAGCAATTTTATTTCAAAACGGCGCAATAAGGAGCATTGTGTTTCTGACGAACACATCTCTTGATATAATTATCATTTCTTACCTGTTCTAATTTGTGAATGCTAGTTTTCATTAAATACCAGTGTACTTATGTCTATAGGTACATGATGAACTCTGGCTATGATCTCTTTGATAAACCACAGGCCTTGGTTGTCAGTGATGTCTGTCTGACTTGGTCAATTTTTTATTTTTACAGTCTCGCCCCCCCCCCCCCCCCCCCCCCCGGTTGGATTGGACAAAATCCAAGGGAAGTAATAAAGCTTTAAAGGGAGATGACAAACACATCTCTTGTTGGGTCACTAGGTCAAAGGTCAAGGTCACTGTGATCTCTAAAAAAAAAAATTCTGACAAGCTTTCGCAGCCGAGCGTGGCACCCGATATGCGGTGCTCTTGTTACAGTAAATGTTAACGCACAGTATTTCCTGTAAGTATTGATTATATAGCTTAAATCAATTTGTAACCCTTTATTCAAATTGTGATTCAACACATAATGTAAATGTATTCCTCAGTTGCTGTTGTGAATGTATATATTTTTGAAATTGTGGTCTTTAATGTACATTTGTAAATCACTGTTTGCTCCCCCAATTACTTGTTCATATTCTTTTAAAGTTCAACAGAACGGTAATACTGCTAATTTATTTGTATTCATTCTTTATACTTCTGTATTTATGCATATGGACACATTATTGGTATAGCTTCTTGCTTTGAGTGACTTAAATGGGTATTAAGGCATCGCAATTCTTCTGTTGACATGTTAAAATGTGAATAAAATACTTAGCATGTTCACTTTGTATGTATGTGCGTTATGTATGTATCAATATGACCAATTCTTCTAGGTTACAAATGTTCTGTTGGTAAATATGCTATGTATTCCACACCCATTTTACCTGCCAAAGAGACCCGACATTATATTAAGTGCTAACAATGAGCTATTGAGGTCAGTCTTTGTCAGGCATGTGGCTGCGTTTGTCTTCAACTGAAACCACTCTAGGGGCTGCATTTTTTCTTCTAATATTGAAACCTTTGCTGCTTGTTTATCTTGGCAATATCTACATCATGAAACCTTTGCTGCTTGTTTATCTTGGCAATATCTACATCATGAAACCTTTGCTGCTTGTTTATCTTGGCAATATCTACATCATGAAACCTTTGCTGCTTGTTTATCTTGGCAATATCTACATCATGAAACCTTTGCTGCTTGTTTATCTTGGCAATATCTACATCATGAAACCTTTGCTGCTTGTTTATCTTGGCAATATCTACATCATGAAACCTTTGCTGCTTGTTTATCTTGGCAATATCTACATCATGAAACCTTTGCTGCTTGTTTATCTTGGCAATATCTACATCATGTTGGAATCTTGGTCAAGTGGGGTCAGCAGTTTTATCAATAGTTTAAGTTTTTGACGACAAGAAGTGTACATAGCAGGTGAGCACTTCAAGACCATCATGGTCCTATTGTTTCCAATTGTACTTTGCCCTTGAGTACTCTGTGAAACACTTCCTAATGAAATCTTTCAAAATACCTTATTTATTTTATTTGATAATTTCTTATCATGGTAAATGTAAATTAAGTCATCGTCAATTAAAAGTAAATGAAAAATATGATTGTCAAATAGCGAATTATTTCGAGGCGCAAAACTGTAACATGTCAATAACTAGCATATGTAATAGGTTTTCTAATTAAAATATTGACATATTTTTGGCTTTTGTTATTGGTCATCAAATGCAAAAAATTAGAAACATAAAAGAAACGAACATTTATTTGATATTATACTTAATGATATTAAGGACTTTTGCAAATGGTCATGCCCTTCCTTATCCCTGCATCATATTTCTGTACTGACATTTTGTCTGTTACACACAGGCATATGCTTTTTGACAATTTAGCTGTTTTCTCAAAGATATTAGATCTTTAAATCACCGCCGCTTTTACTAAACAAATGTATAAGAGACATTTATGAACAGTTGCTGAATGCAATTACAGACAATTTCAGGTGATTATGGCATAATTAAAAGCAGCAACTTATCATTACAACTTTATTTTACTTAATTATGTTGTAGTCTTAACAAATCATACTAACATGTGTTAATGGGTATATTTAAGAACCGTATAATTAATAAATGTATTCAAGATGATCTAAGCCATTTTGTTTGTATTATTTATGGGAATATTTAAGAACCGTATAATATATAAATGTATTCAAGATGATCTAAGCCATTTTGTTTGAATTATTTAATATCTTAATATTGTTTTTAGCTTATCTGAGCACAATGTGCTCATGGTGAGCTTTTTATGATCACCTTGTGTCCGTCGTCCGACGTGAGTTGTCCATCGTCAACATTTTGCCTTGTGAACACTCTAGAGGCCACATTTATTGTCTGATCTTCATGAAACTTGGTCAGAACATTTGTCTTATTGATACCTCTGAGTGAGTTTTAAACTGGGTAATGCTGGGTGAAAAACTAGGTCACTAGGTCAAAAAAAAGAAAAACCTTGTGAACACTGTAAAAGTCACATTTGATGCCCAATCTTCATGTGAGTTTGTAAAAATGTTTGTCTAAATGATATGTTGGTTGAGTTTTAAATGGTTCGGGTCCGTTGAAAAACATGGCCGCCCGGGGGCGGGGCAGTATTCCTTATATGGCTTTAGAGAAACCTTGTGAACACTCTAGAAGTAACAATTTTTGCCCAATTATCATGAAACTTGGTCAAAACATTGGTTTCATTGATATCTCGGACGAGTTCGAAAACGGTCCAGATAGGTGAAAAAACATGGCCGCCAGGGGGCGGGGCAGTTTTCTCTATATGTATTGAGTGAAAACATGTGAACACTCTAGAAGTCACATTTTTGGTCCAATCTTCATGAAATTTGGTCAGAATATGTGTTTTCTGGATATGACGGTTGAGTTCGAAAATGCTTTTTTATAATTAAGTATATTTGACACTCATATTAGACTATAGTGTAATGATGTATTATAAAGTGAATGTCAATATAAAAAAAGGTGAAATTTCTGTTGATCCAGCAGTATTTCTCTCCTATTTTACACACATACATGGTCCTTTATTAATGGCAATATACCATTATCATTGCACAAATAATTATTTTAAAGACACATTTTCTTCTCTCATCTCTTAACTAGTCAGCGAATATGTTTGTTTTTAATTTCAAATAAAAACTGTTGGATAAAAACAATATTACATTACTTTATAAGGTATTGTGAATAAAAAAATTCTGGTGAAAAATAAAGATATTCATTACTTAATTAATAAAACGAACGAAAATTATTTTTAAAAAATCACATGTTAACAATGAAGACGCCACGGTCACCGATGCAAGTGTTTGACAGTCTGTTTGTGTTTCATGATTTTGCACAGAATCATCATGTATCTCCATAGACTGGTCATTTGATGACGCAGACACGGTTTGGGTTTATTAATTTGATTGAGTTCAGTTTATTTAAAGAGAATATCTATTTTTTTGCATGATGAAATCGTTTTTTTGTAAGCTTTCTGCGGTAAGATTTAGAATTGTGTGACATTTTTTCCGGAAACGGTGTCGACGTATAAATCATGCAGGTGCGCGATACATAATATTTCCTGTCTACGATACGATTAGGCTAGAAAACACTAACAATAAAGTTCAGCTTTACGGGTTTTACGTGTTGTTTTTTTTCTCTTTTTTCTAGGGGGAATGTTGTCCACAAAATAGGGGAAAAAAGTATACTTTTTTCATGGGGGAAGCCGCCGATATTCAGCGGTAAAAAGTGCCAAACAAGGGCCCTGTTTCTATAGTAAAAAAAGCTTGTGAACACTCTAGAAGTCACATTTTTTGCCTAATCTTCATAAATTTGTTTCAAATATCGATTTTATAGATATCTCGGACGAGTTCGAAAATGGTAATTATAGGTGAAAAAACATGGCTGCCAAGGGGCGGGGAATTTTTCCTTATATGGCTATATATGGCTATAGTAAAATCTTGTTAATACTCTAGAGGCCACATTTATTGTCTGATCTTCATTAAATTTGGTCAGAAGATTGGTCTCAATGATATCTTGGATGAGTTCGAAAATAATTATGTTTGCTTGAAAAACATGGCTTCCAAGGGGCGGGGCATTTTTGCTTATGTGGCTGTAGTAAAATCTTGTTGACATTCTAGAATCCACATTTACTGTCCCATCCTTATGAAACATGGTCAGAAGATTCATCCTGATAATATCTTGGAAGAGTTAAAAAAATGATGCCTGTTGGTTGAAAAACATGGCTGCCAGGGGGCGGGGCATTTTTCCTAATATGGCTATAGTAAAACCTTGTTAACACTCTAGAGGCCACATTTATTTTCCGATCTTCAGGAAACTTGGTCAGAAGCTTTGTCCCAATAATATCTTGTTATCTCAGTTGAGCGACTTTGGGCCTTTCAGGCTCTCTTGTTTTCCCAGTTGACTTACTCAACATTCTCTTGAAACTTTCCATAAAGCACCTCCTTCCTGAATGATCTTTGGGACACAACAAAGTTATCATTTTTTAGTTGCTGCAAATCGTTCAAACATCTCATTTTTTGTTGCTTTGGGCTACCATGCACTGATTGTAAGATTGTTGCTATGGGCTACCATGCACTGATTGTAAGATTATCCCTTCAAAGTTAGAAGATTGGATCAGTATATGTGTAACAGGCTCAAAGTCTGTAGCATCTTTCCCTGTAAAAGGATAATATTATAATGACTCTCATTTGGCAAATGTTTTTTGTTTCTTTGAAAATATGTAGTACCGGTAATTTATAATATTGCTTATGTGGATTTTATTTTATCACATACCATATTTGTGAAGATATTAACATCAGCATATGTACCACAAAGGCTAAATAGCAAATTGTATTGTTTAATTTAAGGTGTAAAGAAAGTCATTATTAGTAGTTGTTGTGAAAAAATAAAAAAAAAGTTTATATAAGATATTCTTTATGCAATGTTAGCAATATCAATTCTTCTTATATTCCTTGTATCACTGGACCATTCATTATAAGTCACAGAGTCAGGGCTTTGTTTATAATATATTGTGACAATACAATTTTTCAAAAAGCTTAATTGCTGAGAACCAATAAGTATGAAATTTTTCGAGGAAAACTTTTTGTTTTAAATGAAAAAGATAATATTTTAATGATCTCTAATAAAAAGAGAGAAAAGTGTTTAGCTACCATTTAATACATTTACACACTTTTAGGCGATTATCTTATATTTGCTTATATAATTCTGTATCAACCAGCAATATGCCCTTAAAATTAAATGATGTCGTTTACAAGTGTTGAATTATAAAAAAATATATGATTTATATCAGTAACCTGTTTGTTGCCTGTTATTTGTTTACAGAGCGGGAGGATAATCAGCTGTATATAGTCAGCCCCAGGGACATTGTGGTGGCGAGACCCCGTGACATGGACGACCATGTGGCATGGCTTATAGAACACGAGGAGTTTGAGGTTTGTGTGCAATCAATTCCATGTCTTATCCTTTCTCACTCAGAAGTCAAGTGATAATGGCTAAATGCAATCAACATAAAACCAGAAAGGTGAGGGAGTTACTCACAGTCTGTTCAGGTTTTACGCTGTTTCTGCTCATCAGTATCTAAGGGTCGGACATGAAGCCTTTAAAACTTGAATATGGTGAGGAAGGTCTCAAGTAAATTTGATTGTTCAATGGCTTAGGGACTGCAAACATCTCAAAGTGTGTATTTGAGTTCTTGAGGGTTATTTCAGATATAGATTATGAGATTTTGTTTGCAGTCAGGTCCATGTCTTTGTTCACAAATAGATTTTATGTTGTGTGAGCATTCCACTAAGCGAAATTGTGTAGATTCATTTAAGTACACATCTTGGGTCTGTTGATTTCATGTGAAGTATCAGTCACTGTTCAGAGAGTATGTGTGTATGTGTATTTAATTTTATAGTATAGTTTCATTCTGCTATTGTTTCTTTAAAAGGAAGCCTTGAAGGAGACTGTTGACCATGAAAAGGAGCTGAAGAAACATACATTCCAGGTAAACACTGGCATTGCAACATTGTCTAGATACCAAGCCATTTGCTCTACTGGGTTGAAGGAGTGCTATGACAGACTTGTGCACACCTCTGGGCTAGGAGGGAAGGACATTTGTATTATACCCCTTGAAACTAAGTACTGATGGATATACTGGATTCAACATCGCTATTTGTTTGTCTATAAATGTACCATTTATGTGTCTCATTGGTTTGGGAGTTCAGCCATGAAGCAGAAGGTCAACTTGAAGTTCACCTATGGAGCAGAAGGTAAAATGGGAGTTCACCTATGGAGCAGAAGGTCAACTTGGAGTTCACCTATGGAGAAGAAGGTCAAGTGGGAGTTCACCTATGGAGCAGAAGGTCAAATGGGAGTTCACCTATGGAGTAGAATGTCAAATTGAAGTTCACATATGGAACAGAAGGTCAAATGGGAGTTCACCTATGGAGCAGAAGGTCAAATGGAAGTTCACATATGGAGCAGAAGGTCAAATGGAAGTTCACCTATGGAGCAGGAGATCAATTGGAAGTTCACATATGGAGCAGAAGGTCAAATGGGAATTTGCCTATGGAGCAGAAGGTCAAATGGAAGTTCACCTATGGAGCAGAAGGTCAAATGGAAGTTCACCTCTGGAGCAGAAGGTCAAATGGAAGATAACCTATGGATCAGAAGGTCAAATGGGAGTTCACCTATGGAGCAGAAGGTCAAATGGAAGTTAACCAATGGAGCAGAAGGTCAAATGTAAGTTAACCAATCGAGCAGAAAGTCAAATGGAAGTTCACCTATGGAGAAGGTCAAATGGGAGTTCACCTATGGAGCAGAAGGTCAAATGGGAGTTCACCTTTGGAGCAGAAGGTCAAACGGGAGTTAACCTATGGAGCAGAAGGTAAAATGGGATTTCACCTTTGGAGCAGGTCAAAAATTTTAGCCCCACATGGGGACCATTTGACATGGTTATTTCGTAGCCAGCTGCTAATGAAATATATGGGTACAGATTCGGATTGCCTTTGCGCCAAGGACCTGGCATATAAAATAAGAATTGGAAGTAAAGATGTTCATTAGTGTCTTGTAAGTCAACTGGCTATTCACTAATAATTCGTTAGGGGTGACTCTATAATAATCAAACACTTTAATTTAATTTACCATACATATACACAACTTGTCTAAGGCATGTGTACATTTTTCATTATGGAGCATTCAAACTGACATGAAATGTTCTGTATTGTATAAAGTTGTTCATGTTCATTTTTTTATTATCTTCTTGCATTGCACAATGCTCAAATGATTACCCTTTTTCAATAACTTTAAATTTCTATAATATGGTTATTATAACTTGCTTCATGATACATGAATGAAGAGTGAGTAAAAAACACCATGATAATGTATTGTAATTTGTAATGTTAATATGTTGCACAATGTTTAATAAGAAATATTTCCATGACCTTTTTAGCTCGACTATTATATAAGAAATATATATAGTGGAGCTATCCTACTCACTCCGGCGTTTGCGTTGGCGTTAGCGTGCAAATATTGAAGTTTGCGTACTACCCCAAATATTTTCAATGTCCCTTGACAAATTGCTTTCATATTTTGAATACTTCTTTACCAACATGACCCCAACCTATAAACAAGAGCAGACAACTCTATCAAGCATTTTGTAATAATTATGGCCCCATTTCCACTTAGAATATGCAGCAAATGTTATAGTTTGCATACTACCCCAAATATTTTCTATGTCCCTTGACATATTGCTTTCATATTTTGCATACTTCTTTACCAACATGACCTTAACCTATACACAAGAGCAGACAACTCTATCAAGCATTTTGTAATAATTATGGCCCCTTTTCCACTTAGAATATGCAAATTATTGATAAATGTATGTTAAAGTTTGCGTACCACCTCAAATATTTTCCCTTGACATATTGCTTTCATATTTTGCAAACTTCTTTACCAACATGACCCCAATCTATAAACAAGAGCAGACAGCTGTATCAAGCATTTTGTAAGAATTATGGCTCTTTTTCCATTATAATATGCATATTACTTTAGTTACATTGCCTTAACTTCTTTATTTATGATCAGATTGTATTAATACTTTAATAAAACAACACTTACCTGAATACCACAATGGATTCCACCCAAACAATACCCCACGCCCCAACCCAGAATCCCTGCCCCACCCCCCTCCCCCTACAATGTTTTTTTTTATTTTTGAAAGATCTTCTAATAAATGACCACACTCTACATTATACACCACTCTCAACCCTCCCCCCCTACCCCCCCCCCCCCCCTCTCCCCTGAACAAAAAAATAAAAAAAAATCCCTTTTTTAATTTTGAAAGATCGTCTATTAAATCATTGAATATGAAAAATTTCCCCATGATGGCTTTCGTTATACTGTCAAGCACGCGAATAGTCGAGCGCGCTGTCCTCTGACAGCTCTTGTTTATGTAACCTTCCTACGTTATTGCAGTGATAGACTGACCCGGAATTCAAAAGATTTGAAGAAAAAAAACACTCATCAGGAAGAACAAAAAAAGCTGACCCATATAAAATCAGTTCAAAACCTTATGTTGTATCAATTTAATTATTGTTTTAAACTACCATAGGTACTAAACAATGCAGCATTGTTTGTACATCTGTATTTTTTCTCCAAACAATTTGCAGACCAGATAACAAAAAGTATGCTTCTTTGAAAAATATATCATAATTTTAATTTATCACATTAAGATTAAGGTTTGTCCACACCCCATATTATATTAACAACAAAAGTAATCGTACAATGGTGACACCAATGTTGCAGGAGGTGGGGTTAAAGTTCATAGAGTATCTATTGGAGTGTAAGCGATACGAGGACGCTGCCAAACTGTGTGTGAAGGTCTGTAAGAAGAACAAGGCATTGTGGGAGGCCCAGGCATATGAGTTCATGAAGAAGGGCGAATTAAAGGTGCTGTTCTGTGTATAATCTTTCTTTTATGTATTGGTAGTGTGTAGCCTGAGTTGTCGGTTTTTAACAGAAGAAATCACTTAATTATGTTTATTGGTGCAAACAAATGAATCAGTATAATTATCTACGAAAAAAGGGTTGCCGTATTTTACAATAAAAATCCCAATTTCTCCTGGATAATCAACAATAAAATATCCAAAATAAACAATAAATTAATTATGAAAGAGTTCCACTGTATGTTTGTATTCTAATTTGTCATATAACACAGTGGAACTATTGCAAATATGTATTGTTTTGAATGAAGGTGCTTGATTTAAATATCTAAGTTTTGACTGAATATACATATGTTCATATATCTATATTCTTTATGTACTCGTTTTTCTATTCTGTATTGTTGGTTTAAGTTTCCACTCTTCTTACAACTGACTGCTTGTGACTTACAGCCCCTGGCCCCCTTCATCCCTCGTGAGGATCCTATTCTGACCCCAGCTATCTACGAGATGATCCTCAATCAGTTCCTTCAGACAGACCAGTTGGTAAGAAGTCTTTTTATTGTTGATCATATAAATTAAAATATGTGCAAACTTGCAAAATCTACACAACTGAAATTTCAATTAAATGATTATTACTAGAAGAAAATTACCATTAGACATCATGCTAATTTGGTTATTAAACAGTGAAAGGGTTAGCACAGTATACACCTGTAACTATGATTTCATGGTTTGAACAAAGTTAATCAAATCGAACTGGTTTTATAAGCTTGGCTGTTTTCCGAGAAAACCTGAGGTATTGTCGTAGCCAGCTCGTCGTGTCCGCCGTCCGTGTCACGGTATGTTAAGGTTTTGAACATTGGCTCTAAAATCAAAGTGCTTCCACCTACAACTTTGAAACTTCATATGTAGATGCACCTTGATGAGTTCTACACGCCACACCCATTTTAGGTCACTAGGTCAAAGGTCAAGGTCACTGTGACCTCTAAAAAAATAAATAATTTGACAATCTTTCGCAGCTGAGCGTGACACCCGTTATGCGGTGCTCTTGTTCATGCTAGAAACCATACAACTTGTAGTTGTTTACCACATTTATCATTGAAAAAATGTTATTCAAATATCATTCTTTACATAGATGGTGACGTCACTACGTTATTATTGTCACCTCTATACTAAGACGCATCACATTCCCCTGGTTTGGGGAATGATGCTTCCGCCAAAGTAGTTCTGCGTAGGAATGAAAATGTTAATAATGATAGAAAAATATTGTGTTATTGTGTGTTTAAAACTGAATATTGTTTAAAGAAATGTTATTTTATTATGTTTAAATGTGATTTTGAATCTCTACAAAGGCTGATAGCAATTATTAGAAGCAAGATTACCTGACCTACTTTCGCTTTCACTTTTCACGTATTAGAAATGCTACCCACAATTCCTTTTGCGTAAGTACACAGGTCAGTAAGACTGGTGTGTACACAATGATTCAAGTATATATAGCTTTTAAATCATGATTTCAAGAATGTTGACCAATTATTCCTAGTTAAACCTATACATTAAACAATACAGCTCTAAAGTATACATACAGTAATGATTCTGACAATGGTGATGCAAATGTTAACCCATTATACCATGTTTCACTCATTTTTAAAGCACTAAAACTATACAGTCTTAGTGTTGGCAATAGTACTCATAATGTTTACCCATTATATCCAGTTTCACTCGATGTCTAAAGCATTAAACTTGATTTTCTGACAATGTTAACTTGCTATGCTCAATTGCAACAATGCCTGCGACACTGTCACACCTGTTCATGATGCAGATATACTTAACAAGGTTATTTTGCCATACACAGTTGCAAGAATAACAGACACACTGTGACACAATGCTCCAGCTTTTTCTGACAATCATAGCTGGCTATGCTCAGTTGCAACAATGCCAGACACACTGTCACACTTTAGCCCTTATTTACCAAGCCATTGTTAGCTCTATGAGTAGAAAGTAGTCATTTGCTCAATAAAAATACTACAGAGATTGCATAAATAGAGGCTTAAATATGGTGCTTATACTATTAAAATATAGTTTTTAAAGAAGGTGAAAGGTGCTTTCAGCCACGCATGACTTGACTTTCAAGTAGTTTTAGTACTTTAAAGTTATAGGAATATCCTCTATTTTAAGCATTAAAGCCTCTGTAATGCTCAAAATCAACGAAAATTTAGTAAAGTATTTCGTAAAATAAAGTTAACACCTAAACAATCAGTGTTCCATATAGAAATAGCCACAATGTCAAAGCTAGATGTGGTATGATTACATAGATTTTTGTAGATACAAAATGCTCGTTTTTATTTATTTGTGACACAATTAATTCCATTTTAATTTCCTGCAAATATATCTATTCATACAACACATTAACACTAAAATGGTGCCATTTGTTGTATGAATAGATATCGTTGAGGGAAATTAAAATGGCATTAAATATTCAAAAAATACTAAAAATAAGCATTTTGTATCTACAAACATCTATTTTGGCGATAAAATTTCAGCAATTGCCATAAGGAACAATGATTTTTAATTGTTTAACTTTATTTTATGCAATACTTTACGGAATTTGTGTTGATTTTGAGTGTAATAGAGGCTTTAAGTCTTAGAATTGTTAAGTAAATTCAGGCGCTGTTCTTGCTGCAGACATTCCTGCAGCTGGTCAAGGAGTGGCCCCATGCAATCTACAACGTGCAGACCATCATCAAGGCCGTGTTGGACAAGATGGACAATGATCGCAGCAACAAGCCTCTCCTCCAGGCGTTGGCTGAACTGTATGATAGGCGCACTATTGTTGTGTTTTTAAGCAAATTGCGTTATATTTGCGGCATCATGCAAAAAAGGGTCTTATGCCTTATATGACAATTGTAGCTCCAGAGTAGCCTGCAAAGTCATGCGGTCTGATAAGGAGTGACTCTGTCTGCAGCATGCAAAGTCATGCTGTCTGGTAAGGAGTGACTCTGTCTGCAGCATGCAAAGTCATGCTGTCTGGTAAGGAGTGACTCTGTCTGCAGCATGCAAAGTCATGCTGTCTGGTAAGGAGTGACTCTGTCTGCAGCATGCAAAGTCATGCTGTCTGGTAAGGAGTGACTCTGTCTGCAGCATGCAAAGTCATGCAGTCTGGTAAGGAGTGACTCTGTCTGCAGCATGCAAAGTCATGCTGTCTGGTAAGGAGTGACTCTGTCTGCAGCATGCAAAGTCATGCTGTCTGGTAAGGAGTGACTCTGTCTGCAGCATGCAAAGTCATGCTGTCTGGTAAGGAGTGACTCTGTCTGCAGCATGCAAAGTCATGCTGTCTGGTAAGGAGTGACTCTGTCTGCAGGATGCAAAGTCATGCTGTCTGGTAAGGAGTGACTCTGTCTGCAGCATGCAAAGTCATGCTGTCTGGTAAGGAGTGACTCTGTCTGCAGCATGCAAAGTCATGCGGTCTGGTAAGGAGTAACTCTGTCTGCAGAATGCAAAGTCATGCGGTCTGGTAAGGAGTGACTCTGTCTGCAGCATGCAAAGTCATGCTGTCTGGTAAGGAGTGACTCTGTCTGCAGCATGCAAAGTCATTTGGTCTGGTAAGGAGTGACTCTGTCTGCAGGATGCAAAGTCATGCTGTCTGGTAAGGAGTGGCTCTGTCTGCAACATGCAAAGTCATGCTGTCTGGTAAGGAGTGACTCTGTCTGCAGCATGCAAAGTCATGCTGTCTGGTAAGGAGTGACTCTGTCTGCAGGATGCAAAGTCATGCTGTCTGGTAAGGAGTGACTCTGTCTGCAGCATGAAAAGTCATGCGGTCTGGTAAGGAGTGACTCTGTCTGCAGCATGCAAAGTCATGCGGTCTGGTAAGGAGTGACTCTGTCTGCAGCATGCAAAGTCATGCTGTCTGGTAAGGAGTGACTCTGTCTGCAGCCTGCAAAGTCATGCGGTCTGGTAAGGAGTGACTCTGTCTGCAGCCTGCAAAGTCATGCAGTCTGGTAAGGAGTGACTCTGTCTACAGGATGCAAAGTCATGCTGTCTGGTAAGGAGTGACTCTGTCTGCAGAATGCAAAGTCATGCGGTCTGGTAAGGAGTAACTCTGTCTGCAGAATGCAAAGTCATGCGGTCTGGTAAGGAGTGACTCTGTCTGCAGCATGCAAAGTCATGCGGCCTGGTAAGGAGTGACTCTGTCTGCAGCATGCAAAGTCATGCAGTCTGGTAAGGAGTGACTCTGTCTGCAGCATGCAAAGTCATGTGGTCTGGTAAGGAGTGACTCTGTCTGCTGTAAAGTATGCAAAGTCATTTGGTCTGGTAAGGAGTGACTCTGTCTGCTGTAAAGTATGCAAAGTTTTGCAGTCTCATTAGTAAGCAGTGTAGCTCCTTACCAGCCTACTAATTAACCCTTTGCATGCTGGGAAATTTGTTGACTGCTAAAATGTCGTCTGCTGAATTTCTATAATTATCATTTTCTTCGATTTTTTTCAAAGAGTTCTATCAGAATAGCAAACAGTTTGGATCCTGATGAGACACCACATTCTGTGGTGTCTCATCTGGATCCAAACTGTTTGCAAAGGCCTTCAAAATTCGGTTCCAGAACTGAAAGAGTTAACAATGGCGCTGTTGATTAATCACTAAGTTATATTTTATCAGCTTTTAATTGAAATAAAAACCTTCATGTTTGATAAAGAATTGCACATTATAACTAATGTATGAATGTTATACAGTAGTTCTATTTTATATTCTCCAGGCACAGTTACAAAAAAGAATTTGACAAGGCTCTTGCAATATATGTGAGGTAATGTATATTGTTGTTCTTGATTTTTCTGTTTTCCTTCCGAATAATATTGCTTGTAACTGTATTTCAAGAAATGTATAGCAGGTTGTTTTTAAACGTTTTTTTCTATTCATACTAAGCTTTAAAATGAAGTTAATAGTGTTACAATCTTTGGGTTTGTACTGATATCATATCTGGATAATATATATGGAATTTAATAATTGAACTCAAAATGACACTATATTTTTCCCATAGAGGATAATACAACATAATGTCTGTCCAAGGATGATTAATTTATGTCGTAACCATTTAGACCGTTAATAAAAAGTTGAATCAGCTTCTGTAGGGTGTGGTATTTATTATTTATTGTGTAATATGACAAGAAAGCATGTGATAGGTATGAAGTTCTACACGTTGACACAGAATGGATAAATGTGGTGGTAGAAGGTGAGTGGTTTATATTTGAACCAAAAACACCACAAATATGTGGCTTATTTTAAAATTAAATTTCAGGATGTGGCAACACATTTTTATGCCCCCTGTAGAGTGGCATATAGTAATTTGACTATCTGTCCGTCTGTCCGTCCGTCACATTTGCTTTCAGAACTTCCAAAAAGCATGTTGTTTTTATTTTGTCTACCGGTAAGTTATTTCTATGAAATAATAAGGATTATAAAAAGTGCACACAAAACTCGACCCGTGCGCTATGACACACACTTTATAAAGTTGAATGGTGTGTGTTCATTTCCAACTTGCGATTGATTTTGAAAAATTAATTGCGTGTTAAATTGTGCAATAGCGAACATCTTCAGTGCCTTCAGCGCTTTGATTAGTTCTGCTCTGGAATTTGGGAAGATATTGATCATTGATAAATGCACTGTTCTGAGGGAAAATTGACTACTCTGCCATTGATCTCTTCTGAACTGTATAAAATAAGCTGTTTGGGCTGATTAACCACCTCTTGATGCTTTCTTGAAAAGTTAACAGCTCTTGAAAAAGGTTTGAATTTTGAAATAATTAAACTCTAAATTATTTTTAACACCAGCATCAAGACATTTTGGCATTATTTTCTAAATTATTCTTATTATTTAGGATATTTTTATTTGGCATTTTCTAAATAAGAAAGACTCTATTCTATTGCAATAACTGCAGTAAATTTTTCTTATTTTTTACATTTGATTCACTGAAGTTTCCTAATCTCCATAAATATTGTTCTTTAGATTAAATTAGACCTATTTTGTAAACTAGATTTTTGAAGCACTTTCTAGACTAACAGTAACTTATATTTATATCAGTTTTTTTGACAGATTTTGAACTTCTTTTTACATTCATTAAGGTATTTGCTGTATGTTGTTCATTTTTGTAACGATGCTTAGATTCTTTAGACTTGGCTTGTACCTGTTCTTAATTTTCTGTCATTGTTCTTCATTTTCCGAGTTCTTGGAATAAAAATTAGTTATTTTTTGTTAAAGCTGCCTTGGTTTTTACTTTCTTTGAGTGTATTTAGGCGTCCCTGACTGAACTTCTTAGGTAATTTACTTACAACCAGTCAGGATATTCATCCTGACTGGAAATAAGAGTTTGTCAAATAAATATTTCCGCATTACATAAGTGCTTACAAAGTTACATAACTTGTAACCGTCCGGTGACCGGTTCATTTGCGTAAGCGAAGGAGACCGCACTACCACACCTGGATAGGACAGTTGAGTTCGATAATGGTTTGGATCGGTAAAAAAACATGGCCGCCAGGGGGGGGGCGGTCTTTTTCCTTATATTTATATAGTAAAAAAGCTTGTGAACACTAGAAGTCACATGTTTTGCCTAATCATCATGAAATTTTTTCAAAACATTAGTTATGTGGATGTCTGGGACGAGTTTGAAAATGGTCGTAATCAGTGAAAAAACATGGCCGCCAGGGAGTGGGGCAGTTTTTTTTAATATGTATATAGTGACAACATGTGAACAGTCTAGAAGAAACATTTTTTTCCCAATCTTTATGAAATTTGGACATATCTTGGAAGAGTTCAAAAATGGTTCATGTCTGTTAAAAAAACATGGCCGCCAAGGGGCCATTTGTTGTTCATTCTTCATGATACTTGGTTAGAACATTTGTTCCATTGATATCTTGGGCTGCAAAGAACAGGTCATTTCTTTTTATCTCAGGTGAGCGACTTTGGGCCTTTCAGGCCCTTTTGTTTACTGTAGCCATGCCATTTTTAACTATTGTTTTGCTATTTCTAACAATTGTATTTAATGGGTGTTTTTATCAGCTTAGGTTGAAGCACAATGGCATGTTTAGGCTGATGAACAAGTACAGCGTTTTGAAAATTTACATACAAAGCATTGTCAAGTTTATATCAAATGCCCTTGCGTCTGTTCTTTAGGTTGAAACGCAAGGACATGATTGTGCTGATAAACAAGTAAAGCCTTTTGAAGACATACATACAAAGCTTACTAGAGTGCCAGATTGTTTTGTTTCAACTACTGATGCCTTCATACTACAGGTTAAAGCACAAGAATGTTTTCCTGCTGATACACAGCCTGTTGAAAAGTAACACAGCTTCTTAGAGTGCACTGATTCTAACTATTTTACTATTCCTTCTGTACTCCAGGCTAAAGCATGATGATGTGTTCCTGCTGATAGTGCACTGTTTATAACTATTACACCTGCTTCTGTGCTCCAGGTTGAAGCACAAGGACGTGTTCCTGCTGATAAACAAGTACAGCCTGTTTGAGAACGTCAGTGACAAGATTGTGCAGCTCATGGAGTTTGACGAGGAGAACGCTGTCAAGATGCTTATGGACAACATAGACAAAATACCTGTAGGTTGAAAGGGTCATAAATGTTGTTTAAAGATATATTTAGTATGAAAATGTTATATTTATAATCAGCAATTGGCTATATATTCCCAATTACAAAGAGTGGTATGTTGGAACCATGGAAGTCTGTCAGTCTGTCTGTCTGTTTGCCTGCCTGTCTGTCTGTCTGTTTGCCTGCCTCTCTGTCTGTCTGTCTGTTCATCAGTCAGTCAGTCTGTCTGTCTGCCTGTCTGTCTATATGTCTGTCTGTCTGCATGCATTCCTGTCTGCCTTCCTGCCTGTCTGTCTGTTCATCAGTCAGTCAGTCAGTCAGTCAGTCTGTCTGTCTGTCTGTCTGTCTGTCTGTCTGTCTGTCTGTCTGTCTGTCTGTCTGTCTGTCTGTCTGTCTGTCTGTCTGTCTGTCTGTCTGTCTGTCTGTCTGTCTGTCTGTCTGTCTGTCTGTCTGTCTGTCTCTGTCTGTGTGTCTGCCTGCCCGCCCGCCTGTCCGTCCGCCTGCCCGCCCCTCCGTCTGTCTGTCTGTCTGTTGTTCAGTCGGTCTGTTAGTAGACACAAACTTGTCAGCAGGTATTCGCCTACAATTTTCAAGAAACATTATTTTAATCTGCAGGAATTGCTCTTTTTTATATGAAGTTGTGCATGTGTGAATTTGGCCGTATAAAGTTAAACATTACAAAAGTTTTGCCCCTTTTTCAACGTGTAATTTCAGTTACAATATTAATGATTTTGTAAGCTCTATTAGCAACAATATTAATATTTGAAACTAGAACATCCAGATGTACAAATATTTGTAATGTCACATAGTATATTGGCCCCTACTTAGTTTCATCAAATCATGACCCAGAGAGTCTTAAATGGCCAAGCCCAGGGGGTTAAATTGTTTACAAAGATATAGTGCAAATTAACAATCTTCTCATCTGATACAGCCATGGGTCAAAACTTGCCATTTTCATTGCTTCAAATTGCTACATATTGTCAAATGGAATATGGGGGGGGGATTTATCACTACAATTACAAGTTTTAGTTTCTATTTGCATCCCCCCCTGTTATTTAAATCCAAGTTTTACATTTACTTATGTTTATTACAAAACTAGGTCTCCATGAAGTCAAAGGCTGTTTAATTAATCTCAACAGGTTACAGCAGCTTACAGGTTATTGTACTGACCAATCTTCATGAAAATTGGTCTGACAATTTGTTCCCAATAATACCTTGGCTAGTTTACAAAAATACACTTATAACTATGAACACCTTAACCCTTTACCACTTAGAAACGTGTTTTCACGCATTTGTAGTGCCTTAGAAAGGTATATTTAATTAAAGAACTTTCTTACTGGATTCTAGCTTTTAAGGCTTCATTTCCAACCCTTAGATACTGATGAGCAGCATACAGCATAAAACCTGAAGAGACTGCGAGTTACTTGCAGGCTGGTCTGGTTTTATGCTGGTTGCACAAAGCCATTTTGACTTTGCTTTTGAGTGGAAAAGGGTTTAAGAAGTCTCCGGCTAACAGTTTTTAGAACTGTTCAAAACACACCGTCTCATTATTAAAGGGTAACTGAAAATTCCATTACTCCAATTCAACTCTTATTGTTGATTAAGATGGTAGTTATATATTGTGCTCTAGCATTCTGAATCTATAATATCCATTAATTCAGTAATTTCTTCATTCCTTCATTCAAATTCATATTTGAATGTTGTCTCTTTATTTTGTACACTCATATATATTCACCTATATATTAACAGATTGACAAGGTAGTGCGACAGTTAGAGAAGAGCCCAAAATACTTGTATGTGGTAAGTTATGAAAATTGTTATTCATGTATACAAAATACATTAACATTGTATATAGTTTTGTTGCTATGAAACAATGGATTGTATTCATTTATGTTAATTTAAGTTAAGATCACCATAGAAAGCGTTTTTCATGCCTTTTTATTTTCTCATTAGATTATGGTACTAATTTTGCTGTACAAAATTCAGTTGTTAATACCATACATTTTTACTTAGCATATTTAATCAAAAAAGTTTAAGTTCTTTTGAATGCATTCAGTGTATGTATGTGTAAACCCAATGTTAATTTGTATGTTAAATAATAAATACAGTTAACTTAATAAGACGTATATATTTCTTTTCAGTACCTGCACAAGTTGTCGCTGGTAGACAATCAGTACATCCTCCCGTATGCTGGAAACATGGTGAAACTGTACGCAGAGTTTGACCCCCCAAAGTTACTTCCCTTTCTGAAGAGTAGTGTCCCTTACCCCCTGGATATGGCTCTAGAGGAAGTGGGAACCAGGCAGTTCAGACGGGAGCAGGTCTTTTTACTGGGTACTATCATTGGAACAATTGTATGTGTTGCTATCTCAGGAAAGGGAGTTAAATCCATGTGCTTAAAGTTTCGTCCCAGAATAGCCGGTGCAGTGTGCCCAGGATAATCAAGGTCGACTCTTTCCTCCTAAACTGCATTTTCTTTAAGAAGCCTCTTCCTTCAAACGTAAAATACAATAGAAGTGGAAAGTATGGTCCACGAGAAGCCTGTGCGGACTGAACCGGCTAATCTGGGACGGCTCTTTAGGCACATTCATATAACCCCCTTTTCACAGAGAGAAGTTAAAAATTTTTTGGATCTTTCATGCTCTGCTTGTGTAAGAAAAAATAGCAATTGTCCATGAAAACTTCTTTGTAAAAAATGTTACCTAGACACATCAGTGTATCTGCTATACTATAATACTAAGTGATATAAACTGTTTCTGTTCCCAGGCCGGATGGGTAATGTGAAGCAAGCCTTACAGCTGATCACAGACGAGTTAGGAGATGTGGACCATGCCATAGAATTCTGCAAGGAAAACAACGACCAGGAGCTGTGGGACGACCTCATTCAACACTCTCTGGACAAACCAAGTGAGTAACATGCACTCAGTAAGACCAGGAGATTGCAATTACTGATATCAAATCTGGTAGTAAAATTGCTTGAAATTAGGGAATTAGGGATATGTGAGTTTAGATAGAATCCTTAATGTTTGTTGCATTGGACTACAAATCAAAGAATCAAAGATTAAATACTCAGCTCAACCACATGATTTGTTTGGCGATGCTCATGAAATCCCCCCCCCCCCCCCTGTCTTTGATTCAAGAAGGGCATCTTACAGTTACTGACACACAGATGCGCACTTAGTACTAGTAAACCAGCTGAACCTGGATAAGCAAGTACCAGTAAACCTGCTGACCTTGGAAAAGCGAGTACTAGTAGACCTGCTTACACTGGAAAGCAAGCACAAGTAAACCTGCTGACACTGGAAAAGCGAGTACTAGTAAACCTGCTGACACTGGAAAAGCGAGTACTAGTAGACCTTCTGACACTGGAAAAGCGAGTTCTAGTAGACCTGCTGACACTGGAAAAGCGAGTACCAGTAAACCTGCTGACAATGGAAAGCGAGTACTAGTAGACCTGCTGACCTTGGAAAAGCGAGAACTAGTAAACCTGCTGACACTGGAAAAGCGAGTACTAGTAGACCTGCTGACACTGGAAAAGCAAGTTCTAGTAAACCTGCTGACCCTGGAAAAGGGAGAACTAGTAAACCTGCTGACCTTGGAAAGCAAGTACTAGAAAATCTGCTGACACTGGAAAGCGAGTACTAGTAAACCTGCTGACAATGGAAAGCAAGTACTAGTAAACATGCTGACCTTAGAAAAGCGAGTACTAGTAAACCTGCTGAGCCTGGAAAAGGGAGAACTAGTAAAACTGCTGACCTTGGAAAGCAAGTACTAGTAAACCTGCTGACCCTGGAAAGCGAGTACTAGTAAACCTGCTGACTATTGAAAGCAAGTACTAGTAAATCTGCTGACCTTGGAAAGCAAGTACTAGTAAACCTGCTGACCCTGAAAAGCAAGTACTAGTAAACCTGCTGACCCTGGAAAGCAAGTACTAGTAAACCTGCTGACCCTGGAAAGCGAGTACTAGTAAACCTGCTGACCCTGGAAAAGGGAGAACTAGTAAACCGGCTAACCCTGGAAAAGGGAGAACTAGTAAAACTGCTGACCTTGGAAAGCGGGTACTAGTAAACCTGCTGACCCTGGAAAGCAAGTTCTAGTAAACCTGCTGACCTTGGAAAGCAAGTACTAGTAAACCTGCTGGCCCTGGAAAAGGGAGAACTAGTAAACCTGCTGACCCTGGAAAGCAAGTACTAGTAAACCTGCTGACCTTGGAAAGCAAGTACTAGTAAACCTGCTGACCCTGAAAAGCGAGTACTAGTAAACCTGCTGACAATGGAAAGCAAGCACTAGTAAACCTGCTGACCCTGGAAAGGCGGTACTAGTAAACCTGCTGACCCTGGAAAGCGAGTACTAGTAAACCTGCTGACCCTGGAAAGCAAGTACTAGTAAACCTGCTGACCATGGAAAGCAAGTACTAGTAAACCTGCTGGCCCTGAAAAAGGGAGAACTAGTAAACATGCTTACCCTGGAAAGCGAGTACTAGTTAACCTGCTGACCCTGGAAAGCGAGTACTAGTAAACCTGCTGACCCTGGAAAGCGAGTACTAGTAAACCTGCTGACCCTGGAAAGCGAGTACTAGTAAACCTGCTGACCCTGGAAAAGCGAGAACTAGTAAAACTGCTGACCTTTGAAAAGCTAGTAAACCTGCTGACCCTGGTAAAGAGAATAATAGTAAATCTGCTGACCTTGGAAAGCGAGTTCTAGTAAACCTGCTGACCCTGGAAAAGGGAGAACTAGTAAAACTGCTGACCTTGGAAAGCAAGTACTAGTAAACCTGCTGACCCTGGAAAGCGAGTACTAGTAAACCTGCTGACAATGGAAAGCAAGTACTAGTAAACATACTGACCTTAGAAAAGCGAGTACTAGTAAACCTGCTGACCCTGGAAAAGCGAGAACTAGTAAACCTGCTGACCTTTGAAAAACTAATAAACCTGCAGACCCTGGTAAAGAGAATAATAGTAAATCTGCTGACACGTGAAAGCGAGTACTAGTAAACCAGCTGAAAATGGAAAGCAAGTACCAGTAGGTCTGCTGACCCTTGAAAAGCAAGTACAAGTTAATCTGCTGACTTTGGAAAGCAAGTACTAGTAAACCTGCTGACCTTGGAAAGGAGTTACAAATAGACCTGCTGACCCTGGAAAAGCGGGAACTAGTAAACCTGCTGACCTTGGAAAGCAAGTATTAGTAAACCTGCTGACCGTGGAAAAGCAAGTACTAGTAAATCTGCTGACCTTGGAAAGCAAGTACTAGTAAACCTGCTGACCCTGGAAAAGTGAGTATTAGTTAACCTGCTAACAATGGAAAGCGAGTACTAGTAAACATGCTGACCCTGCAAAAGTAAGTACTAGTAAACTTGCTGACCTTCAAAAATGAGTCTGCTGACCCTGGAAAGCGAGTACAAGTAAACCTGCTGACCCTGGAAAGCGAGTATTAGTAAACCTGCTGACTTTGAAAACTGAGTACTAGTAAACCTGCTGACCTTGGAAAGCGAGTTCTAGTAAACCTTATGACCCTGGAAAGTTAGTACTAGTAAACCTGCTGACTTAAAAAAGCAAGTACTAGTACACCTGCTGATCCTGGAAAAGCGAGTACCAGTAAATCTGCTGAAAATTGAAAAGCAAGTTCTAGTAAACCTGCTGACCTTGGAAAGCGAGTACACTGTACTAGTAAACCTACTTACCGTGGAAAAGCAAGTACTAGTAAACCAGCTGACCCTGGAAAAGTAAGTAACCGGTACTAATAAACCTGCTGACAATTGAAAGCAAGTACTAGTAAACCGGCTGACAATGGAAAGCAAGTACTAGTAAACCTGCTGACTTTGGAAAGCGAGTTCTAGTAGACCTGCTGACCCTGAAAAGCGAGTGCGAGTAGACCTGCTGTCCCTGGAAAAGCGAGTACAAGTAAACCTGCTAACCCTGAAAAGCGAGTACTAGTATACCTGCTGATCCCGGAAAAGTGAGGACTATTAAACCTGTTGACATTGGAAAGCAATTACTAGTAAACCTGCTGACCTTGGAAAGTAAGTAGTAGTAAACCTGCTGACCCTGGAAAGCGAGTACTAGTAGACCTGCTGACCCTGGAAAGCGAGTACTAGTAAACCAGCTGACCCTGGAAAGCGAATACTAGTAAACCTGCTGACAATGGAAAAGGGGGAACTAGTAAAACTGCTGACCTTGGAAAGAAAGTACTAGTAAACCTGCTGACCCTGGAAAGCAAATACTAGTAAACCTGCTGACACTGAAAAAGGGAGAACTAGTAAAACTGCTGACCTTGAAAAGTTAGTACTAGTAAACCTGCTGACCCTGGAAAGCAAGTACTAGTTAACCTGCTGACCCTGGAAAGCGAGTACTAGTAAACCAACTGACCCTGGAAAGTGAGCACTAGTAAACCTGCTGACCCTGGAAAGCGAGTACTAGTAAAATTGCTGACAATGGAAAAGGGAGAACTAGTAAAACTGCTGACCTTGGAAAGTAAGTACTAGTAAACCTGCTGACCCTGGAAAGCAAGTACTAGTTAACCTGCTGACCCTGGAAAGCGAGCACTAGTAAACCTGCTGACCCTGGAAAGCGAGTACTAGTAGACCTGCTGACCCTGGAAAGCGAGTACTAGTAAACCAGCTGACCCTGGAAAGCGAGTACTAGTAGACCTGCTGACCCTGGAAAGCAAGTACTAGTAAACCTGCTGACCCTGGAAAGCGAGCACTAGTAAACCTGCTGACCCTGGAAAGCGAGTAACAGTAGACCTGCTGACCCTGGAAAGCAAGTACTAGTAAACCTGCTGACCCTGGAAAGCAAGTACTAGTAGACCTGCCGACCCTGGAAAGCAAGTACTAGTAAACCTGCTGACCCTGGAAAGCAAGTACCAGTAAACCTGCTGACCCTGGAAAGCGAGTACTAGTAAACCAGCTTAACCTGGAAAGCGAGTACTAGTAAACCAGCTGACCCTGGAAAGCGAGTACTAGTAAACCAGCTGACCCTGGAAAGCGAGTACTAGTAAACCAGCTGACCCTGGAAAGCGAGTACTAGTAAACCAGCTGACCCTGGAAAGCGAGTACTAGTAAACCTGCTGACCCTGGAAAGCGAGTACTAGTAAACCAGCTGACCCTGGAAAGCGAGTACTAGTAAACCAGCTGACCCTGTAAAGTGAGTACTAGTAAACCTGCTGACCCTGGAAAGCGAAAATAGTAAACCAGCTGACCTTGGAAAAGCCAGTACTAGTAAACCAGCTGACCTTGGAAAGCAAGTACTAGTAAACCTGCTGACACTGCAAAATCGAGTACTAGTAAACCTGCTGACCCTTACAAAGTGTATATTGTTTCTCTGATGTCCATGATATGTCTTAAATACTGTTGAAAACAGCAACAACTTTCTCTAAAAAAATGTTAATATGTTCAATGTTTTCTAACAAATGTGTGGCCGTTTCAAACGGTATACTGCCAGTTCCCTTTTAAACAGGATATTGCCAGTTTCCTGTCCAACTGGATACTTCCAGTCCCCTTATAATTTAGATACTACCAGACCCATAACAACCTGGATGTTGCCAGTTATATATTTCTAAGAAAAATGTTAACACATTAATCAGACTCAAAAATTAAGTTTACCAACTCTATTCCAATAACGCTATTATGACAACCTCATTAAACTTAAATATTATATCATCATTGTGATGTAACAATAAGCATTAAACAGTATTTTAGTGTGTCATTTTGAAAATAATACATGTACCTTCTTTATGCATGAACGCCCTCGGCAGATGAAGTATATTTCTGTTGTTTTATAATACACCAGTTAATTATAGAAAGTGCTTTTTCATGATAACAAATAAACTTTGAAGATGAAGTTTAGCTTTCGTTTCATCACTTATAATTGTTGATGCAAACAGTTAGCATTATGTTAACAAAATAGATTTATTGCATGTTTGATGCTACTAATTTTTGAGGACACTATCGCTTGTCAACGTATGGAACATGTGCAATTTTGTGATTTACTCTGACATACAACTTTTATATGGAGATGGATCCAATTGTTACTTCCAGACTTCATTCGTGGTCTTTTGAACAACATTGGTACACATGTGGACCCCACTCAACTGATCGACAAAATCCGGACAGGAATGGAGATACCAGGCCTTAGAGATTCCCTCGTTAAAATCCTACAAGACTACAACCTCCAGGTACACAGACATTCAAGGCATCTCTTGGAAAAATTGGTCTTTAAGGCCTTATTTTAGGAATATATGTAACTATAATCTTTACTTACACAGACTATTGAGGAAAAACTAGGCTTCAAGGCTTTGTTTTAAGAATATCTGTGACTATTATCTTCATATACACAGACTATTGAGGAAAAACTAGGCTTAAAGGCTTTGTTTTAAGAATATATGTGACTATTATCTTCATATACACAGACTGTTAGGAAAAACTAGACTTAAAGGCTTTAATTAACGAATATCTGGCCTCTCAATGGATTATTCCCTTCAGTGTCTTGATTGACCTTAAACAGTTTTATCTTTATGTACTATTTTTTTCTAACGTTACTTATAATTGTTTAACTTTATTGTTTCGTGTAAATTGATTATTGCTGATAAAAGTCACTACACTTTGACCCCATCATGATTAAAAAAAAGGGTTCAGTGCACAGGATTAGGGGGGTTGGTGTTGAATAAAGGTGTTATAAGTGTTGTGGATATGGTGTCCGCCTAGGGATTGGGAAGGCACAAGTTTGATCCCCACTGTGGGAGCTTTCTTAAAATCTCTGCAAAGACCACAAGTAATGGTTCAAGTTCTACCTATGAAATGGGCTTGATATTCTTAATAACAGTAAAGCTTTCAATGCAATCAAGCTTAAATAAATATATCTAAACAAGCTTAATAAAGAAGGCTTAAACTAGGCCTTTAGTTCATGAGTGTCAAGTTTTGTCCTCTGTCAGCCTGTGACAAACATTCTCATTGTAATTAGAGCTCACACAGGTCAAAAATATTCTTCGGTTCAGGGTCGACGGGTCAACATTAAAATACCTTAGAAAGTTCGGGTCGGGTCGGGTCAGATAATACATAAGTTAATTAAAATAAAACTAAATTAATTGTCATAGCATGTTTTGGCATTCTTAAATATTCAACTGTTTTTCAAGTATATTGTTTAGAATAGTATACTTTGTATTTTGATTTATTTAATTATGAATGAAATACTGAACTGCATATAACTATTAAGTTCAAATACCGTTGTTGAACTTATTAGGCAAACCTAAATATTACTTGGAATAGCGATCAAAAGTGCATGTATAGGAAAAACAAATTGTCAAGCAAAAATAAAGCTTGTCTTATTTTGAGGAGAGAAGCAAAATAACATTAACTGTAAGTTCTTACTGCCTTTTCTACTTTGAAGTCAATATATATATTATAATACAAGTTTTGTTTTTTAACGTCGACATTTTGGGATCTGAATAACAAATTAAACTCGACATTTCTGCTTTTGGTGAGTCACTTTTATTCATTTATGACTATTTGTAATAACAACACTGCTTAAACTGATAACGGGTGACGATTTGACTACACGTTCAACATGTAATCTTGTACTTCGTAGCTTGTGACCCGAACCAGTCACAGGTGGGAAGTAACGTACCCTGGATAGTATTTTTCATATTTTTTAGGAGCCCAATATAGTCAAATAAATATATAAAATCATGTTTAATGAGAAAAAAATTAACAAAGAGCCATGAAAAAAATTCCCCACCCTCTGATATTGGAATCATAACAAGGTCATTAACTAGACTTTATTATAGACCTGTCTTCGCGGGCCGCAATAATGTCAAAAATAGCTTTAATCAAAAGCATCCCTTAATCCTCCTATGGGCAATTGGACAACCTTTCAAAAAAAGTTCACTTTAAAAAAATCTGTCTAGCCGTTAACTCACAGTCGGTCGAAAACCGAGCAATATTTCGAGTCCGTTTGTCAACCCGAATAAATCTTCTACAGACTTTCAAACAATAATTTTGAGTTTTTGCCCCTTAATCGATAGCTCGCGTCCTATTCCTTTAAAACAACGAGGCGTGTCAAATAATGCATGCATATGCAACCACTTAACCCTCAAAACTTATTCCAATACAATCAGAATGATCAGTATTTTTCATTTATTTACATTTATTAAAACATAGTTGTTGTTGTTGATTGGATATTTATGTGCCTGGCTCTGTCAGTGTAATTCACTGCTAAGCCGGGTTCAAGAGCGATGGCTACTTTCTTTTTTAAGTAAATCAAATTTAGACTTAAAACAGTTGTTGCAAAGAAATTATAAACTTTTGGAATTAGTTTTTATGGGTAAGTGGTTGCATATGCATGCATTATTTGACACGCTTCGTTGTTTCAAAGCAAATGGACGCGAGCTATCGATTAAGGGGCAAAAACTCAAAAATATTGTTTGAAAGTCTGTAGAAGATTTATTCGGGTTGACAAACGGACTCGAAATATTGCTCGGTTTTCGACCGACTGTGAGTTAACGGCTAGACAGATTTTTTTTAAGTGAACTTTTTTTGAAAGGTTGTCCAATGGCCCATAGGAGGATTAAGGGATGCTTTTGATTAAAGCTATTTTTGACATTATTGCGGCCCGCGAAGACAGGTCTATAATAAAGTCTAGTTAATGACCTTGTTATGATTCCAATATCAGAGGGTGGGGATTTTTTTTTCATGGCTCTTTGTCAATTTTTTTCTCATTAAACATGATTTTATATATTTATTTGACTATATTGGGCTCCTAAAAAAGAAACAAAAAAAACAATACTATCCAGGGTACGTTACTTCCACCTGTGGAACCAGTATCTTTGCAGAAACTTTGACTCGGATCTGCTGGTATTTTTTTTACCTGCGGATCCGGGGTGTTTCGGGTACCCGTTTGGCGTTTGAGAACTAATTTAAATATCAATATATATTTGCAGAAGTTATGATAAAAAGCATTGGTGTATATGTGTACAGAGAATAGTAGCCTTGTGTGGAATAAATTTTATATAAATAAAATATTGGTGAATACATGTAAGGAGAATAGTAGCTTAGTGTGGAGTAAATAGTTGAGGGTGAATACATGTAAGGAGAATAGTAGCTTAGTGTGGAGCAAATAGTTGAGGGTGAATACATGTAAGGAGAATAGTAGCTTAGTGTGGAGTAAATAGTTGAGGGTGAATACATGTAAGGAGAATAGTAGCTTAGTGTGGAGCAAATAGTTGAGGGTGAATACATGTAAGGAGAATAGTAGCTTAGTGTGGAGTAAATAGTTGAGGGTGAATACATGTAAGGAGAATAGTAGCTTAGTGTGGAGTAAATAGTTGAGGCTATGCAAACCTGCATATCAAAACTTGGCGTAGTGTAGGGAACAGAAAATTAAATGATCTTGATTAACAGTTGTTGGTAATGTAAACAACAAAGTGTTAGTATTATATCATGCTTTTTTATTTGATTCTAAAAAAGGTTAATACAATCAAACCTATAAGGTCTAATGTCATCAATGCAGCCTGTGAGAGGACACTTGTGTATTTTCCATGTTTCTCTGGGCAGTTGTTTTAATTTGGTGTTCTTTCACAGATTTCTCTTCGTGAAGGCTGCAAGAAAATTCTAGTGGCCGACAGTTTTGGTCTCATGGGTCGACTCATTAAAACACAGAAGAAAGCTATTTCATTGGAAAGTATGTCATAGGTTCTTGGCTTTCCTAGTTTCACAATGAATTTATTGCCTTGATTGAATTGACTTTGATGCAATTTTTTTTCTAAGTGAAGTGAAAGTTTAGCTAGTGAAAATATGTAAATTACAAAAATATTTATATAT
Source organism: Dreissena polymorpha (assembly GCF_020536995.1). NCBI lineage: Eukaryota > Metazoa > Mollusca > Bivalvia > Myida > Dreissenidae > Dreissena > Dreissena polymorpha. Next base: position 27,606,474 of record NC_068367.1, read on the forward strand.
CTCTAAGACATATTCTGTTGGTATTGGTACCAGGTATTTGATATGTTGTGATAACTTGATCCATCTGTGACTCAATCAATGCAAACATTAAACCCTTTCCCTCTCAGAAGCAAAGTGAAAATGGCTATGTTCAAACAGCATAAAACCAGAACAGCCTGCAAGTAACTCGCAGTCTGTTCAGGTTGTATGCTGTTTGCTCCTCATCAGTATCTAAGGTTTGGAAATGACGCCTTTAAAACTTGATTATAGTAAGAAAGGACTTAAATTAAATTTTACTTTCTAAGGGATGTCAAAATATGTATCAGAGTTGTAAAGTGTTGTTAATGTTTGTGTCTGGTATAATCTAAGATTACTAACCTATGTTTAGCATCTGAACAGTATATGAATTAAAGACACCAGATAAATTTTGTTTTACACAAATGTAAACAAATGTAATAAACAGCAATTAAATAATTTACCTCATTCATTAATGTGCAAAATAAGTTGTTTTACAAGAGTATGCAAAATGGAGTTAGTAGACTACGTGAATTAAGATTATTTTACAGAATTGTGTGTTGGTGTGCATGGACAATTCTAAACTGCATATTAAAATTAATTGTTTTCAAGAAATTAAAGGTAATAATTAGTAGACTTAAGTGGATTTAGATTTGTTTATAGAATTGTGAGCTAGCGTTAAGGAAATTGACCATTGAGCTGCTGAGCTATGATTCCAAATATGTTATTGCAGCTAGTCATGTCTGCCAGATGTGCCAAGAAAGGATATTAGTCACAGGTCAGACATAGTGTATCTGTATTCATTATTTTAAAGTTAAGATTTCTGTACTCAGTTTCATACAAAGTGGTATATTTGTACATTTAAATAAGTAATATTGTCATTTTTAGCTCGGCGTTTTCGGAGAAAACCCGAGGTATTGTCATAGCCAGCTCGTCCGCCGTCCGGGTCGTGCTAAAACCTTATCATTTTGTTAAGGTTTTAAACATTGGCTCTAAAATCAAATTGCTTCCACCTACAAATTTAACTTCATATGTAGAAGCACCTTGATGAGTTCTACACCCCACACCCATTTTGGGGTCACTAGGTCAAAGGTCAAGGTCACTGTGACCTGTAAAAAGAAATAATCTGAAAAGCTTTTATTTATTCAAAACTGCACCCGTAGCCGAGCATGGCACCCGCTATGCGGTGCTCTTGTTATTATGTTGGCATTCTTTTTGCATGTCGTTACATAAAAGAGCTGTTCTTAGTTGGGTTTGCTTTTATGTGGATGTTAAAGCTTTGTTTTTAAGTACCTTCAGTTCAAAGATTATGCAGAGCTTTGGATTTAAACCAATAATACAAATATTATTTCATGTACAGGCAGGAAATCAAACTCAGCGAAGGTTGAACATATGGCTGTTGTATCTGAGATGAATGCAACCTCAATAGTTTAATTTGTTATTTATGTTTTAAAGTTGTTTTTAGGGCCTCTTACAGGTAAGCAAAACACACAAAAACTGTTGTTGTTGTTGTACTTTTGGAGGTGGGAGAGGGGGGGGGGGGAACCATATTGATCTAGGAAACAAAACACCCCCGACATTTTATTTAAAAAAAATCTTAATCCTTAATCATCAGAATTACAATTATTAATATATTTTTTTTATTGTCTTGTATACAAATACACAAGTTTAAACTGACTTAATTGTTAACCTGGTTTTCCAAAGGAAAAAACTGGTTATTAGATTGGCGAATGTCGGCGGGCGGGCAGAACAAGCTTGTCCGGGCCATAACTTTGTCATTCATTGTGAGATTTTAAAATCATTTGTTCACCATCATTAGACTGTGTGTCACACGAAGGAATTACGTCAATATCTCCAAGGTCAAGGTCACACTTGGAGTTCAAAGGTCAAAAATGGCCATAAATGAGCTTCTCCAGGTCATAACTATGTCATTCATTGTGAGATTTAAAATCATTTGGAACATTTGTTCACCATCATTGGATGGTGTGTCGCACGAAAGAATTACGTCAATATCTCCAAGGTCATGGTCGCAACGACTAAAAATAGATTTATTTTTGAAACTAGGGGGGTAACTTTGAACAATCAGTTCAGTTTGAGTTGTCTCCCTTTATCAGACTTTTTTTTTCAAATTGAAAACCTGGTTTTGTGATAATTGTTTGACCCTTGTTTTTAGAATGTAACTTGAAAACCTGACTTATTTGATTTCAGAATTTTACCCGAAACAGATTGCTAATGTATGATGGCTGTATTTTGCAGAGATACGTCATGCCAGTGATATCGTGGTGTTCTTCTGCAGTCATGCAGTACATGAGATGTGTCTACCAAACGGCATGGTATGAATGGGTACTTGCAAGTAATCAGCTGACTTATCATACGAAAATTGGTCTTATGTGATCTGCGGCACGCAAAGCTCCAGACCAGCCCGCGCATTCACACAGTCTGGTCAGGAGCCGCCCTGTCTGCTAATGAGAACAGGAAACCTAGCGCAACTTTTATGGGAGAGGGAGCTTTGCAGATGCTGGTTTAGAGCTGCGCTGGCTGCATAAGGCATAAGACCCATTTTTAGCTTATCTATTTTTTGAAAAAAAAAGAAGAGCTATTGTCATCACCTGAGCGTCTGCATCGGCGTCTGGTTAAGTTTTGTGTTTAGGTACTTCTTTCTCATAAAATATCAAAGCTATTGCATTCAAACTTAGTACACTTACTAACTATCATGAGGGGACTGGGCAAGCAAAGTTAGATAACTCTGGCTGGCATTTGATAGAATTATGTGCCTTTTTTTTACTTAGAAAAATGAAAATTTGGTTAAGTTTAGGTCCACTTTATTCCTAAAGTATCAAAGCTATTGCTTTCATACTTGCAACACTTACTAACTATCACAAGGGGACTATGCATGCACAATTATGTAACTCTGAATGGCACTTTGACAAATTATGGCCCCTTTATACTTAGAAAATTGAAAATTTCGTTAAGTTTTGTGTTTTGTTCCACTACTCATAAAGTATCATAGCTATTGCTTTCAGACTTGGAACACTCGCTAACTATCATAAGGGGACTGTACAGGACAAGTTGCATAACTCTTGTTGGCATTTTGATGTAATGATGGCTCTTTATAGCTCACCTGTCACAAAGTGACATGGTGAGCTTATGTGACTGTGTGATGTCCGACGTCTGTTGTGCGTGCATGCGTGTGTGCGTCCGTCAACAATTTGTTTTTGTAGACAGAAGAGGTCACAGTTTTCATCCAATCTTTATGAAATTTGGTCAGAATGTTTATCTTGATGAAATCTGGGTTGGGATTGTATTTGGGTCATCTGGGGTCAAAAACTAGGTCACTAGGTCAAATAATAGAAAAACCTTGTGTAGACAATAGAGGTAACAGTTTTCGTCCAATTTGTATGAAATTTTATCAGAATGTTTATCTTGATGAAATCTGGGTTGGGATTGTATTTGGGTCATCTTGGGTCAAAAACTAGGTCACTAGGTCAAATAATAGAAAAACCTTGTGTAGACAATAGAGGTCACTGTTTCCATCCAATCTTTATGAAATTTGGTCAGAATGTTTATCTTGATGAAATCTGGGTTTGGATTGTACTTGGGTCATTTGGGGTCAACAACTAGGTCACTAGGTCAAACAATAGAAAAACCATGTGTATACAATAGAGGTCACAGTTTTCATCCAATCTTTATGAAATTTGGTCAGAATGTTTATCTTAATGAAATCTGGGTTCGGATTTTATTTGGGTCATCTGGGGTAAAAAACTAGGTCACTAGGTCAAATAATAGAAAAACCTTGTGTAGACAATAGAGGTCACAGTTTTCATCCAATTTTTTATGAAATATGGTCAGAATGTTTATCTTGATGGAATCTGGATTGGGTTTGACTTTGGGTCATCTGGGGTCAGAAACTATGTCACTAGGTCAAATAATAGAAACACTTTGTGTAGACAATAGAGGTCACAGTTTTCATCAGATATTAGTGAAATATGGTCAGAATGTTTGTCTTGTTAAAATCTGGGTTGGGATTGAATTTGGTCACAAGGTCAAAGTTTAAAAATAACACTTTTGTAGACAGTAGAGGTCAAAGTTTTCATCCAAACTTAATACAATTTGGCCAGAATGTTAATTTTGATAAAATCTGGGTTGGGATTGTATTTATGTCATCTGGGTTAAAAAACTAGGTCAAATCATAGAAAAACCTTGTGTAGACAGTGGAGGTCATAGTTTTCATCTGATCTTAATGAAATATGGTCAGAATGTTTATTTTATAATATCTGATTTTGGATGGTATATGGGTCATCTGGGGTCAGCAATTAGGTCACCGGGCCAATTCTAGTAAAACCTTGCGTAGATGAAAGAGGTCACAGTTTTTATCACGTCTTAATGAAATTTTGTCAGAATGTATTAATTAATGAAATCTGGCTTGGGATTGTATATGGGTCTGATAGAATTTAAGTTGATGTAGCAAGGTTAGTCAGGTGAGCGATTCAGGGCCATCATGGCCCTCTTGTTTTACTTTAGTAACTTTGAATATTTTGTTAAATTTTGTGTTAAGATCCACTGTACTTCCTAAGTATCAAGGATATTGCTTTCAAACTTCAAATACTTTCATTCTATCATGAGGGTACTGTACCTGGCAATTGAATTTGACATTGACCTTTGAATGACCTTGACTCTCAATTATTAAATTTTGCTAAAATTGCCATTACTTCTTTATTTAAGATCAGGTTTGATTAATACTTTGACAAAACAACCCGTACCTTACATACCACAATAGACTCCACCCAAACCATCGCCCACACCCCATCCCAGAATTCCCCCCCCCCCCCAAAAAAACAAAATAAATATATTTTTGTTTTCTCTATATGTATATAGTGAAAACATGTCAACACTCTAGAAGTCACATTTTTTGCCCAATTTTCATGAAATTTTGTCAGAACTTTTGTTTCCTAGATACATGAGTTAAGTTTGAAAATGGTCTGGTCTGTTGAAAAACATGGTTGCCAGGGGGACGGGGCAGTTTTCCTTATAATTATATAGTAAAAAGGCTTGCAAACAATCATGAATTAAGGTCATGTAACATGCAAGACAACTCTTCTAAAATATTGTCCGTCGTCTGTCCGTCCACATTTGTTCGTAAACACTCTAGAGGCCACATTTATTGTCCGATCTTCTCGAAACTTGGTCAAAAGATTTATCCCAATGATATCCCGATCGAGTTTGAAACAGGGTCATGCTGGGTCAAAAACTAGGTCACTAGGTAAAAAAAAAAGAGAAAAAGCTTGTAAACACTGTAGAAGTCACATTTAATGCCCAATCTTCATGTAGCTTTGTCTATATGTCTGTCTTAATGATATGTAGGTTGAGTTTAAAAGTGGTTCCGGTCCATTGAAAAACATGGCCGCCAGTGGGCGGGGCAGTTTTCCCTATATGGCTATAGAGAAACCTTGTAAACACTCTAGAAGTCACAATTTTGGCCCAATCACCATGAAAGTTAATCAAAACATTGGTTTTATCGATATGTCGGACGAGTTTGAAAATGGTCCAGATCGGTGAAAAAACATTGCCGCCAGTGGGCGGGGCATTTTTCTCTATATGTATGTAGTGAAAACATGTGCACACTCTAGAAGTCACATTTTTTGCCCAATTTTCATGAAATTTGGTCAGAACATTTGTTTCCTGGATACGAGAGTTGAGTTGGAAAATGGTTCCGGTCAGTTGAATAACATGGCTGCCAAGGGGGGGGGGCAGTTTTCTTATATTTATATAGTAAAAAAAAGCTTGCGAACACTCTAGAAGTCACATTTTTTGCCCAATCATTATGAAACTTGGTGAATAGAATTGTTTTATATATATCTCAGATGAGTTTGCAAATGGCTCAGATCCGTGAAACACACTTTTTAGCTCACCTGATTGCTCAGGTTAGGTTTTAGGATTGGTCTTTGTCCGCTTCTGTCCGTCCACATTTGGTTTGTAAACACTCTAGCATTCACATTTCTAAAGCATTCTTTATCAAAGTTGCTGAAAGATCTCAATCAAGTTTGATGATGAGCAAAATCACATAATTAATGCCATAATTATTGCCCTTAGATTTTCCAAATTTTCATTATATTATACAAAATCCTTGTAAGCAAAGTTTGATGTTTGGTAAGGGGGGTCAAATCAAAATATAGGTCACCATTTCAACTCTTACAAAAACAAAAACACTCACTACGCCAGAGTTTTGGTTCAATAATGAAAAAACTTGACCAGGATGTTAGTCTGGTCAATATCTAGGTCAAGTTTGACATTAGGTAAAGATTGAATGAACCGACTCCTCTCAGGTGAGCGAACTAGGGCCATCTTGGCCCTATCCCTGACCCCCCCCCCCCCTAAAGAAAGATTTTTTTTTAAACATGGTTAATAAAACACAAATATTTATTTTTATTATTTTATTTTTGAAAGACCGTTCAACCATCCAACCCAAGAATCCCCCCACCCCAATTTTTTTTTCCATTTGATTTTTATTTTTGAGAGATAATGTAGTAAATGACCACACCCCCACACTATACACACACTATACACCCCTCTCCACCCCTACCCATCCCCCTTTTTGATTTAAGTATTGAGATATGTCCCGTCACCTTTAAAAAGAAAAATAGATGAGCGTTCTGCACCCGCTAGGCGGTGCTCTTGTTGTACATGACGCAGCTCATAAAGGCCATAGCCCATGTTCACACTGCTCTCATGATCAATTTTCAGTAAATACTAAATTCATACAATGCCTTTTAGATCAAGCTGTTTTGGTCCCAAACCCTACACAATATTAAAACAATTCAAGCCCTTTGTTTTAGCCATCTGTATAAGTTTTCAAAGCAAAGTGTTCATTACTTCATTTATAAATGATTCTTAGTTTAAATCTTTTTATTTAATCTTGGTTGCATCAAAAGAAATGCTGTCAAGTCCCTATGCAGGTTAAAACCAGTACTGGGTGTCTTTCGAGGAGGACGACTTTCACAGTGGGGATCAAACCCGTGACCTCCCTGTTTCTAGGTGGACACCATATTCATTGCAACACAGTGACCTCATGTTGTATTAAATTCCAGTTGAATGTTGTGTTTGCAGGAGACCTGCCCTATATGCACCACTCAGAGACGGGGCCCTGGCAGTGGAGCCATGTTTGGGAAATAATCAGTGACTAACATGCCAAATACTGATATGAGCCGCGTTCTGGGAAATCTGGGCTTAATGCATGTGCATAAAGTGTCATCCCAGATTAGTCTGTGCAGTCCACACAGGCTTATCAGGAACAACATTTTCCGCCTTCAATTGATTTTCGTTCGGAAGAAACCTCCTTTAAAGGAAAAATTTCGTAAAAGCCTAAAGTGTCGTCTCTGATTAGCACATATCAGGTCTACATTTTGTAAAGACAACATCTGCAATATGGTGAAAGTTAAGAATATTGCCTAAATAACGGAATAACTAGCAATTTATAGTACCTGTTTGTTTACTTTGGTAAAACTATTAGTGTTTTTCTATAATGTGAATTGTGAAATATTTCATTTAAAAATTGAAAACATTTTGGGGAAAAGTTGCAAGTGTTTGACTTTGGAGACAACAAATTAAAACTTTACTTTTGGTGATGAAGGAGCAGACAACTGTGAATGCATTGTCTTTATGTGGACAAGACTTAATTAAAAATAAGTCAACCTTTCAATTTATAGACTTAATTTAAAAAAAGAATTGTGCATGTCTTTTGTTTGTTTGTTTGTACATGTATTAATAAGTATTGTATATGTATTTATATGATGTAATTAATAGCCTTGCACTAGCTTAATTTATTCCTTTTTATCAATCTCAACTGTTTGTTAATATTGTTGAATGCATTATGTTTATTCAATACTATAAATAAAAAAAGTAAAAAAATATACTAATACTTATTGTTTACATGTATAAGTGACAATATCATGCTAATTTGTTTAGATTTGTTGTATAATTGGTGCAGTTTTAGCAAATGTTGTGGCATATTTATAGACACAATAACGTGGTAGTCAGAGCTTACTGAAAATAAAAGACCCTAGTGAAACTTTGGTAATACAATTATTGATGACAAGGTCATAGTGACATTGATGACAAAGTCATAGTGTCATTAATCGCTTGGTCATTGTCACATTGATGACAAGGTCATAGTATAATTAATCAATTGGTCATTGTCACATTGATGACAAGGTCATAGTGACATTAATCGCTTGGTCATTGTCACATTGATGACAAGGTCATAGTGTCATTAAATGCTTGGTCATAGTCAATTTGATGACAAGGTCATAGTGTCATTAATTGCTTGGTCATTGTCACATTGATGACAAGGTCATAGTGTCATTAATCGCTTGGTCATAGTCACTTTGATGACAAGGTCATAGTGTCATTGATCGCTTGGTCATTGTCACATTGATGACAAGGTCATAGTGTCATTAATCGCTTGGTCATTGTCACATTGATGACAAGGTCATAGTGTCATTAATCGCTTGGTCATTGTCACATTGATGACAAGGTCATAGTGTCCTTAATTGCTTGGTCATAGTCACTTTGATGACAAGGTCATAGTGTCATTAATCGCTTGGTCATAGTCACTTTGATGACAAGGTCATAGTGTCATTAATTGCTTGGTCATAGTAACTTTGATGACAAGTAGTGTTATTAAACGCTTGGTCATTGTCACATTGATGACAAGGTCATAGTGTCATTTATCGCTTGGTCATAGTCACATTGATGACAAGGTCATAGTGTCATTAATTGCTTGGTCATAGTCACTTTGATGACAAGGTCATAGTGTCATTAATTGCTTGGTCATAGTCACATTGATGACAAGGTCATAGTGTCATTAATCGCTTTGTCAAAGTCACTTTGATGACAAGGTCATAGTGTCATTAATCGCTTGGTCATAGTCACTTTGATGACAAGGTCATAGTGTCATTAATTGCTTGGTCATTGTCACTTTGATGACAAGGTCATAGTGTCATTAATCGCTTGGTCATAGTCACATTGATGACAAGGTCATAGTGTCATTAATCGCTTGGTCATTGTCACATTGATGACAAGGTCATAGTGTCATTAATCACTTGGTCATAGTCACTTTGATGACAAGGTCATAGTGTCATTAATCGCTTGGTCATTGTCACATTGATGACAAGGTCATAGTGTCAGTAATCCCTTGGTCATTGTCACATTGATGACAAAATCATAGTGTCATTAATCGCTTGGTCATTGTCACATTGATGACAAGGTCATAGTATCATTAATTGCTTGGTCATTGCCACATTGATGACAAGGTCTTTGTGTCATTAATCGCTTGGTCATTGTCACATTGATGACAAGGGCATAGTGTCATTAATCGCTTGGTCATTGTCACATTGATGACAAGGTCATAGTGTCATTAATCGCTTGGTCATAGTCACATTGATGACAAGGTCATAGTGTCATTAATCGCTTGGTCATTGTCACATTGATGACAAGGTCATAGTGTCATTAATCGCTTGGTCATAGTCACTTTGATTACAAGGTAATAGTTTCATTAATCGCTTGGTCATTGTCACATTGATGACAAGGTCATAGTGTCATTAATCGCTTGGTCATTGTCACATTGATGACAAGGTCATAGTGTCATTAATCGCTTGGTCATTGTCACATTGATGACAAGGTCATAGTGTCATCAATCGCTTGGTCATTGTCACATTGATTGCAAGGTCATAGTGGCATTAATCACTTGGTAATTGTCACATTGATGACAAGGTCATAGTGTCATTAATCGCTTGGTCATAGTCACTTTGATGTCAAGGTCATAGTGTCATTAATCGCTTGATCATAGTCACATTGATGACAAGGTCATAGTGTCATTAATCGCTTGGTCATAGTCACTTTAATGACAAGGTCATAGTGTCATTAATTGCTTGGTCATAGTCACTTTGATGACAAGGTCATAGTGTCATTAATCGCTTGGTCATAGTCACATTGATGACAAGGTCATAGTGTCATTAATCGCTTGGTCATTGTCACATTGATGACAAGGTCATAGTGTCATTAATCGCTTGGTCATTGTCACATTAATGACAAGGTCGTAGTGTCATTAATCGCTTGGTCATTGTCACATTGATGACACGGTCATAGTGTCATTAATCGCTTGGTCATTGTCACATTGATGACAAGGTCATAGTGTCATTAATCGCTTGGTCATTGTCACATTGATGACAAGGTCATAGTGTCATTAATCGCTTGGTCATTGTCACATTGATGACAAGGTCATAGTGTCATTAATTGCTTGGTCATAGTGACATTGATGACAAGGTCATAGTGTCATTAATCGCTTAGTCAAAGTCACATTGATGACACGGTCATAGTGTCATTAATCGCTTGGTCATAGTCACTTTGATGACAAAGTCATAGTGACATTAATCGCTTTGTCATAGTCACTTTGATGACAAGGTCATAGTGACATTAATGACATGGTCTTAGTCAACGTAAAGGACATGGTCATTATGACGTTGATAAAATGCTCATAGTGACCATAAGTACATGATTGATTGTATTGATGTATAAAACGATTATAACTATTCAGGAAATTCATATTTGTAAACTTTGATAAAGCCCATTTGGGCGAAATATTAGAATAAAAGAGTGTTTTTTGCTATGGAAATATATATCTTTATCCCTACTGGATATTAAACTGGTTAAGTACATGGTCATAGTGACGATAAGTACATGGTCATAGTGGCGTTAAGTATATGGTCATAGATACGATAAGTACATGGTCATAGTGATGTTAAATACGTGGTCATAGTGACGTTAAGTACATGGTCATAGATATGATAAGTACATGGTCATAGTGACATTAAATACGTGGTCATAGTGACGTTAAGTACATGGTCATAGATATGATAAGTACATGGTCATAGTGACGTTAAGTACGTGGTCATAGATATGTTAAGTACATGGTCTTAGTGACGTTAAGTACATGGTCATAGTGATGTTAAGTACATGGTCATAATGACGATATGACATGGGCATAGTCACGATAAGTACATGGTCATAGTCACGATAAGTACATGGTCATAGTGACGTTAAGTACATGGTCATAGTGATGTTAATAAAAAGGTCATAATAACGTAAAAGACATGGACATTGTGATGCTGATAATATGGTCATAGTGACGTCAAGGACATGGTCATAGTGACATTGATAACATGGTCATAGTGACGTTAAGTACATGGTCATAGTGACGTTAAGTACATGTTCATAGTGACGATAAGTACATGGTCATAGTCACGATAAGTACATGGTCATAGTGACGATAAGTACATGGTCAAAGTGACGTTGATAACAAGGTCATAGTATCGTAAATGACATGGACATAGTGATGCTGATAACATGTTCATAATCACGTTGATGACATTGTCATAGTAATGTTGATGATATGGTCAAAGTGATGTTGATTATATGGTCATTGTTGTCATAGTGACGTTAAGTACATGTTCATAGTGACGATAAGTACATGGTCATAGTCACAATAGGTACATGGTCATAGTGACGATAAGTACATGGTCATAGTGACGTTGATAACAAGGTCATAGTATCGTAAATGACATGGACATAGGGATGCTGATAGCATGTTCATAATCACGTTGATGACATTGTCATAGTAATGTTGATGATATGGTCATAGTGATGTTGATTATATGCTCATTGTTGTCATAGTGATATCAATGACATGGTCCCAGTGACGTTGTCGACATTACTATAGTGACTTTGATGACATGGTCACAGTGACGTTGATGGCGTTGTCATAGTGATGTTTATGGGATGGTCATAGTGACGTTGATGATATGGTCATAGTGATGTCAGTGAGATGGTAATAGTGACGTTGATTACATTGTCATAGTGACTTAATTACATTTTCATAGTGACGTCCATTTCATGGCTATAGTGACGTTGCTGGCATGGTCATATCATATTTACGTTGATGACGTTGTCATAGTGACGTTACTGACATGGTCATAGTGGTATTGAAGAAATGGGCATAGTTACGTTTATGTGATTGCCATCGTGTTGTTGATGACAATTTAGAGCTGCAACGATTCACCAACAGCTCGATTAGATTTCCGACACTCCGATACCAATTGTTTCGATTCGATTCATCTTCAAACCTAGTTTTATCATATATTCACTCTCCTGCCTCAAAATAAACATTTCTGTTCAAAAGTGTCGCATACCTAGATATCTTGGGCATTTGTCAAATTGTGTGTTTGTTTGATATAGTTTGGTTGGTTCAACAGTGTTTTAAAAACTTTTGAAAGTGTGTTAAATTAAAATTTGCAAGAAACTGCCAATTGTCTTTCAAACTATGTCAATATTTCAATAAAACACATACTAAAGAATAGCAAATTAGGACTCAATTTTAATATAAAAACTTCTGACTAGAAGATTGTGCTGAATACACAATAATATAAAATTAAATAAATAATCATAAGAGCATCTGGAATCAGTAGAGTGATAGTACTATCACTATTATACTTATACCCAAAACCGCTACAAGCATGTCTACCATTGTGCCGTGACAGCATCACCTATTACCTGTAGGACAAAGCACATTCACTAATAAACTTAACAAATTCCTAACAGAAACAGAACTACTTTTCTGGCTGGCGACTTGAGTAGTTGCACTTGTGTTACCTCATAGTCTTGCTAAATCAACTTTATGTTTGCATCCGTGGAGCATAGTTTACACTTTGCTTTATAGGAAGGGCTACCATCCCGAAACCCAAAATACTGCCACTTTTTTTATTTAAGCTTCTTATGCGCATCTGATAATTTCAATTTGTCGGCCATAACTTGTTCAGCCATTTTGACGCCTTTTCCGAAAGTAGACCGTAACGCGCTTATTGATTGGATGACTAAAGTAATAAGCAGCTAATCGCACGCGTCTTAATTACAGGTACAGATAATACCTACACCTTTCCGTATCAAATAGTCAGAATACAGCGAGCTTTACGTATCTATGTATATGTATATATATATATAGATAGAGATATATATATAGATATATATATATATATATAGATATAGATATATATAGATATATATATAGATAGTATATATATATATATATATGTATATATATATATATATATATATATATATATATATATATATATATATATATATATATATATATATATATATATATATATATATATATATATATATATATATATATATGTTAAAGAATCGAATCGAATTTTGTAGGTTTGGAATCGTAATCGAATCGACGCATTTCGAACCGATTTTCGATGCATCGGATCGAAACGTTGCAGCTCTAGATGACATGGTCATAGTGATGTTGATAACACTGTAATTGTAACGTTGATGTCATGGTCATAGTTTCGTTAATAATATTTTTGTAACTGGCTGTATAGGAAGGTCGCTTAAACGTTGATAAAATTATCATAGTGACGTTGAAGAAAAGTGTATATTGACGGCTATGAAAATGTCATTGACGTTGAAATAAAGGTCGTACTAATGTTGATGATAAGGTAATATTGACGTTGATTACGTTGGCGAATTTCTGATAGTGACCTTGATTACATGGTAGTAGTGTTGATGTCAAGGACCTTGTCGTAGTGAAATGTTCATAATGAAATATATTATATACTTATAGCAATGTTGCAGATGTGGTAATACTCACTTTAATTAAATGATCTTATTGACTTTGACCTTATGTTAATATTAACGTTGGTGTCAATGTCGTAGTGTCGGTGTTGTTATGGTCGTAGTGATGATAATGGGGAGGTCGTATTATATGATCGTTGTAAGGATGATGGCACTACAGACAGCGACATAATCGGTTTTGCCATGATGACATCTTAAGGTGACTATGGCAATGACAGCTTGATTCCTACTGCATTTTTCTTAATTTTGATAAAACAAAGCATAAACATAGCTGAAAATGAAGGGGAAAAACGCAAGTGGATACAAACTCATTCCATGGAAACCATACAAAGATATTAAAGATATACATTAAATGGATCTTTTCACGCTTTGGTAAATTGACAAAATTGAAAAAAGTTGTTTCAGATTTGCAAATTTTCGTTTTAGTTATGATATTTGTGAGGAAACAGTAATACTGAACATTTACCATGGTCTAATATAGCCATTATATGCATCTTTTGACGATTTTAAAACCTAAAAATTATAAAGCGTTGCAACGCGAAACGATTGAATAATTTGGAGAGTTCTGTTTTTGTCGTTAAATTTTGTGAAACTACGAAGATTGCTTGTATAACGTATAAAATACGTCTGATATGTGTGCTCGGCGGAATAGCTCAGTAGGCAATAGCGTTTTTACTTCAGGACTCTGGCAGGACTCCAGGGGTCACTGGTTCGAAACCTGGTCCAGGCAATGTTCTTTTCCTTTTTTAAATTTTATTCTTGATTTTTTACTGGAGCTTTTACGATCCAATGTTTACATTTATCGATATAAAGCATTTAATGAATAAGTAAAAAAAGCCAAAATCTGTGAAAAGGCCCTTTTAACTTGTTTAAACCTATGAATATGTAAAATACACACCAATATGACGTCAGCATGTACATATAAAAAGTGCCAGACAAGGCTCATATTTTTAAATAACTTATACTAACCGGTACGTAGTTACAAGGACATACTGGAATCGCCATGGGAACATTTCCATCTGTCTTTCCTTCTGTCTGTGTGTCCGTCTTACCGTCTGTCCCTGGTCCAAACATAGTACGCAAGAAACCTACGACATACAAAATCAAAGGCATGATTGTTACTCATTATATAAAGTCGTGCATCTGCAATTGTTTTCATTCTGTGTTAAACATTATAAGTGACGTCCCATTTTTAACATTTTGATATTCGTAGACATTATGTCATTTGGATTTGTTTTTAATTTTAGTAGCATATCTCGAAAACTGAAAGAGATATCAACGTGAAACGTATCTTACTTGGGTGAGTGCAGTGCACAAGAACCATAGTTATAGATAGATTGTCCTCTTTTAATTGTTGTGCTTGAATTTTGTACGGAGCATATCTTGAAAACTTGAAAAAGTGGTATAAACTTACATTTTGGGGGATGTGGTATTTGGGCGGGAGGCGGGGATTATTCCAAACACGATAGTGACAGTTCTAGAAATCTCTAAATGTATAAACTAGTTTCTTATTATATATAACGAGTAATCTCCGCCTTTATATGCCATCATTACTTTGGACAATTCAGAGTGTGTTTCTTTAAAAGTGTTTAGGAGCTCTATTAAATGGCATGTGTAACTAAGCAGGCTCATTTAAAAGTGAAATCTGTGTATGTTACAGCAGATAAAAATAATTTGATAAAGGTCGAGTGATTATAGACCGAGTATTGGTCAAAACGTCATGGAATACGACGCATTTTAAACTTTACGTAATTCCTGACGATCAGGTTGTTCAACCCGTCGGATAACCTGACACAAGATAACATAAGCCAGGGAAGACATCGGGTCACACGAGCGTGTCTAGACCTACCAAATAGTCCAGGGTCAAGATCATGACGCTTCTAATCTTGGAGTATGGTGAGCCATTTGGCCTAGAAATTTCTAGTTGGAAAGAAATATATTTTTTTTTTTAATCCATGACTGAATTCTTATATTTACTGTGCAGTTAAAGTAAACGCTATGCCGAACTTCTTCTCCAGAAAAATAAATTATTTATTTTACTTCCTCAATATTTGCGTTTAAAATGATACACCTTTTAATTTCAAAACGCCTGAAAACATTGAATGGTGTCACAATTCTAGGTGATTGCCGAGGCCAAAATGTGATCATTCCACAACATGACAAATTGGAAAGTACGGTTGCAATTAGGCATACAGTTTTTTTTATGAAATGAATATCGCTTTACGCATTTTTTTCATAGACTGCTGTTTGTTATTCAAATCTGAAGCTAATGATGTGTTGTGTCATTCTGGACTTTCCGTACTTTTACTATCGCTTATGCAACTGAGCTCTTGCTGCGTCATACCGTTCGAGTGGTATCAGTTGTTGTCAGAGAGTTAAGCCAATTTTCATATTTGGAGTTAGGAGTTTAGGTACAGTGCAAGTATTAATACATGAATATTATTATTTTTTTGCCATTAATCAAAAGGATAGGAATTTTGCGGAGAAAGAACACCACATTGGAAAGCTAAATGCAATTTTTTGAAAGAAGACAAAATGTTGTTCTGTAATTACACTTAATGTGTCTGCAAATAAGTGTGTTAACCACTACGACCTTAAACGCTTACTAAGCAGACATCGCTTAATTCTCTAGTTACCGATTTAGGTTTATATACACTTCGCGAGAATCGATTGAAAAACAGCGACGTCCACATACAAAACAATTTTTGAACAATCCTTAATGGCGAACGTTCGTGTGAGTTGCTTTCTGTGTCTGCTTCTTAGAAATGTCGTCTGCGTTACCGGAAGCAACGACCCCGGATTCGAACTATTTTTCAAAACCAATTTAGAAGAGAGACAAGATGTTCCGATTCATTTTGACAACCCATTACCGTCGTGGCTAAAGGGAACATTGGTAGGTCAGTTCGAAATATATATTTATAAATTCCAATTTTGTGTTATTAACCTGCAAGCGAAATCATAAGAATTTTATGTTATTCTTATATATATGTATGCACTCCATAATTGTTCTGTCATATACCCTAAGAAAAATATAAATTAATCACATGAAATGTACTTTATCCCACTTTTACAGCGAATTCGGTTGAATAAAGCCCCGCTGATTAAATTTCTGCTATAAACCGAGGCACGAAATGACGTCATTTTTAGACAAAATGACGTCATAAATCCAGCGAATAAATAAAAAAGTTTACTGAAAAAGAGTGGGATAAATGGAATAATAGATAAGTGTTGATTATAGATCAGGTTTATCATGCTCGTGATTTTTGTTTTCTAAGCCTCGAATGATAAACCTGATCTATAATCAACACTAACCTATTATTCTCTATATAATTTTTTTAACAGACATTAAATGTATAGTAAAGTTGAATTTCTCACATGTAATAAGTATGTTTTTGATTTTTTAACACTTATTTAAATCTGTTTATAAACAGGTTTGTTTATTCCATAGTGTTATCATTTTCACAAGGCCCACGTTTTTCATGAAAATCCCCAGTATGTTTCGTTTTCTACCGACTTCTGTTAATACGGTTTCATATATTTTACAATCTTAGGTCATAATGTGTCAATAGCATTTTGAAACTTTCTTGTTATTGGCTTTTGAAATTTCATCAAATTAATCATGTTGCAAATATGATTTCATAGCATTACGTATTAATTTTACCAAGATTTACCCTTTTTCAACAAAGAACAACCACTGAGTCGCAGCAATTTGGGACAGGTGAGCTAAACGCATGTGCGTTAAGTGTCGTCCCGGATTTTCTCATGGAGTCAGCTTTTATGCAATTTTTCGTTTATATGAAGTCTCTTCTAAACGAAAATCCATTTTAGGCGGAGAGTGTCGTCTCTGATAAGTCTGATCAAATTTTGGTAACAATTAATACATTTTTTTGATTCGCATGTGATTGACCCATGCGATTGGTCAGTGACAACATTCCTAAAAATTCCAGATACGGAACGGTCTCGGAGAGTTTGAGCGAGGCGAACGGAAGTTCCTGCACGCATTTGACGCCTTCGGGAAACTGAGTAGCTGGAAGTTTTATGGAAACGGAAGTGCATCCTTCTCCACGAAGTAACGTTATGAGCATGCGTTTCTGTTGTTGTTTTTCTCAAAGATTTCTTGCGACACTTGTATGCAGCGGGAACGCTGAGCGCCAATTACACTGCTAACATTGAGGGGATGCAAAATAACAACAAC
Source organism: Dreissena polymorpha (assembly GCF_020536995.1). Classification (NCBI taxonomy): domain Eukaryota; kingdom Metazoa; phylum Mollusca; class Bivalvia; order Myida; family Dreissenidae; genus Dreissena; species Dreissena polymorpha. Next base: position 27,624,361 of record NC_068367.1, read on the forward strand.
TATTCATGTATTTATTAACGATTTCAATGGTTGTATGTTATAACCAGAAGGATATATTCATTCACAGAGCGTAGCTATTTTATTAAGCCTACAAATACGCCATTGTTGGCGTAATTTCAATTGTGCAATTCACGGGTTTGGAAGTAGGAAGAAGTAATATCAACTCGTGATTTTCTGCCCAAGACCTGCCTTTCAATGGCTGAATTGTAACAATTATATATTATTAATGCCATTTTTTTAAATAAACAGGGAAAACATATTATGCAAATTATATCACATATTATATATGGTCTTTCGTCATTGTGCACAAATTTGTTTGCACATTGCCAATGTCTTACTAACATTGGAACTGATTTTAGCTGGCGAGTAAAACCACCTGCAAATAGGAGCTATAAATAACGCGCGGCTGTAATCACATACACAGATTTAATTGAAGTAGTCATGTATTAACAGTGTTGTTCATGATGCTCTATCCACATTTTCGTGTTGTAGTTTTTGCGTTTATGTGTGTAGTGCTCATTCTTTTCTGCTGGATTGAACTGTTTTTTTTTGTTAAATTGTCCTGACATGTCATAAACCAATTTGACGTACTGTAGTTTTAAAGGAATTCTTCACATATTTTCGTATTTATAAAAATGCCCATAATGTTTTGAATATTCGTAACTTATCATAAAAGCAAGATAAAAAGTAAATTAAAAATGTTACTCTATCCGGGATTCGAACAAGGGACCTCAGGGAGCAAAAGGTAACGCGCTACTCCTACATTACCCAGACTTGAGGATGTTGAAGCGAAAAATAAAGACTATCTTAGTACTAAACGTATTTGTTTCCAAGGAATCCAGAAAAAGCGTTACGAAGGCTTTATTATTTTACTGATTTCGAATGACAATTAACTAAACAAATCGTTCAAACATTATTTCATTAATAGCCAGGTATGGCAATTGATCGCATTATTCAAGGTATGGACAATAGGGGATTCGATCTTCGTCTTGTAGTTGTATATGTTTAAGTCAAACATGGCATCAACATCGAATTCAACGCCGATTGTCCTATTTTCTTGTTTCAGGTTTCTCGAGTCAGACTTTTACAAGGCCTCTAAAAGCAAGAACACAATCGCCCCGTATCTATTGTTCGAGGGCGTGACGCCCGGCTTCAACGAGGTCGAGACACTCCAGGCATTGGCTCAAGGCATCGACAATATGAACGTCAACATTTACGCATTCTACAACAGCAACACCACGGTGCGGGAATTCGTAGCGCTGAACGACTTCTGGAAAGTTTACCACATCGACAAAAGCAGTCTGGCCACCATCGAGAGCGTCACTGCCACCGTGCCTAAGGGCGGTTCGGGCAAAGGGAAATTCGAGTTTCTCAACATGCTCTCATCGGCCCACCCGCTACCCGAACATGGCACCGAATTCCATATTACATTCCTTTCAAGCGTGAGTCTGATTCCATGGGTTAAGAGCACCATATCATTAATACGGATGAAGGACTTGAGGGAACGGGAGCTGATTGCAAGTTGGGAGGTAGGCAAGGTGCCGTATATGCACTCGTTTTCAGTCACCAAGAACTATGCCGTCTTGTTTGCCAGTCCGTTCTACGTGAACGTTTTGAAAATGGTGGAGTCCGCCAAGCCGTTTAACAGTCTGGACTGGAACGCAGACGAAGACACCACGGTGTACGTGGTCCATTTACAATCTGGAGAGGTCACCGTGTTGAAGACCGAAAACATGTTCACGATGCATCACGTGAACGCCTACGAGACTGGCAATAACCAACTTGTAGTAGACGTCTCCTCGTATAAAAATCCGAACTTTGTAAGCGATCTCCAGATAGACGTCCTGATGAACAAAACAAAACGTAACGGATTCGACGCTCATGCATTTCTTAAACGTTATTTAATTAATCTCCATAAGCGGACAATAGCGGTGTATAATTTCAGTTCGTCTACAAACGCACCATTTGCAGCATTCTTAGACATGCCGGTTATCAACGAACAGTTCCGTCACGAAAAGTACTGCTACATATATGGCTTAGTGCTCAAAACGGACAATATCTCACTGAGTAACATTGCGATTGTCAAGAAGAACGTGTGTGGGGATCCCTCCGGGGACAGATACTGGTCGGCACCTGGCCACTACCCCGTGGAGCCGAGCTTTGTCCCCACCCCAGGGGCAGCCCGGGAAGACGACGGCTACCTCATGTTCCCCGTCATAGACGGCCCGCGCCGGAAGTCGTACCTGGCCGTTCTGGACGCTCGCACTTTACAGCTGATAAACAAATCCTATCTACCAACAATTGTACCCTATAATCTGCACGGACGCTTTTTTGGTGATAATGACCTTAAATAAGGGGATTGCTGCATTTGTATTAAACATTGTGATACAGAATGTCGTTGCAAACAATTACTGTCGCTGTCTGTTATTGTTTACTGTGTTTTCCGATGCGAAGTATCCTCAAAAACATAAAGTGAATACGTTCTTAAAAGTTGTGTACAGTATGATGTAAAACCACATTTACATTGATTTACGATTTAAAGTTATATAACTTATCAATGTTCACTTGAATTCAAGCGTTATTTATTTCTAGATTGTCATCACTTTCGAATCTTATTGAGTATTTACTATTCGAATCTGAACCAATGAAAATAAAATGGTCGACTGGATACAGCGTATGTCGAGTCCTTAGCCATTTTGCATGCGTGTGCACTTCAACCAAGGGAATTATATTGTATCGAATCTATAACAAATATGTATTTGTTGACTTTCTGTGAAATCACTTATTTGCCCACTCCGTCTTAAGCCACTGCATCGTTTTTTGTCTTCAACCGAATGGAGTTAAACGTGTCTTTACTCTTCATTAAATGGAAGTGTTGAACACTTTTTAAGCGATGAACGTACTAGTTTGTTGGCACTCTTTGAACATTTTAAATGTGTTAACTCATCCTTCTAGATAATTAATATTGTGGTATCACTGTTCAACATGTAGAATAACAACTTTGTTGGCATTATTTAATCAAGAATAACTGTGCGAGTTGTACATTGTATACATATATTCGAACGCTTTATGTCGCATGTTGTGTTAAACAATTTTCAGTTTCTTCATTTAATTTATCATCTCAACCGTGTAATGTAAAACCTGATCCAAGTGTAGACGTTTTAACGTATGGAGTTTCTGGTGTTTTGGCACTATTTTACCACTGTCAATGTGCGGGTTCATCAACCTATCGAACTACTTTTGTTGCCATGTGTGTTAATCGAATATAATGAGGCTTTGTGCCTGCATTATGTGAGGACCCAGAGTGTGGCACAGCTCTCCTACCTTATTAGCTATTGATCACGAAAGTTTAAACTAATTGTAATTGTAACTGAAAATTGAAGCGATTGCTTTTTACTTAAATATATCTTTATTGCTGTTGTGTTACGGGTGGAAGCCGGAGTACCGGTTGAAACCCTACTTGTGCGGTATGGTGACCACCAACCAAACTCGCATGCTGTAGGGAGCGGTAATGGAACCCGGGTAGCCTATGTGAGAAAAGAGGGTACCAACCAATGCGTGATAACCATACAGCCTTCTTTATGTTGCCATTTTTCAACTCTTGAGCGTCGTAAGAAGTGTCTCTGTTCATGTACGCGTATTAACCTGGTCAGTGTTGGAAAAATAAGAAAATTATTATGGCTTTCACATTTTTATGTTTACATTTTCACCATTTATTAAAGAACAAAATCCGTTAAAATTCTGCATGTTTTTCATTTCGTGGATGGAAGATATTTGAGAATAAAAACACACAATGTAATAACCTTATTTTACATTATGTCACTACGTCAGTAAGCGCAATGATTGCATGTTATCTTGCACGAATACTGCCCTCTCGCGCTCTAGTGGTCGCTATATCCGTTCGCTACGCTGATATGTTTTATCTCGACTTATCTGGAGTGAGTTCATTCGGCGGTTATTTAAGGTCAAATGAACTTTGAGTCATTGCGAACATCATACAAATGGTGGGTGATATCGATATAATTTAACTTACAATGTTTTATTTTGATACGTGTTATAATGATATGCATATCGTAATGAATCATCATCACCATCACCACCACCACCACCGCCCATCAAGATACTCACCATCATCGGCGTATTCGCACCCTTCTACTTAGTATAAGCATTCATATATAACATCATCGTACTAACGGGGCCGTTTAACGTTTTTGGTAAATTGACAAAATTAAAAAAAGTTGTTTCAGATTCGCAAATTTTCGTTTTTGTTATGATATTTTTGAGGAAATAGTAATACTATTACTGACCATTTACCATGCTCTTAAATATCCATTATATGCATCTTTTGACGATTTGAAAACCTGAAAATTATAAAGCGTCGTGCGACGCGAAACGATTGAATAATTTGGAAAGTTCTGTGGTTGTAGTTATATTTTGTGAAACTACGAGGATTGCTTATATAGGTAAAAAATACATCCACTCTAAGCATGAGTACGGATGGTTGAGTGGTCTAGGCGGAAGTCTTTTTACTCTAGGACTCCAGGGGGTCAATGGTTCAAGCCTTATTGAGGGTTACTTTTTTTTCCTTTTTTTTAAAGTGTATTCTTGTTTTTTTACTGGAGATTTTTTTAGATCAAATGTATAAATTTATCAGTATAAAGCATTTAATGACATGCTTCAATACATGCCAAAATTTGTTAAACGGCCCCTTTAAATGGTATCGTGGTCGACATCATCATTCACATCATTATCCTCATCTTTAATACCATCATCAGCAACATCATCATCTTCATCAGCACCGCCAGCATCGTTATCATCTTCACTATCATTATCGACGATAACATCATCATTATTATCACCATCATTGGTATCCTCTTCCTAAATAAATCGTCGACGTAATCATTCTCGCCTTCTTCTGTATTATAAAGATCGCCATTACGCTCATTGGTCTTGGCACCTTCATCATAATCATCAGAATCTTACTCCGTGTCTTCTTTAGAGTATTCTTAAAGGGGCCTTTTCACGTTTTGGTAAATTTACAAAATTTTAAAAAAGTTGTTTCAAATTCGCAAATTTTCGATTTAGTTATGGTATTTGTGAGGAAACAGTAATAGTGAACATTTACCATGCTCATATATAGCCATTACATGTATCTTTTGACGATTTAAAACCCTGAAAATTATCAAGCGTAGCAATGCGAAACGATTGAATAATTTGGAGAGTTCTGTTGTTGTCGTTATATTTTGTGAAACTACGAGGATTGCTTATATATATTATAAAATACGTCTTTCATTGTATGCGGAAGGATGGTCGCGGGGTATAAATGGTGGACTTTAAATCTCCAGGACTCCATGGGTCAGTGGATCAGGCATTGTTGAGGGTTAGTTTTTTTTCATTTTTAAATTTTATTCTTGATTTTTTACTGGAGCTTTTTGACGATGCTGCGAAGCAGCTCGTTTAAGTTATCATACCATGAAAAAATTCTTCACAATGGCGACCCTTTGTAAAAGACCGAGCCAGTTCGATTGAGATTTCTCTAATCGGCGTAACTCGCTTATTATCTTTGATAAAGGTATAGGAAGCTCAGCTATACATAGGACAGCATTATCTGGGAAAAAAATATTTGATAATAGTTTGAATTATTCAATCCATTATCTGTTATAGATCTATGAAACAACTTTGCGTTTTCTGTATTGTATTCAACATTTGTCGTTTTTCAGAAAATAAATTGCGAATTAAAACGTGTGCAATTAACTTTCAACGCGATCATGAGTGTAAAGAAAACGAATTATTTCGAACCTGCCATTTGTAAACGTTGTAGCGACTATGGTATATAAACAGCATAATAGCCGTTGGATATCTGTGAAACTCGCTATTATGCGTGCTTTCTCATTTTGCATATTTAATAAACTTTTCAAACAGAAATTACAGAGCCACATCAGTGCACATACTATGTTTGATAATTCATTCGTTTGTTGGATATTGTTTGCTGCTTTTAACACATATTATGTCATATCGCGGAGATTTAGTTAACCTTAACATGTGTTCATGGGCGAACTCACGTATTCAAGTGCTCTTACGACTATGTGCTCATACCTACTTTCGGGAATCATCATGAAATTATTGCCGTACTTAACGAACAAACAAGCCTAAGCTTATTGGGTAAGAGAAAAAAAAAACACTAATCAAAAGAGAAAAATTATATGTTCATGCACATGGGCATATGAAATCACGTCCGTACACATAGCATCATTAACTTAGGAAAGGAAACAACGAAATATAAAGTTTGGTATGATATACGTGTGAAATTAAAGAGCATTGTGTAATTAAAGAGCATGTCAAGTTTTGAATGTATATGCTGAAACGTAATGTTATAACCCACAAACGTTTTACTGTAACAGAACATTTTTGAAATATAAGTGGTACAGAAAATACACGTCGAATATCTTTTTAAAGATATTTCTTGTTATATTTGATCGAGAATGTAACCCGCCTCCCAATTTCGCTGAATGGATCAAGTTCCCCACGGTTACTTCTTCCCCTTCCCCCCAATTTTTATTTCGTACCCTAAATTTTAGTACCCAATTTTTTTCATACCCAATTTTTTTTCGTACCCAAATTTTTGCTCGTACCCAAATTTTATTTCGTACCCAATTTTTTTTCCTACCCAATTTTTTTTTCGTAACCAAATCTTTTTTCGTACCCAATTTTTTTTTGGCATAGTTTTTGTACGTAAAATTTTCGTACCCATTGTTTTTCCTTTCCAAAATGTTCGTACCCACATACACAATTGTGGTGATGTAAATAAACTTGAATAAATGCTTTTATATCAATCCTCTTCAAAAGCATCGTCACACCAGTACTGTCAGTACTTTGATTAGAGCAAATGTTTACATTTATCAATAGAAAGCATTTAATGACAAAATTCAAAACATGACAAAATCTGTGAAATATTTTTTTTAAATATTAAAATCACTCAAAACCTAAGGAAACATAGTGTTCAATATACTACGTGATATGGGCAGTCTCTGACTACAGTATTCTCTGTGTCACTTTGTCATGCTCCATACTGGGGCTTCTCACACGCTGTGTTGTATATGAAGCATTTCTGTGTTAAGTATACCATAAAACGCACATTCACCCATTTATGTCTAGCGTCTAGAAAAAAAGGCCTTGGCAAACAGCGAAGACCCAGATTCGGCGTCTCATCAGGGTCTGCGCTGTTTGCTTAAAGGAATTTCTGTAAGAAATATTCTAAATATAGAAGTAAATATACTAGACATCCCTAATTCTGGAAATAAATCCAATTTAGAAGAATGTGAGAGTCTACTAGGCATAAATGGGTTAACAACACTACTGCAGTAACAATTCATATATGATACTGCCATACTGTTGGAAAACGTCTGCCTTTAGAATGAAAGGTATGGAAAGCAATAGGTCGACCAGCAACACTGCAAACATTATTTATATATAGCGTACATTAGGACATTTGCAACATTGACGACCCTCACCACACACAAATAAAAGCTGGTAACTTCTGTGACATCAATCTAAAAGCGCGCGCGAACGCGCTTATGGGCTTGAGCATTTCATTTGAATTCGTTTAACCTTTTTTATTCAAGCGTTTGTTTTAGAAAAATACATACTGAAATGTTTACTGATTAAGAGTGCGTCATATTTTCTACCACTTACCGGTTTGCCAGGTAAATGCAACGTGAGCAGGATCGAAACCGGATAGGCGTTTGGATCCTGATGGCTGGCAGTCGCGACCCCCAAACAATGGTGGAGTAGATGCTCAAAAAGTTTCTAAGGACGGGTATACGCACGGCGTAGGGGAGAGCAGCAAAACAGAACATCCGACCGATGTAACACAAACCACCGTCCAGTGAAAGAAAGAAACGGAAATGCATCTCTCTAACTGTTGACGTTGTATCGTTCAAGTTGTGCTTCTATTGCCTTTTGAATACACTTAGTTGTGCTTTTGTCATACAACAGGTAACAACAGTTACTTAAAGGACATGAAGGATTCAATAATAGTGAGAAATGTGTTTCTGATTTTTGTTATATCGCTCCGATCTGACAATGTGCTTTTATTATGACAAATATTCGACACACATGGGAATCTTGTATTTTTTCGTGGGAGAAATTACTACCTCTGGGAAAGGTCGAAGGTTGCCTCTAGCCTTGTGTATGGCGTTTCTACGGAATACCGTTAGTGCCATGGTGGTAACATCGAATGCGAGAACGCGAAAGAACGATGAGCAAAGTGCAACAATACGATGGAGAGAATGCGAGAACGCGATGGCGAGAATGCGAGAACGCGATAGTACGATGACAATGCGACAATACGATGGCGCTGGTGCGATAGTACGATGGGGACAATGCGATAATCATATCGTACTGTCGCCATCGTTTCATCGCATTCTCGCCATCGCGTTCTCGCATTATCGCCAGTGTATTGTTGCACTGTCGCTATTCGGGCATTAATCATCACTTATTGTAACAGAAAGTCATCGATAGTTGTAAACAATTTAATTTACAAATTAGAAACGCATGTAAATAAATTCATATATATATATATATATACATGTATATATATATATATATATATATATATATATATATTATAATTATAAAAGTTTACAAATGTATGACCTATTGATCATGTCTTAGTGAGTTGGCCACGCGCCCAACACCTGTGCCAGAGCTGTGATCAGAACATGATTCTAAATATAAACCGCGTGTCTTATCGTGTTTCTCGTACTTTAAAATGTTGTCGCTACAGATATGTGTTGTATTGATCCTTCAATGTAAGTAAATTACTAAATGTGTAAAAAATCAATTTCAAGTTCTTAAAATGCGTATGTATATTCATCGACAGTTATTGTGTTTTGTAACAATCTAAAGTGAAATTACAAGTACGTGTGTCACAACAAAAGCACTTCATATGAAATGTTTACGGTAAATATATTTCTATGGCGGACATTGTAAATAAATAACAACGTATTTGATCCTTGGTTAAATAACTATATTATAATTTTGCTTTTGTTGTATCGATTGACCATGTAAATACATCTTGTCGACAGTAGTTTGTAGTGTTGCGTCATTGTAAACAATTCGAAGCAGATTGCAATTATTCATGCTGAATGCACCAACATTACTATTGTTAGTATTGTAGATGATCTAATTGACTCATCATAACACCCATAGCGTAGGACGATGGAATATTTAAATATAATGTATACATGACCGCGCTATGGGCAAACCGGGCTTAATGCATGTTCGCAAAGTGGCGTCACATATCAGCCTGTGGAGTCCGCACAAGCTTAACTAAGACGAAACTTTCCGCTTTTATGGAATTTCTCGTTTAAATATAGTCTCTTCTAAATGAACATCCAGTGTAGGCATAAAGTGTCGTCCCTAGTTATCAGACTTCACAAGCTAATCTGGGACAATACTTGACGCACATTTATAGTAAGGGGCCTTTTCACAGATTTTGGCAGATATTGAAGTTTGTCATTACAATGCTTTATATTGATAAATGTAAACATTGGATCTAAAAAGCACCAGTAAAAAACAAGAATAAAATGAAAGAAATAAAAAAGTAACCCTCGACTGGGCTCGAACCAATGACTCCTGTAGTTAAAGTGTTCACTTAGACCACTCGGTCATCCGTGCTCATACAAGGAATTAATGATGCACTTTATACTTGTTATAAGCAATCTTGGTAGTGCCACATAATATTACGACAATAATAAAACTCTACAAATTATTAAATCGTTTTGCGTTACAAAGCTTTATAATTTCAGGTTTTATAATCGTTAAAAGATACATATGGATCTTTTAGAGCATGGTATATGTTCATTATTATTAGTTCCTCACAAATATCATAACTACAACGAAAATTGCGAATCTGAAACAAATTTGTTTAATTTTGTTAATTTACCAAAACGTGAAACTGCCCCGTTAAGCTAACATTTGTGTAAATGAAATCAACGCGAGAACCCGCATATGTCATTTCCACAACGTATTTCGAATTAATGATATTTAAACAAACGCTTTGACATTTTATATACGACAATCTCGCTAGTATTTCCGTAAGCCATATGCAACGACAACGATCAAGGCGAGAATCATACTTGCATATTTATTATGCCACGAATACAAATAGAACATAACCATTCTTATCCAGCCTGTCACTCCCAGCCTGTGACGCCCATGTGCAGTGCGCATGGACGCACTTTCCATCCCGGGGACGTGTGGGTGGACGCCAACGCGTGCGACGTCTGCCAGTGTACAGAGTACGGGGAACAGTGTAACGCGGGCTTCCTTGGCACGACGTGTCCCTTCAACAGTAAGCATTCTGTAGACAAATCTTGTGTACGTGTATATTAAAGCTGATACATCGCAGCATGGGATATTAAGCAATGCAATTGAGAGAATGTAAGACAATATGTGCATGTATTATGCGAATAGATGACAATAAGCGAAAGAGTAAGGTTGGATTGTCAAGTTATACACGCTAATTTAACTTTCATTGGTAGTCGTTTCATATTGCGTTTTTTTTTGGTACTTCAATGTTGCTAATTCACTGTAATTATAGGTTTGGTCCGCACGACAGATTAGGTGCATAATTGGGTGTGTATTGACGTGCAGGTGCCAAAATAAGTTTAACCCCTCATGCTCGGACTGGTGGTTTAAATGTCGTACATTTATTAACATGTAAATCCGAATTCAAGGTACCGTTGCGAGTCCTGGGGACCCGGCCTGCGTGTACGGCTATACGAGTCATCTCGTCGGTGACGTCATTTCGGCTCTAGACGGCTGTAACAAGTGCTTGTGCACCGAGCTGGGTCTGCAGTGCACGGCTAAGGCGTGCGGTCCGAATGGGTTCGGTATGTGCCCAGCAACGAGGGTGTCCTAGTCAAAATGTGTCCTATTTTGTAGTTTTGTGATTATCACGGTATATGAATTAACCATAACTGAACTGTTGAGAAATATGTCATCATACATAAACCTAAATGTGTTATAATTTCATTTTATTGGGGTCTAAGTATTGAATAATATCTAAAAATATATATGTCCAAGTGTATTCGACTGATTTGTTATTTTCTTGGCAAACATAAAATAATGATTTTCACACGCACGTACACACACACACACACACACACACACACACACACACACACACACACACACACACACACACACACACACACACACACACACACACACACACACACACACACACACACACACACACACACACACACACACACACACACACACACACACACACACACACACACACACACACACACACACACACACACACAAACACACACACACACACACACACACACACACACACACACACACACACACACACACACACACACACACACACACACACACACACACACACACACACACACACACACACACACACACACACACACACACACACACACACACACACACACACACACACACACACACACACACACACACATTTGCGTGAAATATTTCGAGATTGGAAACAGTTTTTATACATTTAGCATAGCCAACTATTCACTCCTTTTAACGCGTATTTTGTACACAGCAAAGCCCAGTTCGGAGCCCCTGTACGGTGAATGCGAGTATGAAGGGGGCTGGTACATGCACGAGACCCAGTGGCGGGCCTCTGACGGCTGTAACACGTGCTATTGCTACACTGTGGGCAACTACAGGGGCGGCCATGTCTGCACCACCAACAAATGCGCATGTCACGGTAGTGCGATTATAGCCGGCTAGATGCGAATTCGTGGAAACTGTAGACTAAACCGTGGTTATATACACATTCGTGGAAAGAGTTTCGACATTAAAACGTCGTTTTATTAAAACAAGTGTTGTTGTTGTATTTAACTTATTTTGCTGTCAAAAAATGTGGTCAGATAAAAAAAACAACGTCCTTGTAACATTATAATAGGTGAATGAATGAAACTGACAAATGAAAGTGTACAAGGAAAATCAAAAGACATGTATATTACCACTCGGCGATCATTTTGAACGTTGTGTGTGACTATTGATCTTAAGGTGGAGTAACATCCTAATGCCATCAACCCATGGTCTTTATTTTAAGAGATATAAAGGGAAATGAAATCGCCTCTCGAATAGTCTCCATGCAAGCGAGACATTATCCAAATGTCTGACTCTCGCCTTTTGCGTATCGTCTAAATGATCTAAAAACTTTCGACATGTTCGATGAAAATGCTTCAGATAGGATTTATTGAGCAGCCACAAAATTGACATCCGAATATTGACCTTAGTGTTCCTTATAGCAACTGCCAAATTGTCAACGCTAGATGTGGCATGGTAACATAACGAGATGAAAAATGCTCGTTTTTATTGTGTATACTCTAGTATATTTAATGTGAACTTTCCGCCATGATATCCAAACATTTACGAGCGAATGCGACATTGGCTTCGGAGAGAACTACATGAGAACTACGTCGTGCTTCCGACGATTCCCGAAGCCAATATAGCGTTGGCTCGTGAATATTTGGATATCGTCGCGGGAAATTCATATGGAATTTATTGCGACTCAATAACCATTGCATTGAAGCAAAGTTTCATGCAAACCTGTGGCGCCCGTATGGAGGTTGTAGACGTTGTGATGGCTAGACTTTTTAGTATTTGTATCAATCTGATCACGTATGATCATTGATGAAAACTGGTGACACAAATAGTAGCTTGAAATCCGAGTCGATCCAGATGTTTCATATGTATTTAGAAGGCCCCCAAAGACGGACATAGTACCTTCAACAACATACATTGCAGCAAAGTAATATGGCAGTTGTTTGCAATTCCGAACAGCCCGTGATTTTACCTTTCGCTAGATTAAAAGATTTCGCGTTTACCAAGTGCGATATAGGGCATTTTGAGTTTGAATATTGTGTATAGTGTGTCTTGTCTATTACGTTTGTTTTGCGTCTCACTGTTTGGCAATCGTTCCGGTTCGCAAATAAAGGACCATGTGCTGCATTTATGCACTGGGTGGAAGTAACAAACAAAACATGCTGTGGTTAAATGGTCATTGACTGACCGTTATTATTACATAACACAAGTTCAAAACATATAACAATATATACACCAATATATATATATATATATATATATATATATATATATATATATATATATATATATATATATATATAAATATATATATATATATATATATATATATATATATATATATATATATATATATATATATATATATATATATATAGCTTAAGACATAAGGAGATTAAACAAACATAAGGAGATTAAACAATTATGTTATCCGGTAAAATGTGGAGGTTTCTTTAGAAAATGGCCTTCCAAAAGGTATTACAAAATGTACTAGGTACAACAAAAGAATTTATTTCCTGCAGGCAAGTGCTGATTTGTGAGGAGATGGGGGTGGCAGGTGGGTAAAACAAAAATTTTCCTCTGTTCTCTTTGTACATCCGCATGGCATCTGAATGCGCATAATTAAAGATCGTTACACTTCGTGTGTTTCCGTCATTGTTTACAGGGAACATAGCACTCTGGATCAGCAGACGATTTATTTCAGCCTATCTTACGGAGGAATCCGAGATAGCCGATGTATCACGATTGGGAACATAGCCAAGCTGATCCGATTTTTCTGTAGATAGGTTAAAGTCTATCTGATTGCCGTTCCTTTCACCCATACAAAACACTGATACGATATTTCGTATAGTTTGCATTTATTCACTGGGTGGAAGTAACAAACAAAACATATGCTGTGGTTAAATGGTCATTGACTGACCGTTATTATTATGTAACAAAAGTTCAAAACATATATCAATATATACACCAATATATATATAACTTAAGACATAAGGAGATTAAACAATTATGTTATTCGGTAGAATGTGGAGGTTTCTTTAGAAAATGGCCAAAAAGATAGCTTGCTATCTTCCCCCACAATTTAAAACGGTAATGGAGAGGTCCCACCTAGCAGGCACGACTGAGGAATACAAACTGCATTTAGGTTTCTATGTGCGGCTGAAGTTGAATATTTATGGTGTATCGGTTCAACATGTTAATACATCATGATAATGTTGTTACCAGCTGCTATTTGGATTGCTGGCTCACCTGTTTAAAAGTATTACCGAATCAGATTGTGCATCTTTCTGTTGAACACACCACACAATTAATTGTAGACAATCTCATAAAATAAAAGTTTGCATGTACATTTTAACAACATACTGTGTACGTCGCCTGCTTTAACAACTTGTATTCACTACTCCTAACTACTGCTACTGCTGCTAGTACTACTTCTACTGCTGCCATTAATCATGATAACGATACAGAAAAAGAGTTTCACTCCTTCCTGATATATTTCGCCTAAATAGTCTTTTTCAAAGTTTCTTTTTACAAATTGGCTACATTTTCTTTCCGTTACTCAACAAATCTCATAACGAGGACCATATACTAGTAGTCAACGGTCATATCTATACACCACGTCCACCAACGACACTTTTCCATCAATACTAAAATGTATTGTTCCCTATGATTCCTCCGTTTAATCCAGCTTGTCACTCCCACGTGCAGCGCGCACGGACGCACGTTTTATCCCTGGGACGTGTGGGTGGTTACCGAGGCTTGAAACACCTGCACGTCTTTGGGTAACATAGAGCCATGAGTGACACAAATGTGTCGATTCAACTGAATGCATGCTGTAGAGCTTGATACAATAGTGTAACGGACGGATACATTTAAGCGGATTCACTACTGAATTGGACACTAAAGAAATGCCACAATGAGAATGTAGGACAACATTTAAGTAAGACAGAAGAAACATGGAAATACAAAAATCGAAACAGGGAAAGTTTTGTGTCTGAAATAATTATCGGAAATTACTAAGCGATATATTTAAAGTGTAAGTAGCTGGTCTGTTTTATATTCGGCGTAGAGCATATGTAAGTTAAGTAAGCATGACATGTGTATAGGCGTAAATTTGAACAGGTCAACCACGAGTGTACATAAAGATTTACATTTCGTGCAGGAATGTAGGTTTAATGGTGTATATAAGATCGGACATATGTACACCAGGTTCAATTGTGATACCCTGGGATGCAGTCTGACAATACGGCATCGAGTGCTCCCCACCCCCTACCCAGCCTTTGCTTAATCTTAAATGCTACATGAAGTACATTTACACGGAACTGCTGCATGATGTATCAGCACGTTTACACCCATTAGGCGTTCAGTAATATATACCCATATGCTGCGCGGAGAACGTTCAACACCATGTATAAATGGTTACATGGTGTATGTTCAACCTCTTGTATGTTCACACTTTCTAGGCAAACTTAGATCATTTTATCTGTTCACACGAAAATTTGAGAACTTAGTGCACAACTGTTAATCAAACCACAGGGTTATCAGTGTAGATGACGTAGTGCAGAACTGTTAATCAAACCACAGAATTATCAGTGTAGATGACGTAGTGCACAACTGTTAATCAAACCACAGGGTTATCAGTGTAGATGACGTAGTGCACAACTGTTAATCAAACCGCAGGGTTATCAGTGTATATGACGTAGTGCACAACTGTTAATCAAACCACAGGGTTATCAGTGTAGATGACGTGGTGCACAACTGTTAATCAAACCACAGGCTTATCAGTGTATATGACGAAGTGCACAACTGTTAATCAAATCACAGGGTTATCAGTGTAGATGACGTAGTGCACAACTGTTAATCAAACCACAGGGTTATCAGTGTATATGACGTAGTGCACAACTGTTAATCAAACCACAGGGTTATCAGTGTAGATGACGTAGTGCACAACTGTTAATCAAACCACAGGGTTATCAGTGTATATGACGTAGTGCACAACTGTTAATCAAACCACAGAGTTATCAGTGTAGATGACGTAGTGCACAACTGTTAATCAAACCACAGGGTTATCAGTGTAGATGACGTAGTGCAGAACTGTTAATCAAACCACAGGGTTATCAGTGTAGATGACGTTTCGATGGTGTTCAAAATCAGTTTAAGAGTATTATATAGCATGAAAAAGATCACTTTCAACTAAGCTACACCCATGCCGCCAAACCATTATAACCAATAGTTTCAGTATAATTGAAAGATGAAATATGCTCTTTAATAGATTATATATTAAAACAGAAAGAAATATGGCCCCATTAGACAACTAACATAAACATTGATAAGTGTATTCGCCACATGTTTTAACATTTTATAGCCAGTTATATTTATAGCGATTAATACGATTTAAAAATAAATGCAAACCATCGTTTGTCAATGTGTCAGTAAGTAAAGCAATGTCATGTGATGAAACAATATTAATACGCTCAATAAGTTTTAAGTTATTTACTCGTCTTGTCGATAAGCCTCCGACATTGGGTAACGTTATTTTTCAATGTACCTTCTGCACGCCGCCCTATATTTTCCCTAATGCCGCCAATCGTCGGCTGTAACTAGCAACCCTTGCACATGGTCCACGTGATTCATGGTAACACTTTTAGTGTAAAATGAGAAGTCTTGCTTTTTGTCGATGCGAACAGCATCGTCCAAGGTAACCATGATTTTTTTTTCACAATGGTAACCTATGTAAAAGACCGAGCCAGTCCGATTGAGATAACTCGATTTTTCAGTTACTTCCCTTTTGCATTCGCCACTGCGTAGGAGATTGCTCGTCATTGATAACATTCTCCTAGCAGAGTTGTCGTTCGTGTTTCAACATTCAACAATGGCCGCCACCATGAGAGTCTCGATTCAAAACTTTCTTACTGCATAAATTGGCTTGTTTCGCTATTTAGAAACTGTCATTTAGGATATATGAATTATTTATTCACTAAATCTCCTCTTATGACAACAATAGTTGGAATTCGAAGGATATATACTCGATGTGAATAAAGGACTTTCTGGATCGTAACAGCTTGACACGGCAAAACGGGCATACTGGTATTTAAGTTAACAATATAAGTCACATTGTGCTTTGCAAATTGTATTCGGGCATTTTGCGACTTATTGAATGACTATGATACCCGATATCAACATTTAATCGGGGATTTGCAGATCACCAAACTGTCCTGAAATTCAACATTGATTTCAAACTCTTTACTGGTTTGTATACTCTTTCTTAGTGTTAGTACTTTTTATCATTTTAAAGTTAAATGAACTGTGTCACAGTAAAAGAAACATTAAGGCGATTGTGGCCAGTTTGGATCTAGATCAGCCTGCAGTCGCTTGAAAGCTGTTTGCTTAAAAGCGTTTTTCTGACAATAACAAATAATTTTATTGGATACTGATTTGACTGCGCTTTTCCTGTGACCTGGCTCAAATAATAGAATTGTCATTAATCAAATTATTTATTTCAAACATTTATCAATTGTTTGTATTGTCCCTCGGGATCAATGACTCCAGCACTTTCCTGTTGAGAATTGAATACTGCTAAAGGCGATGCTAGGGGGCGTGAGAGATGTTGCACCTTCCAGTATCGCTCGATTGTTCATTGTCGGCTCGGGTACTACGTACATGTACCCCGGGTACTCTTAAGTATACTTACATGTATCCCGGGTACGGTAAATATACTAAAATGTACCCGGGAAATTTAACCCTAAATCAGTCGTTGTCGACTATTTTTTTGTAATAATTATATATACACATCAGGGCTTAACACTTTTTTTTCAACTAGCCCGTTCGGGCTAGTAAATGCAGAACCTACTATCCCTGACCAATCTTTCATGTGCCCTGACCCAAGTATTATAAAAACCTTTATATTAATCATTCAACTTGTATCTTCTTGTGCTTGGAGATGCGCAATTATGATTAAATCATTCTTATTAGCTTGCCTTACTAATGCTATTGAATTCAATATTCATATATTTAAGACATCTATTTGTCATCTTCACGCCATTTCTGGAGAAATTTTCTTGTTTTTTTATTTCCTCATACTTTCTCTTACTTTCCTCCTTCCCTTTTCTTATCGTATCCGAGGAAACCCCATCCCCACCCGTAAAGCCAAACTTAAACAACGACATGAACGTTAAAACCCTTTTTTACATAGATTGCCCGGTTACCGTCTTACAAGAAATGGTAAGTGAATCTTAGCAAAATAACGTGTTACGGTAGTTGTAACAATTGTACAGGGTTAACTCTCTACTAAAAGCCGGGATCGACCATTAATATTAGTTTTGCTAATTGAATTGCGTAAAAAAATATTGTCAAAACACTTCTAATCTAAATAAAGTCTCTATCTTCCTCTAAATGGATTTATTAATCGTCTAAAGGATGGAATAACTTTTCCATAATGACAACAAATTAAAATTATTTAAAATTGATAAATAACTATTAATTTTATAGTTACTTTGTGTTAATGTCGAGTTTTATACCTTCATCATTCCGGACGATCCTGTGCGATCTCGGCTTTTAGTTTCAAACGTATTTTCATTGAGAAAACATGTCTCTTCGAGGAAACCAATCAAAAACCGTGTCTAGCGGCATTCCTTTAAAAATAGGTACCGTACTGACGTGTTTTACGAGGAAAACCGCCGGGGATTTTCTAAATTGTCTTTTTGATTGCAATCAGGGGGTTCCGAATCTATTTCGAGATACGATCCGTTTGTTGTCTCCGAACTCACTCTGGGATTTAATTGTCATCTGATCGTACTGTATTAAGATTTTTGCATCTTTGAAAAGCTTATTTAAAACGCAGTTTATTGATATAGAACATATAATCCCGCCCAAAATACACACGACCGGTCGAGCATGTTCCTGGGACATTGGCTAGCCCGGACCAAGGTACAGGCAGTGAATGTCGTTCGGACGTGCCTTGCACATTTATGTCAATTTTCTGTAGAATGGCCTCTATATTGTCGGAACGCATACTCAAAAAGCATGTTGATGCAGTGTTTTTTGAAGAGAAGTGTGTTTAAGATAATCTGTTGCGCGTTTTACGACATCGGATTTTGGGCGCGAATACAACTCGGGTACAGTCTAATATGGACCGAGTACAATTACGTTTATTTACCGTACCTGGGGTACATGTAAGTATACTTAGAGTACCCAGGGTACATGTAAGTATACTTCAGAGTACCCGGGGTACATGTTAGTAGTACCAGAGCCGACAATGACCAATCGAGCTCCATTATCCCTCATGAACCGACTCAAAAAACCGAGTCGGCAATATCTGACTTAATTTTTGGTTTGGTTGCTCTCGAGGGATCGAAAATTTCAGAATCTTCCTAAAAGCCCTACGGGTTTGATCCCCAGAAGCGACATTGAAAACTAGCATACTTTGTTATCTAAAAGGCTGCTAAACCTGATATACAATGATAATGTGAATTTTCTCTCACATGATGCTCATCAGTCATATTATATAAAAACTTACAGCAGTAGTAAACAACTGGACAATAATTAATGAACGCATCTTTCATTTGTCTTTGACACTTTGATTTTGACATGGCCTAGATTTAAATATGTGACTGGACTTTACCAGCACTCTTGTAACAGAGCTAAAGTTTAAATGTACCATTGAAGATCACCTAAATCCAGATTTGCTATTATAGACGCGTGGAAAGTTTGAAGGGTGTGACAAGTAAGCAAAAATTGGTCATTACCCAGAGGCCACAACTGATCTATGACTGTATTAAAACAAGAAAAATCAGTGCCTGATATAGATTTCCTTAGATAGTTCAATTAAAACTAATTTCATAAGCCTGGTAATAGTTTAACGGTAATGCTACCAATGTGTCACACCAGGGCCTTGAATTTGAAATCTAGGACATGCATGGTCATTTCTTCATGAAATCAGGACACAAAATTGTATTTTAAGTCCTTAATTGACCTGGCTATAGTTCTCATATTATTATAAGCTCAATCAGTATATTTCTATCATTATTTATGCTTTGTGTATTGTAAACATATACACAATCATGCAGTTACATGATAGCAATAAATAATATCAAAGCTATCCATACTATAAAGGTCATTGACAAAGCCTATGGTCAAAATGTGAACACATTGAGTGTAATCGCCCTCTCGTGCCAGCAAAAACAACACGTTGACAGGTTGTCATTTTTGACAGTTCTACTTTCACTTTCATTTTGTGATATCAAACTATTAACAATTATGTGGCTGAGAAAAATATCGCCATTGCTTTTTATGCCCCCGGTAGGGTGGCCTATAACAGTTGAACTGTCAGTCAGTGTGTAAGTCTGTCCGTCCGTCCGAAAACTTTAATGGCCATAACCTTTTTAATATTGAACATAGCAACTTGATATTTGGCATACATGTGCATCTCATGGAGCTGCACATTTTCAGTTGTGAAACGTGAAGGTGAAGGTCATCCTTCAAGGTCAAATGTCAAATATAAAGCGTCTGTCTGTCTGTCCAAAAACTATAACATTGCCCATAAATTTTTCAATATTGGCGTGCATGCGTATCTCATAGAGCTGCACATATTGATTGGTGAAAGGTCAAGGTCATCCTTCAAGGTCAAAGGTCAAATTTTGCAATATTGAAGATAGCAACTCCATATTCGGAATGCATGTGTATGTCATGAAGCTGCACATTTTGAGTGGTGAAAGGTCAAGGTCATCCTTCAAGGTAAAAGGTAAAATATATGGCTTCAAAGCTGCGCAGCAGGGGGCATTGTGTTTCACAAACACAGCTCTTGTTTAATATATTTTCTGCACATTTCTTAAAAAAAACTTACATCAATACACGATTTTCTTCGTTAATTCAATCATTCCTGACAGACTTGTGTACATATTTCGCTTACATTTTGACGCACGTAGGTAGGACCGCATAACCGCTTCCGAAATGTGTATTCATACTATTGCCTTCAAGGAACTTATCTGATGGTTGTCGAAAAGGGCCAAAAATGTGCGAGTGTGGGTCAAGTTCCCCACAGGTACTACTTTCCCGTTCCCCCAATTTTTTTTCCGTACCTTAATTTTTTCGTACCCAATTTTTTTTACGTACCCAATTTTTTTTTATCCCCAATTTTTTGTTCGTGCCCAAATTTGTTTCGGTCTCAATTTTTTTGTTCCCAAATATTTTTTCGTACCCAAATTTGTTTTCATACCCAAATTTTTTTCGCAAATTTTTTGTACCAAATTGTTTTTCCGTACCAATATACACATTTGTGGTGATGTAGATAAACTTAACTTGATGCTTTTATATCCATCCTCTCAAAAGCATCGTCACACCAGTACTGTCAGTACTTTGATTAAAAATTACATGACATTGTTACATAATATATTCAGGTTAACACTAAGTAAAACACAGTTTTATGTGATAATGATTTGGAAAAACATTTATGAACTATACATAAAATAATAAAGACATTATCCAGTATATTTACACAACCAAAGTGTTATAACTTGTAATGATGAGTACAAAAGCCATATAAAAAAAATATTGGTATATAAAATCAGTCTCATGACACACGGTGAAGTATAAATACTATTTCAATAGAGTTAAATAAAATACAATCCCATAACTATGTTTATGAGACAGACAAACAAACTTATATGATAACCAGGAATAACATAAAATTATAGTGGGTCACAAAGTTCGTATATCCAAGAGCGACATAGGATTAAAATACCATCACAACCATGGACAACCATTTGACACATTTTAGTTCAGTTCCGCTAGATTCAGGGGCGATAGGCATCGATATCATTTATTAGTGAACCGCGGGCCATGCTATGCAATTATCGGACTAGAATATTTTGAAGAACTTGAAATTTACTGAATGTATCTTGTTAATTAGAATTGTGTTGACTTTGAAAGTGTCATTTCAAAAAGCAGAAAACATCTCACTGAAAACTTCACCGGACCTGTGTAAGCGTTATTATTGCATCATATTAAGTGTTATTTTTGCATCAAATAACGCATCACTTTCTGTTTTGATGAGCGCGATAATAAATCGAACAGAAGAACAGTCATAAATGACGATTACGGGCCACAAGTGCAAATAATGTGGATGAAGATTAGGTCAGTTAATTCATAAATGATGGCATTGTTAAATTTCGGGAAGGGATTTTCCAAAACGAGCATGTTAGAAAACACAATTAAAGGTTACATCACAGCATCGTTTTTTTAATAATAATTATACATATGTGCATAATATAAAAATTGGAGAACTATAATGATATTACTTGTAAACTAGCTCAGTGAGCAGGCTACACTGACGCTCGATTGGTCATAGTCGGCTGAGGTCCTACTTACATGTACCCCAGGTATACTTACTTATACCCGGGTTACACGTACCCGGGAATTTTAACGCTAAATCGGTCGTTGTCGGCTATTTTTTGGAAATTAATTATGTTCACATTTATGTCAAACAGAGCTCCAGATAAGGTTTTGTGAAATTCTTAACGTAACTATCAGATTTTCAAAATGAATTCTTAACTCTGAAATTTTATTCTTAACGTTACTACTAAGTTTTGGAAAATAATTCTTAACTTTTCTATAGACCTAAAATAAATAATAATTATTTTTTCAAGCAAATACTAGCAACTTTATTTATACGAGTTCAACAGTGTCTATTCAGTATTATACAATTTTATTTTTCAAATACCTTCATATGCCCGAACTGGGCTTGGATTGCATGCCTTCGATGAATTTTTACATATTTCACAATTAAAACCGGTCTTCCCTTCAATCTTTTCAACGATTAGCCATGGGAATTGTCCCTTCCACTCGTTCAATGTTTTTTTTGTTTAAGTTTGGACCCGTCGTGTCGCGTTTTTTAGCTTTTCCGACTGTGTCGGCAACTGAACATACAACATCGTATTAGATCTTTTCTATAATGTCTTTCTCAACATTCAACTTCGGCTCACTTTGCGTACAAGATGTTAGAAGCGTGTTTTTGCACGCCTTGGCATTTTTATAGGACGCTCTCTGGGCGCCGCCATTGTTTTTTTGACAGACTGTACACGCCGCTTTTATTGGAAAAAATGCGATTTGTTAAACAAACCCGATAACCATTCTATATAAGCACCGAAAAGATCTTAAATACGCGAAAAGAACTCAATAAAAATCGATACCATTCGATGTAAAAATAATATTCGTAACTTGATTTTGTAATTCTTAATGGCACGACAAGATATTAAAATAAATACGTAACGGACTTGAAAATAATTCGTAATTACGAAAATACGACCCTTATCTGGAGCTCTGTCAAATATTCTGTTAAACGGCCTCTATATTATCGAAACTCTTACTCAAATAGCATGTTGATGCAGTATTTTTAAAAGCGATGTTTGTTTCAGATGAACGATATCATTGTACCGTAATCGGTAGCGCGTTTTACGACATCGGATTTTGGACGGGAATACAACTCGGGTACAGTCTAATATCGACCGGGTTCGTTTAAGTATATTTACCGTACCCGGGGTACATGCAATTATACTTATGAGTACCCAGGGTACATATAAGTAGTACCCGAGCCGACAAAGACCACTCGAGCTGCACTGAATGATCTGATATCCAGTAGCGCAGTGAGCAGATTACATTGAATTCCCTGATAAATGTCAGTTTGCATAACGCGGCTCAATTTAGAAATACTGTTTAAATGGGTCCTTAATTGAAACTCCAGTGAATAGATTGAGCCGCACAAGAACTAGTTAGCTGTAATCTGTAAGGTAACATTTTAAGTAAATATCTAAGAGAACAGTACATAAGCAGCGTAAACATGGTTCTGTATCTAATGGGAAAACAATGAAATCTTAAGTATGCAAAATTAGTAATACATATAACAAACTATAACTTGAAGAAAATATTTTTCAGAGATTAACAGTTTTATTTTCATAAACAAACATAACATTAGTAGAAACGGTCATTTTTTTTGTCGCCTTTTTCGTATTGCTTATTTGTGGAAATTCTGCCCTCTAGTGATTGTTCACTCATGCAGGCTGATTTTATGTTGGTCAGCGCCAATAAAATGGATTAAACAGAGCTATAAACTTTGTATGTCATGAGTGCCCCGCCCCACACCAAATAAACACTAATATTAACAGAGAGTTAACTGTCTTAAAACCATACTGTAGACTGATTGTGCAATGTACCAAGATTAACATAAATTTCGATTATTGTATGAAAAACATTACCCTATTTACATTGGAGTACATGTATCATGGTAACATTGAAATACAATTATTAAAGTAACATTACTATTCAAAATCAACGAAAATGTCGTACAATTGTTCGTAAAATAAACTAAACCAATTAAAAATCAGTGTTTCTTATGGCAATTGCCGAAATTTCAACGTCAGATGTGGTCTGGTAAAATAGATGTTTGTAGATACAAAATGCTCGTTTTTATATTGTTTTGCATATCTATTCATACAACACATGAACACTTAAATGGTGTTCGTGTGTCGTATGAATAGCTATATTCGCGGGAATTAATTGTGGCCACAAATAAATAAAAACGAGCATTTTGTATCTACAAAAATTTATTTAATCATACCACATCTAGCGTTGAAATTTTGGCTATTGCTATAAGGAACACTGATTGTTAAGGTGTTAACTTTATTTTACGAAATACTTAACGAAATTTTCGTTGATTTTGAGCGTTATAGAGACTTTAAACCAAATGACCAAAACATGGTTTTATCATCCTATAATGTATGCTATAAACATGCAAAATATGAAATGTCCACCTAAGTTATCAATAATATTTATATTTTCAAGTATGCTTGATGCTTGTTGAGTCGTGGGTAATTTTCATAAAGTTGTTACCATCTCAAATATTTTATAGATATATCACTATGAATCATGCTTACAATAATTATTAACCTTGGGTCTTTACATTTGCTGCTTATTTTTCAAATGTTTATAATAAATAATCGATTGCGTTGATAGTTATAAACCGCCATCTTGAAAATGGATGCGTGTTGAGCCGTGAATTCTGATTAGCTATTCCAATTTCAAGATTTGCATACTATAACTAGGGCTGTTTGCAAAACATGCATGCCCCACATATGGGCTGTCAGTTGTAGTGGCAGCCATTGTGTGAACTTTTTTTGTCACTGTGACCTTGACCTTTGATCAAGTGACCTGAAAATCAATAGGGGTCATCTGCCAGTCATGATCAATGTACCTATGAAGTTTCATGATCCTAGGCGTAAGCATTCTTAAGTTATCATCTGAAAACCATTTTACTATTGCGGGTCACCGTGACCTTGTCCTTTGACCTAGTGACCTGAAAATCAATAGGGGTCAGCTGCCAGTCATTATCAATGTACCTATGAAGTTTCATGATCCTATGCGTAAGCATTCTTGAGTTATCATCTGGAAACCATTTTACTATTTCGAGTCACGATGACCTTGAACTTTGACCTAGTGACCTGAAAATCAATAGGGGTCATCTGCCAGTCATTATCAATGTACCTATGAAGTTTCATAATCCTAGGCGTATTAGTGACCAGAAAATCAATAGGGGTCATCTGCCAGTCATGATCAATGTACCTATGAAGTTTCAAGATCCTAGGCGTAAGCATTCTTGAGTTATCATCCAGAAACCATTTTACTGTTTCGAGTCACTGTGACCTTGACCTTTGACCTAGTGACCTGAAAATCAATAGGGTCATCTGCCAGTCATGATCAATGCACCTATGCAGTTTCATGATCCTAGGCCTAATCATTTTTTAGTTATCATCCGGAAACCATGTTTCTATTTCTAGTCAGAGACCTTGACTTTTGACCTAGTGGCCTGAAAATCAATAGGGGTTATCTGCCACTCCTGATCAATGTACCTATGAAGTTTCATGATCCTTGGCCAAAGCGTTCTTGAGTTATCATCCGGAAACCATCTGGTGGACGGAACGACGAACCGACATGTGCAAAACAATATACCCCCTCTTCTTCGAAGGGGGCATAACTATCATTAAAACGTACATTGCAGATGCGGTTAATTTCTTGTAAAAATGTCAACAGACGATGAAGTATGGAAAATACTCATGGATAAAAGATTTTTTGTTACTAAGGAACATTAGATGAACAATTTTTAAAAGAGAAAATATTTATAAGAGTTCTGATGAATTACAATATTGACGTGTTTTTGTCGCTTTTGTGATCAGCAAAACGATGGTGACCTGGACAAAACTTTTTTTCTGTAACGACTGCATCATTTGGGGACATACTATCACAAGATTTCATGATACAGTCAACAAGACCCTACCATATATGATTTTTTTCCAAACGAATAATCCGTAATAACCACTCCTGTAATGTATATTAGTATATAGTTAGAAGAAATAACTTACAATTTGCCTGCACAACTTTTTATTGAAAAACCTGCAACGTACGAGATCTAATTACACAAGGAGATTTGGGGAAGTAATAAGTATAGTGGCGTCTTGATTTTAATAAATATGCCTTGTATTGACGCACTTGAAGTTTGTTACAGTGGTGAAATTAAGAAAACTACGCGGTGTAAGCTGCAACAAGCCTTTTTATTAGTATTAATGAGTAGATTTACAAGCCAATAAATATCTGGTTTGTATAGATGCATAAACCCGCGTTCCATGTGCGATTTGAGCATAGTTAAAACATTCGGTGAATATCATTCAAACAAGTTATCGCAAACGTGTTGCCAATATCCGCCATATGGGCATGATTTCAATGAACCTGGTAAAGGACCACAAAACAATATTACTTGCTAAATACCAAACCAACACAGCACGTGAGATTTTGGTGAAGAAAAAACACGGATGTGGGAGGGGCGGTCAATTTTTACTACATAGTCATGATTTGTACAAACTTGGTAAAGGACCAGCAAGCCATTTTGCGTGTCACATACCAAACTACATAAGGTTTTCACTAAATAAATTAACAGACACGAGTGCCTGAAAGGCCCAAAATCGCTCACCTGAGATAACAATATTTTATTGGAATAAATCTTCTGACCAAGTTTCACGAAGATCGGAAAATAAATGTGGCCTCTAGAGTGTTAACAAGGTTTTACTATAGCCATTTAAGGAAAAATGCCCCGCCCCCTGGCAGCCCTGTTTTTCAACTAGCCAGCATCATTTTTTAATTCGTCAAAGATATTATCGGGATGAATCTTCTGACCAAGTTTCATGAAGATCAGACAGTGAATGTGGCCTCTAGAGTGTTAACAAGATTTTACTATTGCCATATAAGGAAATATGCCCTGCCCCTTGGAAGCCATTTTTTCAAGCAAACATAATTATTTTCAAACTCATCCAAGATATCATTGAGACCAATATTCAGACCAAATTTCATGAAGATTGGACAATAAATGTGGCCTCTTGAGTGTTAACAAGGTTTTACTATAGCCATATATAGCAATATTAGAAAAAAATGCCCCACCCCTAGTCGCCATGTTTTTAAAGCAACCAAAACCATTTTCGAACTCATCCAAGATATCATTGGGACAAATCTTCTGACCAAGTTTCATGATGATCGGAATATAAATGTGACCTCTAGAGTGTTAACAAGGTTTTACTATAGCGTTATAAGGAAAATAGCCCCGCCCCCGTGGTGGCCATGTTTTTCAAAAAACCGGCATCGTTTTTTAACTCTTTCAAGATATTATTGGGATAAATCTTCTGACCGAGTTTCATGAAGATCGGACAATAAATGTGGCCTCTAGAGTGTTAACAAGATTTTACTATAGCCTTATATAGCCATATAAGGAAAAATGCCCCGCCCCTTGGCAGCCATGTTTTTCAAGCAATCGTAGCCATTTTCGAACTCATCCAAGAAATCATTAAGACAAATCTTCTGACCAAATTTCATCAAGATTGAACAATAAATGTGGCCTCCAGAGTGTTAACAAGGTTTTACTAAAGCCATATTAGGAAAAATGCCCCGCCCCCTGGCGGCCATGTTTTTCAACCAACCGGCATCATTTTCGAACTCGTACAAGATATTATTGGGATGAATCTTCCAACCAAGTTTCATGAAGATTGGACAATAAATGTGGCCTCTAGAGTGTTAACAAGATTTTACTTTAGCCTTATATAGCCATATATGGCAAAATGCCCCGCCCTTGGCAGCCATGTTTTTCAAGCAAACGTAACCATTTTCGAACTCATCCAAGATGTCATTAAGACAAATCTTCTGACCAAATTTCATGAAGATTGGACAATAAATGTGGCCTCAAGAGAGTGA
The DNA here is from genome assembly GCF_020536995.1 of Dreissena polymorpha. Taxonomy (NCBI): domain Eukaryota; kingdom Metazoa; phylum Mollusca; class Bivalvia; order Myida; family Dreissenidae; genus Dreissena; species Dreissena polymorpha. Next base: position 27,652,537 of record NC_068367.1, read on the forward strand.
ACAAGGCAATTGTTGACGTTGCATGACGGACGACGGACAAAAGGCGTTGTGCTCAGGTGAGCTAAAAACAGAGTACCACAAGGGCGGGTAGACCGTTTTGACCGTATTAGCATGTTTTGAACAACCATGGTACTGAACCACAATTTGATGCAAAATAATAGATATTAGGGCCATAAGATTTCAAACAAAAGGATTTTTGAAGTTTTCAATAAATACATATAATTGAAACAAATTTTTCAAATTACAAGTCTATATTTATGCCGTAATGATCGACCCCAGAGGAAATTAAGTAGTGGACCATTAGAAGATTATCAACACCAAATATTAAATTAGCCATCATGACCCTCATGGTTTCAGAGAAATTCATGTTTTCATTTAAAAAATCTATTTTTAGCTCTGTTGACCAAACAACGCAATGTATTGAAATGCGCTGAATATTACTGAAATATGTCATCCAAAGATATTTCATGAAGTTTACATACAATCTGCCGTCATATAGCAGGAGTAGTAAGACCAGAACATTAACATATGCACTGAATTACAGGCCACAGGGTTTCCTAAAAGCTCCCCATTGAGCACTTTGTGCTCATGTGACCTTAAACAGTATGCCATTCTAAATAATCCATTTGTTTATAAAACTTTGTCTAGATAATGCTTTATGGTTAAATGGTCACAATACATATTGCTCTACATTATTGTATGGTGTAAAAGACGTCTGGCCGCAACAAAATGCAAAATCCAAAACTTCTAAGACTTTAGATAAGTTTATAATTCCATTGGAAACAGTTTGAAAACCAGAAAGCGTCAATATGGTCATTTATAACAAGTTGAACATGCTTTCATAATTCTAAGAATAAAATTGTACAGTCAAATTCCATATTCTAAAGCTCTCTACAACATTATTGTTTTGCATAAAATTGCCGAAAGAATCATTTGATTAATTTTTCTACCATTACCATTCGCTATATCATGCATGACATGTTTTTCTTTACTTAATTGAAGGATCTTTAATGAATGTGAAAACTGAACTTAACACACGTTACATATAACACATAACTCATTAAACACAAACGTATTAACGACATGCAGTTAACTTATTTCAGACCACTAGTTCTCTTGTTTGCAATCTCATGTGATTCGTCAAGTCGCAAGTCTAGTGACATGCATAGCCACACACCTAACACTTCGAAGGTCTTACTCCTCAATGTAACCTCCTGTGTTTCTTCATGGAACCACTCTGGTAACATGCATAGCCACACACCTTACAATTCTATGGTCTTTTACCAGTTTGTGTGCTCATGTGTCTGATCAAGTAAGCAGTCTGTTTGAATGCTTCACCACACACCTCACATTTGTACGGTTTCTCTATTGTATGTGTCCTCATGTGTGTCTGCAAGTTACCACTTCGTTTGAATGCTTCACCGCACACCTCACATTGGTACGGTCTCTCTACTGTATGTATCCTCATGTGTGTCTGCAAGTTACCACTTAGTCTGAATGCTATACCACACACCTCACACGTGTATGGTCTCTCTCCTGTATGTATCCTCAATCATATGTACCTTCAAGACACCACTCTGGTTACATGCATAGCCACACACTACACACTTATATGGTCTTTCACCAGTATGTGTCCTCATGTGTTTGATCCAGGTATCATGTTTGAATGTTTCATCGCAAACGTCACATTTGTACGGTTTCTCCCCTGTATGTCACTACTTTGCTTACATGCATAACCACGCACCTCACTTTTGTTAGGTCCATCTCCTGTATGGATCCTCATGTGTGCTTTCAAGGTTTGACTCTCTGCAAATGCTTTACTACACACTTCACAATTGTACGGTCTTTCTCCGGTATGTATCCTCATGTGTGTCTTCAAGTTACAGCTTTGTCTAAATGCATGACCACACACCTCACACATGTAGGGTCTTTCTTCAGTATGTGTCTTCGTGTGTTCTGTCAAGTTACCACTCTGTTTGAATGCTTCACCGCACACCTCACATTTGTACGGTCTTTCTCCTGTATGTAACCTCATGTGTATCTTCATGGTACCATTTTGGTTACATTTATACCCACACACATCACACTTGTATGGTTTCTCTCCTGTATGTATCCTCATGTGTGTCTTCAAGTTACCCTTTAGTTTAAATTCTTTTCCACACACCTCACACAGTTTTTCCTTTGCATGTGACCTCATGTGATCTGTCAATTCATCACTCTGATAACAGGCATAGCCACAAACCTCACACTTGAATGGTCTTTCTCCTTTATGTAACACCATGTGTTTCTTCAAGGAACCACTTTGGTTACATGCAAAACCACACACCTCACACTTGTACGGTCTCTCTCCTGTATGTATCCTCATGTGTGTTTTCAAGTTACAACTTTTTGGAAATGCTTTACCACACACTCCACACATGTACGGTCTCTCTCTTGTATGTGTCCTCATGTGTTTCTTCAAGTTGCCACTCTGTTTAAATGTTTTACCATAAACCCCACACATGAACAGTCCTTCTTCTGAATGTGTCTTCATGTCATCTATCAAGTCACCACTTTGGTTTAAAGCATAACCACACACCTCACACTTGTAAAGTCTTTCTCTTGTATGCAACCTCATGAGTTTCTTCAAGGTACCTCTCTGTTTACACGCACAGCCACAAACCTCACACGTGAACGGGCTTTCTCTTGTATGTATCCTCGTATGTGCCTTCAATGTACTATTCTGTGTAAATGCTTTACCACACACATCACACTTGTACGGTCTTTCTCCTGTATGTATCCTTATGTGTGCTTTCAAGTCACCACTTGATATAAATGCTTTACCACAAACATCACACTTGTAAGGTATATCTCCTGTATGTATCCTCATGTGTGTCTTCAAGTAACAACTTGATATAAATGTTTTACCACACACATCACACTTGTACTGTCTTTCTCCTGTATGTATCCTCATGTGTGTTTTCAAGATACCACTCCTTTTAAATGCTTTACCACACACATCACACTCGTACGGTCTTTCTCCTGTATGTATCCTCATGTGTGTCTTCAAGATACCGCTCCTTTTAAATGCTTTACCACACACCTCACACATGTAAGGTCTTTCTCCTGAATGCATCTTTATATGTTGTTTTAAATGAGCACTCTGGTAAAATGATTTACCACACACCTTACACGTGTACGGTCTTTCTTCCGTATGTATCCTTAAGTGTTTCATCAACTGATCACTACCTGTAAATTCTTTACCACAAATCTTACACATGTACCGTCTCTCTCCTGAATGTGTCCTCATGTGTCTCTTAAAGTCACACTTCTGGTTACATGCATAACCACACACCTCACACTTGTAATGTCTTTCTCCTGAATGCAACCTCATGTGTTTCTTTAAGAAATCATTCCTATTACACGTATAACCACACACCTTAAACATGTTAGTATTACTAGAGTCCTCTTCTAGCACCTGCAGTTGATATAGTAAGGTATATTAGACAAGGGCTGTTTGTAAAACATGCATGCCCCCCATATGGGCTGTCAGTTGTAGTGGCAGCCATTGTGTGAATACGTTTTTCGTCACTTTGACCTTGACCTTTGACCTAATGTAAGTTATCATCCGGAAACCATTGCACTATTTAGAGTGACTGTGACCTTCACCTTTGACCTAGTGACCTGAAAATCAATAGGGGTCATCTGCCAGTCATGATCAATGTACCTATGAAGTTTCATGATCCTAGGCCTAAGCATTCTTGAGTTATCATCTGGCAACCATTTTACTATTTCAAGTCACTGTGACCTTGACCTTTGACCTTGTGACTATTCGAGTGCTTGACAGTATAACGTAAGCCATCATGGGGAAATTGTTCAGATTCAAAAATTTATTAGACCATCTTTTAAAAAATAAAAAAAGGAACAAAAAAAAAAAAAATTTTTTTTTTGGGGGGGGGGGGTTGGGGGGTGGGGTGGGGTAATTTATTAGATGTTTAAAAAAATGGGGGTGGGGGTAGGGGGGAGTGGAGAGGGGGGTATAATGTGGGGTGTGGTAATTTATTAAATGTTTAAACAAATTCTTTTTTTTGGAGGGGTGGGGGGGTAGGAGGGAGTGGGGGTGAGAGGGGGTATAATGTGGGGTGTGGTAATTTATTAGATGTTTAAATTTATTTATTTTATTTTTTTATTGGGGGGGGGGGCGTGAGAGGGGGTATAATGTGGGTGTGGTAATTTATTAGATGTTTTACACACAAAAAAAAATTATTTTTTTTTTTTTGGGGGGGGGGGTAGGGGGGAGTGAGAGGGGGGTATAATGTGGGGTGTGGTAATTTATAAATGTTTAAAAAAAATGGGAGGGGGTGGGATGGGGGTTGGGGGTGAGAGGGGTATGTGGGGTGTGGTAATTTATTAGATGATGTTTTTTTTTTGGGGGGAGGTAGGGGGGAGTAAGAGGGGGGATGTTTTTTTGGGGGAGGGGGAGGGAGGTAGGGGGGAGTCCAGAGGGGGGTTTAATAATGTGGGGTGTGGTAATTTATTAGATATTTAAAAAACAAGGGACAAAATTGTCACAAAACCAGGTTTTCATTGTGAAAAAAAATATGATAAAGGGAGAACACTCAAACTGAACTTTTGAAATGACCAAAAAAAATTAACCCCCTTTGTAAGTTTTTTTTTTTTTTAAATCTATTTTTAGTCGTGGCGACCTTGACATTGGAGATATTGACGTGATTCTTTCGTGGGACACACCGTCCCATGATGGTGAACAAATGTGCCAAATGATTTTAAAATCTCACAATGAATGACATAGTTATGGCCAGGACAAGCTCATTTATGGCCATTTTTGACCTTTGAACTCAAAGTGTGACCTTGACCTTGGAGATATTGACGTAATTATTTCGCGCGACACACCGTCCAATGATGGTGAACAAATGTGCCAAATGATTTTAAAATCTGACGATGAACGACATAGTTATGGCTCGGACAAGCTCATTTATGGCCATTTTTGACCTTTGAACTCAAAGTGTGACCTTGACCTTGGAGATATCGACGTAATTATTTCGCGCGACACACCGTCCAATGATGGTGAACAAATGTGCCAAATGATTTTAAAATCTGACAATGAACGACATAGTTATGGCCCGGACAAGCTTATTCCGCCAGCCCGCCAGCCAGCCCGCCAGCCAGCCAGCCAGCCAGCCCGCCCGCATTCGCCAATCTAATAACCAGTTTTTTCCTTCGGAAAACCTGGTTAAAAATGGGGGGGGGGTAAGGGTTAGGGGGTTGAGAGGGGGGTTTAATGTGGGGTGGGGTAATCTATTAGATGTTTAAAAAAAATGGGGGGGGTAGGGGGGATGAGGGGGTGAGATGGGGGTATAATGTGGGGTGGGGTAATTTATTATAATGTTTAAAAAATAATTTTTTTTAGGGGGGGGGGTTGAGGTTGGGGGGGAAGGGATTCTGGTAGGGGCGTGGGGTATTGTTTGGGTGGAATCCATTGTGGTATTCAGGTAAGTGTTGTTTTGTCAAAGTAATAATAAAATGTGATCATAAATGTATGTATGTATGTATTTATTTTGACCTTGCGGTCAAGGATAACCCATGAAAGTGCAAGCACTTATTTCCAATGGGGTCCTTTGGTTTTGCTGAAGAGACAGCAAGCAGAAGAGACAGTATTGGGATACAAGGAATCCGGGTGAGATACCCTAGCTCTTTGCGAATAGATACCTTGGTTCTTTTACGTGCTCAGTGTATAGCACCGATACACACTAGAATTACCTGGGTTTCATACCAGTACATCTCTAGTTGGGTGGGAAACACTTGAAGCATTTCTGAAATTTCCAGTGCCCCGGCTGGGATTTTAACCGGGGACCTCTGGAATGGTAGACCAGAGTGTTACCACTCGACCACCGCACCACCCAAAAAATAAAGTTATAGCAATTTAAGCAAAATGTTCAATTATCTAAGTGTAAAAGGGGCCATAATTATTTCAAAATGCTTGATACATTGGTCTGCTCTTGTTTATAGGTTGGGGTCATGTTGGTAAACAAGTATGCAACATATAAAAGCAATATGTCAAAGGATATACAAAATATTTGGGGTAGTACGCAAACTTTAACATAGATTTATCAAATATATGCAAGTATAAAAGGGGCAATAATTATGACAAAATGCTTGATAGAGTTGTCTGCTCCTGTTTATAGGTTGGGGGTGATGTTGGTAAACAAGTATGCAAAATATAAAAGCAATATGTCAAGGGACAATGAAAAAAATAACAAATGATCTCACATTGACATGAACAAATATTCTCTATTTAACATGAAATTTAAACTTATTGCATTTGTTTCCCCTGTATATAAGAAAGATATAATAGTGTATTACCTCCCCTGTCCTGCTTATATTTATATTAATCAACAAAATTAAACATTAACACAATATTTAATATACAAAATATACAAAAAAATCTCATATTCTGATAATATTTTTACTGATCCACTGTATTTTACTCAAATGATGTTTCATTGGACTGATAATTATAGATTTAGGATTACAGACCAGTTGCTTCAGTTATATTGTTCAGAGTTCGCCCTGTTTGCCGCGTATGCGTTCTTGAATTATCATCCAAAAAACATTTTACCATTTCGAGTCACCGTGACCTTGACCTTTGACCTAGTGACCTCAAAATCAATAGGGGTCATCTGCGAATCATGATCAATGTTGCTATTAAGTTTCATGACCCTAGGCCCAAGCGTTCCTTTAGTTATCATCCGGAAACCACCTGGTGGACGGACTGACAGACAGACTGACATGTGCAAAGCAATATACCCCCTCTTCTTCGAAGGGGGGCATAAATATACTGCAACACTCTTTTAATTAGTATTACAGGGCATATTAATGCCAATTTTCGTTTAAATTAAGTGACATATATAAAAACAATTAAAAATTCCTACATTCATTAATACTCTTCTCAAGTAAGCATCATATACTCATAAATTAATATGTATTTGTCATATTAATGGCATTACACTAGCTGACACGCTAGAAATAACTCAACACAACGTAATCAATATAACCAATATGCAACAGTATGTGAATACTTATCTTAAACGAATGGTAGTACCATACCTAATGGAGACATATCCTGAAATGTTTGGAAGACTTTACAATAATCAAATTGGACTGTTTAACGCAGTAAATAGCCTTACACTACAACAAGGACTGAAACCACAATACTTAGTATCTGGAGTACCCTCAATATACGTACCTGGTGCGGGACCTACTCCCCAAAGTAAAGAGTTCACTCCAATAACTGGAGTAACAAAATTCAACAACGTTCGGATAAACCCTAGCGCAATAACAGACTTAATAAAGACAGACAAGGACATGGAGAACGCTATGAATACAGTAAAAAAGACATTACTGGACAACGTGACAATACTGAATAAATCATGGACACCTGTGTTACAAATTTCTCAAACACCATTAAACATTCCAGATAAGCCGGATCCAGAATCTATAGGATAATGGCCTCAACAATGGAGTACATATCCAGAGGGAGCATGAAGCGTCTTTCGAGGAGCGCTTCTTATCCAAATACGACGAAGAGAAAATGTATAGCGTCATCATTTCAGGAGACAAAGTGAAGAAGTACTTCAACCCCAGTACCATAAGTCCTAAGATTGTCAAACTAAATGAGCGCAATCAGGAGATGAGAAACAGGCAGAACATCCTCTGCACAGAGTATGTCAGCAATAAACACCTAGATAAAGTAAGCAAAGATGGCAACAAATACCGTATGCTTCAATTCACAGTGACAAACTGGGCCACACCGATCCAAACATATCAAGAAATGTCAAAGAACGATGCAGAGCATGTGAACACCCTCAAACGGTTCTTGAATAAGAACATATGTGCATTATTCATGCACGACGGAACAACTGATGACGCGGGTAGGATCAATGGCTTCCATATCCACGTACTGACTCAGAACGATTCATCCAACCATCTATACAGAAACAACAATTGGCGGACGATACGGAACAAAGTATCAAAAATTGCCGTGGTCAAGACAGCTAAGATAGTAAGACACAAAGAATTCTACATCCATATGTTGACAGGTCCACGAGTCTTCATGGGAGTTAACAACCTTGAATTCAAAAACAGACTGCTCGGAGTGTACCTGAGAGACTCAGAACTGGCTCTGTTCAAGCACCAGCTAACAGACATCGAGATGGCTGCTCAGATAACCTTAAACCAAGCTGATGAACTACAATCAGAAAATGAATCTGAAGAATCTGAAGAAGGCGCCGCCAGTGCATTCTACGGAATGCTCGGCATGACAAAAGGAAAAAGGAAGAGACCGGCTAAAACACCAGATGCCCCCATCTTGTCAATGTACTACATGGATCCGGCAGACTACAAAAGCAGACCTAAAGACCCACCGTCGGCTACCCTGTCAATCAACGACATAATGAGGGGAGAAACAGCACTGCAGCGACAAAAGCCGTCAAGGTCATCCATCAACATCGATGCCGCAAAGAATCTGATGACAAAGTATAACCGTCTAACATCAGATGAACTATTCGTTGCGATATGCAGAGGAGGTGACGCCACTGATATCTTCCAAATTGAGCAGCTCAGAGCACTCCCGTACTCTGGAAAAGTCTTTCTCTCAGCCGCAGAAGATCTGCACTTGCTCGCGCAAGTCAATGACAATGACTATATTGACATTATCATAAATATGAAGATAGAAAACAAAGAGCTCTACTTACCTTACAATGAAACTGTAGAGGTCCTCGGCAAGTGGTTTCACAATCAGAAAGTCAATAAATTCCAATTCATCAAAGCTGTATACAAAGTCATGTGCAAACAGTCAGCTTAAAAGAACACTATTTACTTGCAGGGCGACTCCAACGCCGGCAAAACATGGATCTTTCGTTCACTTCTTTCCGATATGTCTCTGGTTGGACAGACGAGCGAATCTGTGGAATTCAAGTGGCAGAACTTGGTCAACAAATTCGTCGGCCTCGTCAGCGAGCTAACCATTACGACTATAGACGTGGCGAACAAATGCAAAGAGATCTTCGGGGGAGAGCCTTCACAGGTCAACATCAAGAACAAGCCTTGTCAACTACTACCCAGAACACCCATTCTCCTATCCAGCAACGCTCTCATATGGGATCATGTCGCGAACGAAGCGAATCCACTCAGGAACAGGATGTACATCTTCCCAGGACTCAAAGAAATGAAATGACTAGCAAATTATTCCAAAACCCAAGCCCAGAGTATTGGCAAGGAATATTTGGACAGATCCGTCAATTCGAGAAGAAGACAGGAATGACCATAGAAGATATGACAGATACAGATCTGAAACAGGCGTTAGATCAGACGATAGTAAAAGCCTTCGAGAGCGCAGACTACATATCGGAGATAGAATCCGAAAAAGAGCCGATTCAATGCGCCCAACGAGTGACTTACGACTCGTCCTACGACGAAAGGCCGGGACTAACCCTAGAGGACTTAGTTTACCAACAAGCCCAGTACTGTCCGACAGCGGCGGATATGATGGAAGCGGAAGAGCTGGCCAGAGAGAGTCCACCAATATGCAGATTAAAATCAGACGGAGACGAAGATACTCAAGATGGGGTATGGATTGCGAACAAGATTAACAAAACCATTGTCATCAACAGTCCGTCGCCGGACTCACCAAAGCGGAAGCGCGTGAAAACCATCAAGACGTACTTCAAGAAGGGTGATAAGAAATGAATATTGTTTCTTTGTGGGACACTGTTATACGTTGTATTGCACAATTTAATTTGTAAATATGTTGGACAATTGCGAGGGATAATGATTATTTGTACATATGTTGTATTGGAAAATGACCGCTTGCCAACTGGATATTGAGAATGAACACTGTCTAAATGATTACGAGAAGGTATCTCATAAAAATGTATATACGTTGTAAAATAAAAAACTGTTGCAACTATTTGTTGTTATAGGCAAACAAGTAAGTTCACCACAGTCCTCTTCCACCCCTGCCACTGTCTCGATCATGACTAGAATTAATTTAATCAGGCCCACATTAAACGAACAAGCAGCATGCAGGGAGGGTATAGCAAACTTATTAAGACAGGGCCAAATGGATACTGATGGTAATGAGATCATTGACGATAGGTTTGACCCATACTCAGACACTGGAATGACCAATGATTCAAAAGAGGCATGTCAGACAATATTAGAAACTGTAAGTGATGATGCAGGCGTTGAGTTCATACAGGATGGGGATGGTAAACCTATAATTAACGTATCTGGGGTGCCTATATCGGACATGGACGCTACTCACATACCAGTGGAAATTGACTTTACTTCTAAGGGTATTGTGATAGGCCAAGGCCTGACACATTCAGATACTTGCGGTTCAGATCAAAGTAAGGCTAACCGGTCGGGACAGAAATATCGTAATAAAATGACGGGCAAATGGGTCTATCCATATAAGCCAGGAACCAAACGGGCGGACGTAAATACATACACACGTAACCCCGAACGAGCGCATCAATACAAGCTAAGACGGACGCACTGACACAGGAAATGCGTAAAGTACTCACTGACGTTAAAGTTAAACCTGATGTCATGTTCCCTGTTGCATCTGTGTTACAGCAGGCCATAGAAATCCAACCAATCAACGACATGAGAGTGAAAGCGAGGGTAGCCAAAACAGCAGTAATCGACAAGGTGACAAAGAAAGCTAGAGACGAGTACTACAAGAGCGTCGATGGAAATCAGTCCTTTGACAGCGCTGGTGCAGTAACTTCGGCATTACTCGTCGCAACGAAGATTCCAAACTACTTTACATACAATACCACGGTACCTTATACATACGCAGACGCCACATCCAAGATCATCGACGACGGGTACGACCCATCGACCAGGGAGGTGTCCCATAAACGGTTTGCGGGTCCAGACGAAATCAGCTTTATTCCAGAAAAGAAGAGGAAACCATAGGTATGGAACCCGTAATACCTTTTAACAAATTTTCAAGGCCACAGACATTATCTATTAGAACTGTTAATCTAACACCCCTAGATTACGATATTTTAAATTGGACTAAATATCATGATTCTTTTACTATAAACAATGTTGCGCAAACGTTCAAATCTATATTAATAAATGACCATCAATTTGGTAGAGATAACCTGTTCGAATATAATAACAGACCTATACAGCATGTACTTGACTATATGCGGGCATTTGAGAAGATCTTCAAACACAACTTCATACAATTCTCGTATCAAGACAAACTACAAGGGGACATTAGTGTACCAACTACGGGACTACAAATGACATTCATATCAGGGGACTCGGAAGGGCCACACACTTGGAAACTTCCACAAAACACAACATTTGACCAGACATCTAAACGATATGGAAAATTGTTAGTACAAATATTCCCAATAAAACAAGTGCTACAATTACTTCCTGGTAGTCCTCAAAATACATCTGGCAACGACTATCTAATGGCGAGAAACGAAAAGTAAATTGGTCAGACATTCCTAATGACAATGAAATGCTAGTAATACCCGGTAGTAAGAAACTGTACTTGAGTATGGTGACAGATACAGACTTATCACGAAACATGCAATCAATGACGATCCATTCAGAGCTATACAGTTACCCATGATTACAAGCTATGCATTCCTAAGAGATACAAATCTGAAACTAAATACTCAAACACCAGAAATGATGACCGTTTCCTTTCAGTGGGACATAGTCAACAACTGTCCTCCTGTAAATGAAACAGACTTACATACGTACGTAATAGGTACGATCCTTACAAGAACTAAAATAGACGAACTGTTGTTAATAAACAATACATTTCAAATGATTGGATCACCTGAGATATACGCGCAATCTAACTGGCAATTAGGAGAAGATATATTTGCTTATACAATGGATCAATTCGCAGTCAGACAAACTAACAACAACGTAGGTGACAACACCGGAACAATTACCTTTGATCAAAATGCAATGATGTTGAGTTCAAACACGTGATTCTATTCTATGGCAATGATACATATGGACGCTGTATGGAATTATAGACATAAACTGACAGAAACACTAGGTACATTAGATAAATCAATACAAACACAAAAACGAAGACTAGACGATCTATACGGAGAACATACAATACTAGAAAATAAAATACGAAAACTAGAGGAGACACCTGAAAAGACTCCGACATCATCACCTCCAGTAGCTACTCCTACTATCACACAATCTACATTCAATTTAAACATACCACCCGACTTCTTGACAAAATTACAAAAGACAATTAAAGACGGGATGTCTGAATCAGAAGTAACTGTAACGGGAGGGGGAGAGGGTATATGGGCAAGATTATTAGGGGGTAGGGATTCAAGCAGCAGCAACAGTGGGGGGTGACGTAGCTGCCGCATCAATTGCAGCAGCTGTAACAACAGAAGGGAACTTAGTAAATTCAGCAGTAGAGGGATTAATTCAGGGAACTGTAAGCTCTCTAGTATCATCAACAGTAAACGCTGTAGTAGGGGCTGCAACGGAAAGGTTATCAAAAGAAGCAACAGATGGAGTAAATAAAGCTATAGACGCATTATTAGGCAAAGAGGAAGTGGAAGATAAAAACAGAGACAGACTAATAAATACTAATCAATTGGAAATAGATACATGCAAAAGACAATATCAAGTACTGGACGATAAACTGACAAAAATGCAAACACTGGACATTACGAAAGCATTAGCCTTACAGGCAACTGTAGAGAAAAACACTGACCTACTGGAAGCTTTACAAGCTAGAATGTTAGCATCAGAAACAACTGTACATACAAATGGCATTACACTAGCTAACACGCTAGAAATAACTCAACACAACGTAATCAATATAACCAATATGCAACAGTATGTGAATACTTATCTTAAACGAATGGTAGTACCATACCTAATGGAGACATATCCTGAAATGTTTGGAAGACTTTACAATAATCAAATTGGACTGTTTAACGCAGTAAATAGCCTTACACTACAACAAGGACTGAAACCACAATACTTAGTATCTGGAGTACCCTCAATATACGTACCTGGTGCGGGACCTACTCCCCAAAGTAAAGAGTTCACTCCAATAACTGGAGTAACAAAATTCAACAACGTTCGGATAAACCCTAGCGCAATAACAGACTTAATAAAGACAAACAAGGACATGGAGAACGCTATGAATACAGTAAAAAAGACATTACTGGACAACGTGACAATACTGAATAAATCATGGACACCTGTGTTACAAATTTCTCAAACACCATTAAACATTCCAGATAAGCCGGATCCAGAATCTATAGGATAATGGCCTCAACAATGGAGTACATATCCAGAGGGAGCATGAAGCGTCTTTCGAGGAGCGCTTCTTATCCAAATACGACGAAGAGAAAATGTATAGCGTCATCATTTCAGGAGACAAAGTGAAGAAGTACTTCAACCCCAGTACCATAAGTCCTAAGATTGTCAAACTAAATGAGCGCAATCAGGAGATGAGAAACAGGCAGAACATCCTCTGCACAGAGTATGTCAGCAATAAACACCTAGATAAAGTAAGCAAAGATGGCAACAAATACCGTATGCTTCAATTCACAGTGACAAACTGGGCCACACCGATCCAAACATATCAAGAAATGTCAAAGAACGATGCAGAGCATGTGAACACCCTCAAACGGTTCTTGAATAAGAACATATGTGCATTATTCATGCACGACGGAACAACTGATGACGCGTGTAGGATCAATGGCTTCCATATCCACGTACTGACTCAGAACGATTCATCCAACCATCTATACAGAAACAACAATTGGCGGACGATACGGAACAAAGTATCAAAAATTGCCGTGGTCAAGACAGCTAAGATAGTAAGACACAAAGAATTCTACATCCATATGTTGACAGGTCCACGAGTCTTCATGGGAGTTAACAACCTTGAATTCAAAAACAGACTGCTCGGAGTGTACCTGAGAGACTCAGAACTGGCTCTGTTCAAGCACCAGCTAACAGACATCGAGATGGCTGCTCAGATAACCTTAAACCAAGCTGATGAACTACAATCAGAAAATGAATCTGAAGAATCTGAAGAAGGCGCCGCCAGTGCATTCTACGGAATGCTCGGCATGACAAAAGGAAAAAGGAAGAGACCGGCTGAAACACCAGATGCCCCCATCTTGTCAATGTACTACATGGATCCGGCAGACTACAAAAGCAGACCTAAAGACCCACCGTCGGCTACCCTGTCAATCAACGACATAATGAGGGGAGAAACAGCACTGCAGCGACAAAAGCCGTTAAGGTCATCCATCAACATCGATGCCGCAAAGAATCTGATGACAAAGTATAACCGTCTAACATCAGATGAACTATTCGTTGCGATATGCAGAGGTGACGCCACTGATATCTTCCAAATTGAGCAGCTCAGAGCACTCCCGTACTCTGGAAAAATCTTTCTCTCAGCCGCAGAAGATCTGCACTTGCTCGCGCAAGTCAATGACAATGACTATATTGACATTATCATAAATATGAAGATAGAAAACAAAGAGCTCTACTTACCTTACAATGAAACTGTAGAGGTCCTCGGCAAGTGGTTTCACAATCAGAAAGTCAATAAATTCCAATTCATCAAAGCTGTATACAAAGTCATGTGCAAACAGTCAGCTTAAAAGAACACTATTTACTTGCAGGGCGACTCCAACGCCGGCAAAACATGGATCTTTCGTTCACTTCTTTCCGATATGTCTCTGGTTGGACAGACGAGCGAATCTGTGGAATTCAAGTGGCAGAACTTGGTCAACAAATTCGTCGGCCTCGTCAGCGAGCTAACCATTACGACTATAGACGTGGCGAACAAATGCAAAGAGATCTTCGGGGGAGAGCCTTCACAGGTCAACATCAAGAACAAGCCTTGTCAACTACTACCCAGAACACCCATTCTCCTATCCAGCAACGCTCTCATATGGGATCATGTCGCGAACGAAGCGAATCCACTCAGGAACAGGATGTACATCTTCCCAGGACTCAAAGAAATGAAATGACTAGCAAATTATTCCAAAACCCAAGCCCAGAGTATTGGCAAGGAATATTTGGACAGATCCGTCAATTCGAGAAGAAGACAGGAATGACCATAGAAGATATGACAGATACAGATCTGAAACAGGCGTTAGATCAGACGATAGTAAAAGCCTTCGAGAGCGCAGACTACATATCGGAGATAGAATCCGAAAAAGAGCCGATTCAATGCGCCCAACGAGTGACTTACGACTCGTCCTACGACGAAAGGCCGGGACTAACCCTAGAGGACTTAGTTTACCAACAAGCCCAGTACTGTCCGACAGCGGCGGATATGATGGAAGCGGAAGAGCTGGCCAGAGAGAGTCCACCAATATGCAGATTAAAATCAGACGGAGACGAAGATACTCAAGATGGGGTATGGATTGCGAACAAGATTAACAAAACCATTGTCATCAACAGTCCGTCGCCGGACTCACCAAAGCGGAAGCGCGTGAAAACCATCAAGACGTACTTCAAGAAGGGTGATAAGAAATGAATATTGTTTCTTTGTGGGACACTGTTATACGTTGTATTGCACAATTTAATTTGTAAATATGTTGGACAATTGCGAGGGATAATGATTATTTGTACATATGTTGTATTGGAAAATGACCGCTTGCCAACTGGATATTGAGAATGAACACTGTCTAAATGATTACGAGAAGGTATCTCATAAAAATGTATATACGTTGTAAAATAAAAAACTGTTGCAACTATTTGTTGTTATAGGCAAACAAGTAAGTTCACCACAGTCCTCTTCCACCCCTGCCACTGTCTCGATCATGACTAGAATTAATTTAATCAGGCCCACATTAAACGAACAAGCAGCATGCAGGGAGGGTATAGCAAACTTATTAAGACAGGGCCAAATGGATACTGATGGCAATGAGATCATTGACGATAGGTTTGACCCATACTCAGACACTGGAATGACCAATGATTCAAAAGAGGCATGTCAGACAATATTAGAAACTGTAAGTGATGATGCAGGCGTTGAGTTCATACAGGATGGGGATGGTAAACCTATAATTAACGTATCTGGGGTGCCTATATCGGACATGGACGCTACTCACATACCAGTGGAAATTGACTTTACTTCTAAGGGTATTGTGATAGGCCAAGGCCTGACACATTCAGATACTTGCGGTTCAGATCAAAGTAAGGCTAACCGGTCGGGACAGAAATATCGTAATAAAATGACGGGCAAATGGGTCTATCCATATAAGCCAGGAACCAAACGGGCGGACGTAAATACATACACACGTAACCCCGAACGAGCATCAATACAAGCTAAGACGGACGCACTGACACAGGAAATGCGTAAAGTACTCACTGACGTTAAAGTTAAACCTGATGTCATGTTCCCTGTTGCATCTGTGTTACAGCAGGCCATAGAAATCCAACCAATCAACGACATGAGAGTGAAAGCGAGGGTAGCCAAAACAGCAGTAATCGACAAGGTGACAAAGAAAGCTAGAGACGAGTACTACAAGAGCGTCGATGGAAATCAGTCCTTTGACAGCGCTGGTGCAGTAACTTCGGCATTACTCGTCGCAACGAAGATTCCAAACTACTTTACATACAATACCACGGTACCTTATACATACGCAGACGCCACAATCAAGATCATCGACGACGGGTACGACCCATCGACCAGGGAGGTGTCCCATAAACGGTTTGCGGGTCCAGACGAAATCAGCTTTATTCCAGAAAAGAAGAGGAAACCATAGGTATGGAACCCGTAATACCTTTTAACAAATTTTCAAGGCCACAGACATTATCTATTAGAACTGTTAATCTAACACCCCTAGATTACGATATTTTAAATTGGACTAAATATCATGATTCTTTTACTATAAACAATGTTGCGCAAACGTTCAAATCTATATTAATAAATGACCATCAATTTGGTAGAGATAACCTGTTCGAATATAATAACAGACCTATACAGCATGTACTTGACTATATGCGGGCATTTGAGAAGATCTTCAAACACAACTTCATACAATTCTCGTATCAAGACAAACTACAAGGGGACATTAGTGTACCAACTACGAGACTACAAATGACATTCATATCAGGGGACTCGGAAGGGCCACACACTTGGAAACTTCCACAAAACACAACATTTGACCAGGCATCTAAACGATATGGAAAATTGTTAGTACAAATATTCCCAATAAAACAAGTGCTACAATTACTTCCTGGTAGTCCTCAAAATACATCTGGCAACGACTATCTAATGGCGAGAAACGAAAAGTAAATTGGTCAGACATTCCTAATGACAATGAAATGCTAGTAATACCCGGTAGTAAGAAACTGTACTTGAGTATGGTGACAGATACAGACTTATCACGAAACATGCAATCAATGAAGATCCATTCAGAGCTATACAGTTACCCATGATTACAAGCTATGCATTCCTAAGAGATACAAATCTGAAACTAAATACTCAAACACCAGAAATGATGACCGTTTCCTTTCAGTGGGACATAGTCAACAACTGTCCTCCTGTAAATGAAACAGACTTACATACGTACGTAATAGGTACGATCCTTACAAGAACTAAAATAGACGAACTGTTGTTAATAAACAATACATTTCAAATGATTGGATCACCTGAGATATACGCGCAATCTAACTGGCAATTAGGAGAAGATATATTTGCTTATACAATGGATCAATTCGCAGTCAGACAAACTAACAACAACGTAGGTGACAACACCGGAACAATTACCTTTGATCAAAATGCAATGATGTTGAGTTCAAACACGTGATTCTATTCTATGGCAATGATACATATGGACGCTGTATGGAATTATAGACATAAACTGACAGAAACACTAGGTACATTAGATAAATCAATACAAACACAAAAACGAAGACTAGACGATCTATACGGAAAACATACAATACTAGAAAATAAAATACGAAAACTAGAGGAGACACCTGAAAAGACTCCGACATCATCACCTCCAGTAGCTACTCCTACTATCACACAATCTACATTCAATTTAAACATACCACCCGACTTCTTGACAAAATTACAAAAGACAATTAAAGACGGGATGTCTGAATCAGAAGTAACTGTAACGGGAGGGGGAGAGGGTATATGGGCAAGATTATTAGGGGGTAGGGATTCAAGCAGCAGCAACAGTGGGGGTGACGTAGCTGCCGCATCAATTGCAGCAGCTGTAACAACAGAAGGGAACTTAGTAAATTCAGCAGTAGAGGGATTAATTCAGGGAACTGTAAGCTCTCTAGTATCATCAACAGTAAACGCTGTAGTAGGGGCTGCAACGGAAAGGTTATCAAAAGAAGCAACAGATGGAGTAAATAAAGCTATAGACGCATTATTAGGCAAAGAGGAAGTGGAAGATAAAAACAGAGACAGACTAATAAATACTAATCAATTGGAAATAGATACATGCAAAAGACAATATCAAGTACTGGACGATAAACTGACAAAAATACAAACACTGGACATTACGAAAGCATTAGCCTTACAGGCAACTGTAGAGAAAAACACTGACCTACTGGAAGCTTTACAAGCTAGAATGTTAGCATCAGAAACAACTGTACATACAAATGGCATTACACTAGCTAACACGCTAGAAATAACTCAACACAACGTAATCAATATAACCAATATGCAACAGTATGTGAATACTTATCTTAAACGAATGGTAGTACCATACCTAATGGAGACATATCCTGAAATGTTTGGAAGACTTTACAATAATCAAATTGGACTGTTTAAGCGCAGTAAATAGCCTTACACTACAACAAGGACTGAAACCACAATACTTAGTATCTGGAGTACCCTCAATATACGTACCTGGTGCGGGACCTACTCCCCAAAGTAAAGAGTTCACTCCAATAACTGGAGTAACAAAATTCAACAACGTTCGGATAAACCCTAGCGCAATAACAGACTTAATAAAGACAGACAAGGACATGGAGAACGCTATGAATACAGTAAAAAAGACATTACTGGACAACGTGACAATACTGAATAAATCATGGACACCTGTGTTACAAATTTCTCAAACACCATTAAACATTCCAGATAAGCCGGATCCAGAATCTATAGGATAATGGCCTCAACAATGGAGTACATATCCAGAGGGAGCATGAAGCGTCTTTCGAGGAGCGCTTCTTATCCAAATACGACGAAGAGAAAATGTATAGCGTCATCATTTCAGGAGACAAAGTGAAGAAGTACTTCAACCCCAGTACCATAAGTCCTAAGATTGTCAAACTAAATGAGCGCAATCAGGAGATGAGAAACAGGCAGAACATCCTCTGCACAGAGTATGTCAGCAATAAACACCTAGATAAAGTAAGCAAAGATGGCAACAAATACCGTATGCTTCAATTCACAGTGACAAACTGGGCCACACCGATCCAAACATATCAAGAAATGTCAAAGAACGATGCAGAGCATGTGAACACCCTCAAACGGTTCTTGAATAAGAACATATGTGCATTATTCATGCACGACGGAACAACTGATGACGCGTGTAGGATCAATGGCTTCCATATCCACGTACTGACTCAGAACGATTCATCCAACCATCTATACAGAAACAACAATTGGCGGACGATACGGAACAAAGTATCAAAAATTGCCATGGTCAAGACAGCTAAGATAGTAAGACACAAAGAATTCTACATCCATATGTTGACAGGTCCACGAGTCTTCATGGGAGTTAACAACCTTGAATTCAAAAACAGACTGCTTGGAATGTACCTGAGAGACTCAGAACTGGCTCTGTTCAAGCACCAGCTAACAGACATCGAGATGGCTGCTCAGATAACCTTAAACCAAGCTGATTAACTACAATCAGAAAATGAATCTGAAGAATCTGAAGAAGGCGCCGCCAGTGCATTCTACGGAATGCTCGGCATGACAAAAGGAAAATGGAAGAGACCGGCTGAAACACCAGATGCCCCCATCTTGTCAATGTACTACATGGATCCGGCAGACTACAAAAGCAGACCTAAAGACCCACCGTCGGCTACCCTGTCAATCAATGACATAATGAGGGGAGAAACAGCACTGCAGCGACAAAAGCCGTCAAGGTCATCCATCAACATCGATGCCGCAAAGAATCTGATGACAAAGTATAACCGTCTAACATCAGATGAACTATTTGTTGCGATATGCAGAGGAGGTGACGCCACTGATATCTTCCAAATTGAGCAGCTCAGAGCACTCCCGTACTCTGGAAAAGTCTTTCTCTCAGCCGCAGAAGATCTGCACTTGCTCGCGCAAGTCAATGACAATGACTATATTGACATTATCATAAATATGAAGATAGAAAACAAAGAGCTCTACTTACCTTACAATGAAACTGTAGAGGTCCTCGGCAAGTGGTTTCACAATCAGAAAGTCAATAAATTCCAATTCATCAAAGCTGTATACAAAGTCATGTGCAAACAGTCAGCTTAAAAGAACACTATTTACTTGCAGGGCGACTCCAACGCCGGCAAAACATGGATCTTTCGTTCACTTCTTTCCGATATGTCTCTGGTTGGACAGACGAGCGAATCTGTGGAATTCAAGTGGCAGAACTTGGTCAACAAATTCGTCGGCCTCGTCAGCGAGCTAACCATTACGACTATAGACGTGGCGAACAAATGCAAAGAGATCTTCGGGGGAGAGCCTTCACAGGTCAACATCAAGAACAAGCCTTGTCAACTACTACCCAGAACACCCATTCTCCTATCCAGCAACGCTCTCATATGGGATCATGTCGCGAACGAAGCGAATCCACTCAGGAACAGGATGTACATCTTCCCAGGACTCAAAGAAATGAAATGACTAGCAAATTATTCCAAAACCCAAGCCCAGAGTATTGGCAAGGAATATTTGGACAGATCCGTCAATTCGAGAAGAAGACAGGAATGACCATAGAAGATATGACAGATACAGATCTGAAACAGGCGTTAGATCAGACGATAGTAAAAGCCTTCGAGAGCGCAGACTACATATCGGAGATAGAATCCGAAAAAGAGCCGATTCAATGCGCCCAACGAGTGACTTACGACTCGTCCTACGACGAAAGGCCGGGACTAACCCTAGAGGACTTAGTTTACCAACAAGCCCAGTACTGTCCGACAGCGGCGGATATGATGGAAGCGGAAGAGCTGGCCAGAGAGAGTCCACCAATATGCAGATTAAAATCAGACGGAGACGAAGATACTCAAGATGGGGTATGGATTGCGAACAAGATTAACAAAACCATTGTCATCAACAGTCCGTCGCCGGACTCACCAAAGCGGAAGCGCGTGAAAACCATCAAGACGTACTTCAAGAAGGGTGATAAGAAATGAATATTGTTTCTTTGTGGGACACTGTTATACGTTGTATTGCACAATTTAATTTGTAAATATGTTGGACAATTGCGAGGGATAATGATTATTTGTACATATGTTGTATTGGAAAATGACCGCTTGCCAACTGGATATTGAGAATGAACACTGTCTAAATGATTACGAGAAGGTATCTCATAAAAATGTATATACGTTGTAAAATAAAAAACTGTTGCAACTATTTGTTGTTATAGGCAAACAAGTAAGTTCACCACAGTCCTCTTCCACCCCTGCCACTGTCTCGATCATGACTAGAATTAATTTAATCAGGCCCACATTAAACGAACAAGCAGCATGCAGGGAGGGTATAGCAAACTTATTAAGACAGGGCCAAATGGATACTGATGGCAATGAGATCATTGACGATAGGTTTGACCCATACTCAGACACTGGAATGACCAATGATTCAAAAGAGGCATGTCAGACAATATTAGAAACTGTAAGTGATGATGCAGGCGTTGAGTTCATACAGGATGGGGATGGTAAACCTATAATTAACGTATCTGGGGTGCCTATATCGGACATGGACGCTACTCACATACCAGTGGAAATTGACTTTACTTCTAAGGGTATTGTGATAGGCCAAGGCCTGACACATTCAGATACTTGCGGTTCAGATCAAAGTAAGGCTAACCGGTCGGGACAGAAATATCGTAATAAAATGACGGGCAAATGGGTCTATCCATATAAGCCAGGAACCAAACGGGCGGACGTAAATACATACACACGTAACCCCGAACGAGCATCAATACAAGCTAAGACGGACGCACTGACACAGGAAATGCGTAAAGTACTCACTGACGTTAAAGTTAAACCTGATGTCATGTTCCCTGTTGCATCTGTGTTACAGCAGGCCATAGAAATCCAACCAATCAACGACATGAGAGTGAAAGCGAGGGTAGCCAAAACAGCAGTAATCGACAAGGTGACAAAGAAAGCTAGAGACGAGTACTACAAGAGCGTCGATGGAAATCAGTCCTTTGACAGCGCTGGTGCAGTAACTTCGGCATTACTCGTCGCAACGAAGATTCCAAACTACTTTACATACAATACCACGGTACCTTATACATACGCAGACGCCACAATCAAGATCATCGACGACGGGTACGACCCATCGACCAGGGAGGTGTCCCATAAACGGTTTGCGGGTCCAGACGAAATCAGCTTTATTCCAGAAAAGAAGAGGAAACCATAGGTATGGAACCCGTAATACCTTTTAACAAATTTTCAAGGCCACAGACATTATCTATTAGAACTGTTAATCTAACACCCCTAGATTACGATATTTTAAATTGGACTAAATATCATGATTCTTTTACTATAAACAATGTTGCGCAAACGTTCAAATCTATATTAATAAATGACCATCAATTTGGTAGAGATAACCTGTTCGAATATAATAACAGACCTATACAGCATGTACTTGACTATATGCGGGCATTTGAGAAGATCTTCAAACACAACTTCATACAATTCTCGTATCAAGACAAACTACAAGGGGACATTAGTGTACCAACTACGAGACTACAAATGACATTCATATCAGGGGACTCGGAAGGGCCACACACTTGGAAACTTCCACAAACACAACATTTGACCAGACATCTAAACGATATGGAAAATTGTTAGTACAAATATTCCCAATAAAACAAGTGCTACAATTACTTCCTGGTAGTCCTCAAAACATCTGGCAACGACTATCTAATGGCGAGAAACGAAAAGTAAATTGGTCAGACATTCCTAATGACAATGAAATGCTAGTAATACCCGGTAGTAAGAAACTGTACTTGAGTATGGTGACAGATAACAGACTTATCACGAAACATGCAATCAATGAAGACTCCATTCAGAGCTATACAGTAACCCATGATTGCTCAGCTAACATTCCAAGAGATTAACTAAATCTGAAACTGAATCTGAAACATCAGAAATGATGACCGTGCCTTCTACGGAAGCTGGCATGACAAAAGAAAATGGAAGAGACCGGCTGAAAACCAGATGCCCCCATCTTGTCAATGTACTACATGGATCCGGCAGACTACAAAAGCAGACCTAAAGACCCCACCGTCGGCTACCCTGTCAATCAATGACATAATGAGGGGAGAAAACAGCACTGCAGCGACAAAAGCCGTCAAGGTCATCCATCAACATCGATGCCGCAAAGAATCTGATGACAAAGTATAACCGTCTAACATCAGATGAACTATTTGTTGCGATATGCAGAGGAGGTGACGCCACTGATATCTTCCAAATTGAGCAGCTCAGAGCACTCCCGTACTCTGGAAAGTCTTTCTCTCAGCCGCAGAAGATCTGCACTTGCTCGCGCAAGTCAATGACAATGACTATATTGACATTATCATAAATATGAAGATAGAAAACAAAGAGCTCTACTTACCTTACAATGAAACTGTAGAGGTCCTCGGCAAGTGGTTTCACAATCAGAAAGTCAATAAATTCCAATTCATCAAAGCTGTATACAAAGTCATGTGCAAACAGTCAGCTTAAAAGAACACTATTTACTTGCAGGGCGACTCCAACGCCGGCAAAACATGGATCTTTCGTTCACTTCTTTCCGATATGTCTCTGGTTGGACAGACGAGCGAATCTGTGGAATTCAAGTGGCAGAACTTGGTCAACAAATTCGTCGGCCTCGTCAGCGAGCTAACCATTACGACTATAGACGTGGCGAACAAATGCAAAGAGATCTTCGGGGGAGAGCCTTCACAGGTCAACATCAAGAACAAGCCTTGTCAACTACTACCCAGAACACCCATTCTCCTATCCAGCAACGCTCTCATATGGGATCATTTCGCGAACGAAGCGAATCCACTCAGGAACAGGATGTACATCTTCCCAGGACTCAAAGAAATGAAATGGCTAGCAAATTATTCCAAAACCCAAGCCCAGAGTATTGGCAAGGAATATTTGGACAGATCCGTCAATTCGAGAAGAAGACAGGAATGACCATAGAAGATATGACAGATACAGATCTGGAACAGGCGTTAGATCAGACGATAGTAAAAGCCTTCGAGAGCGCAGACTACATATCGGAGATAGAATCCGAAGAAGAGCCGATTCAATGCGCCCAACGAGTGACTTACGACTCGTCCTACGACGAAAGGCCGGGACTAACCCTAGAGGACTTAGTTTACCAACAAGCCCAGTACTGTCCGACAGCGGCGGATATGATGGAAGCGGAAGAGCTGGCCAGAGAGAGTCCACCAATATGCAGATTAAAATCAGACGGAGACGAAGATACTCAAGATGGGGTATGGATTGCGAACAAGATTAACAAAACCATTGTCATCAACAGTCCGTCGCCGGACTCACCAAAGCGGAAGCGCGTGAAAACCATCAAGACGTACTTCAAGAAGGGTGATAAGAAATGAATATTGTTTCTTTGTGGGACACTGTTATACGTTGTATTGCACAATTTAATTTGTAAATATGTTGGACAATTGCGAGGGATAATGATTATTTGTACATATGTTGTATTGGAAAATGACCGCTTGCCAACTGGATATTGAGAATGAACACTGTCTAAATGATTACGAGAAGGTATCTCATAAAAATGTATATACGTTGTTAAATAAAAAACTGTTGCAACTATTTCAATCTTATCAAATTATTCTGCTAGAGCAGACACGCCAACCACTTATAAGATAGCAAGGGGTAGAACATTGCTATTACACACAACAAAAACATAGTACAACAACAACTCTTTAATATATACTGTTATACAAACCCCCGTGTGTAATGATGAACTATGAGAGGACAATCTACGGTGGGTGGGTGTGGTGACACACCCACATGTATTGTCTATAAATAGAACAGAGGTCGTCGGTGTGTGTGGTGTCAGCAGAAGTCATAATGTGCAGCTCCGCAAGAAGTAAGTAAGACATTGAATGGAGAAATGGAAAAAAAAATAAAAAAATTGACCTTTGACCTTGAAAGATGACCTTGACCTTTCACCACTCAAAATGTGCAACTCCATGAGATACACATGTATGCCAAATATGAAGTTGCTGTGTTCAATATTAAAAAAGTTATGAAAATTTATGTTTTTATATATTTTGACCTTTGACCTTGAAGGTTGACCTTGACCTTTCACCACTGAAAATGTGCAGCTCAACAAGAAGTAAGAGATTGAATGGAGAAATGAAATTATTTTATTTTAATTTTTGACCTTGAAGGATGACCTTGACCCTTCACCACTCAAAATGTGGAGCTCCATGAGATACACATGCTTGCCAAATATCAAGTTGCTATCTTCAATATTGCAAAAGTATTCATAAGATAAGCGATTTGGGCCACATATATTTGACCTCTGACCTTGAAGAATGACCTTGACCTTTCAACACTCAAAATGTGCAGCTCCATGAGATACACATGCATGCTATATATCAAGTTGCTATATTCAATATAGCAAAAGTTATTGCAAAATGTTTAAGTTGGCGCAAACAGACCAACCAACAGACAGGGCAAAAACAATATGTCCCCCACTACCATAGTGGGGGACATATATTTTTTTCTAAATTCATTGACATTGATGTAACAACAAGTTTAACAATAGAAGTGCTGTTTTTGGATATTTGATATCAAAATGTTACCTTGGCCATCAAGTAAGCAATATGGCTCCTCCTATTTCACAATTTGAGGTCCCTTACAATTGCGAAATCATTGAATTTCCTATTCCCAAAACTGATTAACACAACAGACTTTTGGATGTAGTCACAATTTGATCATTACGCTTAATGATGTTCAATTTATTCTTAATTGCATATGTTTAACAATAAGTTCGACTTCATCATTATGACAATATTCAATGATTTTGTTTGGGTTTATTTGGTGCTGAAATTTCATTATTTGGCCCCATTTCTCAGCTAAAAACTTAGATGTATAAATTGAATTGTGTTCTGATAAAACTGGGCATAATGCTTGTGCATAAATTGCCATCCCAGATTAGCCGGTGCAGTCTGCACAGGCTTTTCAGGGACAAAAATTTCCGCTTTTTATGGAATTTTTTGTTTAAATGATATCTCTTTTTAGCGAAAATCCAGTTTAGGCGGAAAGTGTCGTCCCGGATTAGCCCGTGCGGACTGCACAGGCTTATCTTGGATGACACTTTACGCACATGCATTTTGATCTGCTCGATCTGCTTAGGCTGCTGACCTTGAGCTTCTGGCTCCAGCTGCGTCTGAGAGGACTGCAGCTGGGCTTGCTGATGGGCGACGATGGCTTGCTGCTCCTGCAACTGCTTCAATTGGACACACTGCGACTGGCCGCCCTGGACAGGCCCTGCTGAAGTCATGATCGAGACAGTGGCAGGGGTGGAAGAGGACTGTGGTGAACTCACTTGTTTGCCTATAACAACAAATACAGGTGAGGAACAGATATTTGGGGGAATATCTAAAAAATAATTGTTTATTTAATACATACATGGTTAAACCAAGAGATGTGTTCGTCAGAAACACAATGCCCCCCCCCCACTGCGCTGCTTTTAAATACAATTGCTATTTATCATTTTGCAGGTATAGAAAATTATCTCCCTTTAAAGCTTATTACTACACCTTGAAGGTTGACCTTTACCTTTCACCACTCAAAATGTGCAGCTCAACAAGAAGTAAGAGATTGTATGGAGAAATGAAATTATTTTATTTTTATTTTTGACCTTGAAGGATGACCTTGACCCTTCACCACTCAAAATGTGGAGCTCCAGGAGATACACATGTATGCCAAATATGAAGTTGCTTTGTTCAATATTAAAAAAGTTAAATTAAACTTTAACGAAGGTTTAAGTTTTAGGAAAGAAAAATACAATATTATTTTGACCTTTGACCTTGAAGGATGACCTTGACCTTGACTTTTCACCACTCAAAATGAGCAGCTCCATGAGATACACATGCATGGTAAATATCAAGTTGGTATGTTTAATATTGCAAGATTTGGACAGAATGACAGACAGACAGGACAAAAACAATATACCCCCAATCTATCGATCTGGGGGCATAAAAAAGGATTGTTTAATATTAATATATAATCTTGAATGTATATGTTGTAATTTTGAAATTTTTCCAATTTACTTAATTTTTTATAAAATGTCCATTTACCAGTCTATGATGAACAGATCTATTCAATAACAATATATATATGTATGTTTGGAATACTGAACAGGAGGATTTTTTCCTTATTATATTATTATGCTTGGTTATTTGTTTTTATTTAATTTTCCTATTTTATTTTAGTGGTTGTTTGGTTTCAGAATTTCCTTCTTTGTTTTGTTTAATTTATATCGGGAGAGGACCAAATCAAGCCAGATTTCAATCATCTTCTCTTTGTAAGTATCAATTTTCATTTTTTATGATTTTAGAAATCATGGATGCTTTAAACAAGAAATGCCCCCAACTGTAACTTTGTCACTACAAAAAAGTATAACTGTGTAAACGCTTGGTACAAGTTATTAGCTTTTTTCAAATCCTAAACGCAGATTTCGAACCTAAACGCGGACCCTAAGTTCAAGGTCAAGGTCACAGGGGTCAAAATTTGTGTGCGTATGGAAAGGCCTTGTCCATATACACATGCATGCCAAATATGAAATTGCTATCTGAAGCTACATAGAAGTTATGAGCATTTTTCGAAATCTAAACGCAAAGTGTGACAGACAGGCGGACGGACAGACGAACGGACAGTCCGATCACTATATGCCCTCCTTCTGGGACATAAAAATGTCTTAGAATATCAAAATAAATCAGAAAGCCACATAAACTAGAGAGCCGACAACATGCTTAATCTTTGAAATGCACTAAGTGACCCCGTGACCTAGTTTTTGACCCGGCATGACCCATATTCGAACTTGACCTAGATATTGTCTTGATACAACTTCTTACCAAGTTTAGTAAAGATCAGATGAAAACTACTTCAATTAGAGAGCGGACACCATGCTAAATGCGTGAAATGCACTAAGTGACCCCGTGACCTAGTTTTTGATCCGGCATGACCCATATTCGAACTTGACCTACATATTGTCTTGATACATTTTCTGACCAAGCTTAGTAAAGATCAGATGAAAACTACTTTGTTAAAGTGCAACGTCAGCCGCGGGAAAATTCTATTTATAAACGGATTGACCTACTTGTAATCCTCATTAAGAAATTTCGGCCAGCGCCATCGTTTTAAAAGTGTATCATCCAATAAAAACGCCGCTTTTTAACAGCGTTACGCCCAGCCAGTGTAAAGTACTGCGTTTTCTTTCTTATAACGCTTCTTAAATAAGTATAGATATTTTTAAACCAATAGATTTTTATTAAGGCACCGCACCAACACTGCAAAGTTTGCTATTTATATCAATGGTACAGCCCAGTAAAATCGGGCCGTCCATTTTATGGCCGTTTTCGACCTTTTTATGCAGAGTTTTATGTTAAGCAGTGTGCTCGGGCAATGGTTTTTAACAGAAGTCCCGAGGGTAAACAATCCCATTAGTGGAAACTACTTCAATTAGAGAGCGGACACCATGCTAAATCCTTGAAATGCACTAAGTGACCCCGTGACCTAGTTTTTGACCCGGCATGACCCATATTCGAACTTGACCTAGATATTGTCTGGATACAACTTCTGACCAAGTTTGGTAAAGATCGGATGAAAACTATTTGAATTAGAGAGCGGACACGAAGTATGACCGACTGACCGACCGACGGACAGTGCGAAAAATATATTCCCCTTTTCTTCGAAATGGGGACATAAAAACATGCTCTTTAAAAAATATCTGTTGTGTTTGTTTTTACGTTAAAATAAGGGGCTAAAATTCAACCCATTTCCAATTTCTAAAGGTACATTATTTTCAGTATGACTGCCTAAAATTCCCAATTTAAGGTTTCCAAAATGATTTTTTTTTAAATATCAACATTCAGTTGATTTCCCTATCCAGCTTTATGGGTTTAACTTTATCAAATAAAATGTTATAACCACTTCATTCATCAATGTTTAAATATATCTGAGCAAAGAAGATCCCATCTCAATTTCTAAATTGTTAACACAAAACATTTAACACTAATAAAAAGGCCTGGAGCTAATCCCGATGTTTGAAACAAAAAAACACTAGATTGTAAATAACATACTACCAAATATTAACATATGCAGTGCTTATCAGTCATTCAGCATAAAAATGTTAGTAGAGAACTGTGCCTCAAAAGACAATGGTACATGTGGGAATATTTTAACAACTATGTTCTAATTTCATTCAAAAAATAAATTGTTCTAAAAAAAAAAAAAAGTTTCAAAACAGACTTATTTCAAGTAGTGTCTACCAGTTTTCTATTGCATTTTTTAAATCTTTAAAATTATATAACATGCCTTCCAAGAATCAACAGTTGTTATTTGATCTTGGACCTTCCATCAAAGTTCCAGATATGTTTTAACAACCGCAGCCTTTGACGAAGGAGAAAACTTTCAAAAAGAAGTGTTACTCACTTCAGTCCCTTGGAATAAACACTGCTTAGCCAACTTCAAATTATATGCCAAGCCATCTAAAAATAGACAGTTGTTATTTGTTCTTGGACCTTCCATCAAAGTTCCAGACATGTTTTAACTACTGTAGCCTTTGTCAAGGGGGACAACTTTCCAAAGATGCGTTACTCACTTCAGTCCCTTACATTAAACAGTGCTTACTAACCAACTTAAAATTATACGCCAAGCCTTCCAAAAATAGACAGTTGTTATTTGTTCTTGGACCTTCCATCAAAGTTCCAGACATGTTTTAACTACTGTAGCCTTTGTCAAAGGGGACAACTTTCCCAAAGAAGCATTACTCACTTCAGTCCCTTGGATTAAACAGTGCTTACTAGCGAACTTCAAATTATACGCCAAGCCTTCCAAAAATAGACAGTTGTTATTTGTTCTTGGACCTTCCATCAAAGTTCCAGACATGTTTTAACTACTGTAGCCTTTGTCAAGGGGGACAACTTTCACAAAGAAGCGTTACTTACTTCAGTCCCTTGGATTAAACAGTGCTTACTAGCAAACTTCAGCTGTTTATTTTAAAGGGACTGTCAACCGCGATTGACGATACAAGAAAAGTTCTAAAATACTGTACTTTTTTTTTTTTACAATTATTAGTTTATATTGATTAAAATATCACTACTGCCTTTCTTATTCGGCATTTTATTAAGAATGGGTAATAATCTTATCAGACATGCATTATTATATATTTATAATCTACTTTGTTATTAAACATTAATTTAGTTCTTTTTAATAATATGCCCAATCTTCGTTTATGAAAACAACTCACAATGTTTACAATGATGACTTAAAAGTGGTCAAAATTTTGGTCCCAATTTTTTCAGTGGTTAGTTTACATTGGAAGGGGAATTTTAAGGTCATATTAGTATAATATATATATATTTTTGTATTGAATGAGATTGAATTTCAGCCCCGGCCTAAAAAAAATCACATGTAGGTTAGACCTTACAGCATATTGTAAACGCATAGAAATTCGTCTGTTTGAAATTTCGTGGTTTAATAAAAAAACAACTTATTCCTTGAAACGTAATTTCGTGGATTTCAGATTTTTGTCGTAGACTGACCGTCATAATAATTAAACTTTTATTAAAACAACAAGAGCAATAACGAAGCATAATCTGCTAATCTGTGTTGACAGCAAGACTTGAGGTTAATGTGCACTGAAGCTTGAAAGTGTTGCTGATAATTGTCGATAAGAGCAATAAGAGAGACAAAGCGGCGCACTTGTGGGTTTTTTTGTTATTTTGACAATATTTGCAATTCTCAGCGCAATCGATCCCCTAGTAGTAACCCCATTTGACGAAAGAACTTGAATATTGTGTAATTCTGGTCAAGTTGGCTCTGAACATCACTATCTTCTAAACTGCGCTGTCTTTAACCCTGAAAGAGAACAATACTTGGGGCATGAACTGCATGAAGCCAACCTCAACACATTTTTATCGTCCGATTCTATTCATATACTTAAAAACACATGCAAATTTATTCGTTTTATCTTTAGTAAATTCAGGACTAGTCTATAACTCAACAATGCCTCCAGCCATCCACTTTTTACTTGTTGATTTAGATCTATTAAATAACTGTTTTTTGCTGTT
Source organism: Dreissena polymorpha (assembly GCF_020536995.1). Lineage (NCBI taxonomy): Eukaryota > Metazoa > Mollusca > Bivalvia > Myida > Dreissenidae > Dreissena > Dreissena polymorpha. The sequence continues at coordinate 27,684,111 of NC_068367.1, forward strand.
ACTATGTTGAATACCAAATTAAATTGTAATGTCTGTAGTTATTTCGAATAGGCTATTTGGCCTTGTGCAAATACATGTTTGTATGATATGCTAACACCAATTATATATAGAGTATTATTAACAGTATAATAACACATTCTATTTACAATACTGAAATTGACTGGGATAACAAGACCTCAGTCACTTGCATTATCAAAAATATTTTATGATCACCAGACGACAGGCACAAACTACAGCGTCAGTCCCTAACAATAAATAGATATGAGATGTACAAGTAAAGTCAGTGTAGTGAATGTAAATTTATAATTAATATTTATAACCCTATGTATTTATTTGTTATTATTGTTTGTACACACAAATGTACATGTATACACGGCGCAATTAACGGGTTAATCCCTTATTTTATATATGTTATCCTCAATGAGTTGACGAACAAGCTAGAAATGATTAAGCTTGAAATGAAAATTATCAATGAAATTATATTTTTTTAAGTAAATACATGTTTGACATGTCAATGATGTGCATGTAAATTGTTATTATATATATATATATATATATATATATATATATATATATATATATATATATATATATATGTGTGAATGTTTGTAAATAATTGAAGATGACTGTTTCTTCCCAAATCCACTAATATTATGTAACAATGTTCATTTGCCTTACCCTCCAAAACAAACCCCTTTTTTCTCTTTCTGATAGTGTCAGATTCAAATGCAACTAATAAAAAGACACTAGCATGCATGCTCGACCAGCCCATATAGTATTCAACTAGTATTATTAACGGTATTTCTATTATCTGTCTGTTAAGCTTAGCTTATCTGTAATTACCTTCTCAACCTGCCGTAAATTGCCTTTGTACTGTCAACACGCCGACCTCCTGACTTCGTGTGTACTGGCGCACCCATGCGTTAACAATGCTCGCGAAATGATTGCGGATTGAAACTTTCCAACAATAGCCACATGGTGAAATCCGTTACGCAACCATCCTTCCTCTATGATTTTAAGTTCCTTGGTTAATAACTAGAATTGAAACTATCGATATTCCCAAACATTTAAACAGACATCTATCTTTCTGGAAAATACGATGGCTAAACGCCGTGTGCAAAACTAAATGCTATACAGCACATCTCCGGTCAAAAAAAGTTCGTAATATTTTTACCCACATAAGTACCCCCCACAATTGTTCATACTCCATCAATCATGCTTGGCAAATCCCTTTTGTTAATATTACCGGAAGTTTATCATTTACTTAAAATATTTTTGCTTTGTTTTATTGCCCTTATTGTATATTTTGTATATATACTTGGGTGAAAAATAACGTTTTGTTCTGTTCAGTAAAAATTGAGTAATAAGGTCTCCAAAATACACGTGTGAAAACCATTATGTCTGTTTTAACTTTAATTTGCACCAATTGACATATGTGATAAATCTGCAAACTGTGTATTTAACGACATCACATTAGAGAAAAATCATTGATGTACGGTTAAAATACTGTGCGTGATTTAAAAAGTATTATTACCCAAACACTTATCAAGAAAACAACATATAGTATTAACTAGCAAAGCTCAATCAAATATCTCTCAGAATGGTTGGAAATGGGAACAGTTCAGACACGTCATACTACTACAGCACGATTGCCCAACATGACATTCGGATATGACCGAATTCAAATTACAATTGTATAAATAACGTTGGTACTTGCATTCTCGATTCGGTGGACCAAAGAAATCCACAAAAATTTGTACCACACAAAATTTAATGGTTTTACAGTAGATACTGTTAATTCAAATGTTTACACTTTGATACATGTAAAATTTGTAGTACACTATTTTCATATCAATTGCAGAGATCTCGTATAAACTGTCAATCAAATTGACATTTTTTACAAAATGAATTTCCAAAAGGCATCTAAATACAAGTCTATATTAAACAACTATATAATATATAACAAGTATATATTAGACCATTTACACTTGAGGAAGCCATGGAAAGATTGCTACGTGGAGAGAAGACCATCTACAACAGCGCAGGATATCAGACTGCCAACCCCATAGGATAACGTATGGTTAACAAGGGCTGTTTGTAAAACATGCATGCCTCCCATATGGGCTCTCCGTTGTAGTGACAGCCACTGTGTGAATATGTTTTTTGTCACTGTGACCTTGACGTTTTACCTAGTGACCTGAAGATCAATAGGGGTCATCTGCCAGTCATGATCAATGTACCTATGAAGTTTCATGATCCTAGCCATAAGTGTTCTTGAGTTATCATCCGGACACCATTTTACTATTTGGGTTCATCGTGACCTTGACCTTTGACCTAGTGACCTGAAAATCTATACGGGTCATCTGCAGGTCATGATCAATCTACCTGTCAAGTTTCATGATCCTAGGAATAAGCGTTCTTGAGTTATCATCCGGAAACCATTTTACTATTTCAGGTCACTGTGACCTTGACCTTTGACCTAGTGACCTGAAAATCAATGGGGGTCATCTGCGAGTCATGATCAATCTACCAGTCAAGTTTCATGATCCTAGGCCTAAGCATTCTTCAGTTATCATCCGGAAACCATTTTACTATTTCGGGTCACTGTGACCTGAAAATTAATAGGGGTCATCTGCAAGTCATGATCAATCTACCTATCAAGTTTCATGATCCTAGGCCTAAGCGTTCTTGAGTTATCATCCAGATACCATTTTACTATTTCGGGTCACTGTGATCTTGACCTTTGACCTAGTGACCTCAAAATCAATAGGGGTCATCTGCGAGTCATGATCAATATACCTATGAAGTTTCATGATCCTAGGCCCAAGCGTTCTTGTGTTATCGTCTGACAACCACCTGGTGGACGGACTGACAGACCGACCGACCGACATGAGCAAAGCAATATACCCCCTCTTCTTCGAAGGGGGGCATAAAAAGTTAGCTAGAAGCTAAACTTCTTGAAAACTATGTTACATGGCAGGTTCATGTGTCTGCTTACTCTTGCGATTGTCAGACACACAAACATACCTTCCTCAAGACAAATGTGATTGTATGGCAAGCTTTGATATTCTGAGTGGTCTAAAAATGAATTTCAGGTATAAAGTATAAATAATAGTTTTGATCTTTATTTAATTTTTCACAGGTGATGAACTGATTAACTCCCAGCCAGGGGCACACATCAGTTCGCCAGTCAGGGCTAACCCCGCCAGATCACTTACTACCCAGTCCGTGGACCGTAGACTAGGGGATAGAAGAGAGGCCTTCAGGTGGAAGGAGAGCCCATTACTTCAGGAGCAGCTGGTACATATATCAACAGTTTTAAAGTATTGATAAGGGATAACTAGCATGTATATCAACAGTTTTAAAGTATTGATAATGGGAAACTAGTATGTACATCAACAGTTTTAAAGTATTGATAATGGATAACTAGTATGTATATCAACAGTTTTAAAGTATTGATAAGGGGAAACTAGTATGTATATCAACAGTTTTAAAGTATTGACAGGCTTTTTCCGCTCCATTTTGGGAAAATGCCACACTGGAATTTTGGGAATTTCGCGTCATGAAAACCCCCATTTTGGGAAAAAAATTAATCGCAAAATTGGCTCAATTGGGAAAAATTATCGCATGTAAACAGTGTTTCTTATATTTCAAAGAAGCCGTTAACTGGTAAATAACGACTATTTGGATAACTTATTATTAAAATTTTACAAAATATTATGAACATGTGTGATAAGTGAAGGTTTTTTAATCTGAATTCGGGGAAAAGGCTTGGCCTTTTTTGAGGTGAAAAAAAATCGCGCGAAGCGCCGGATTTTGAGGAAAATAAGGAAAGTCTTAAATAATCATTAACATATTTTACAGTTTTTAAAACGAATTCAAGGCAACAGATAATTTAATTATGCAATACTTTCTATTTTCTTCACAGGATCAGGTCAACTTATATATTTTAAGGGTAAAAAAAAAAAAATAAAAAAAAATTTTTTTTTTTCTTTTTTTGAATTGGGATTTTTTTTTCAATTGGGAAAAAAACAACCAGATTTGCATTGGGAATGGGGCCGAATTTCGGACCCGTGGCATAGGGCGGAAAAAGCCTGATTGATAAGAGGAAACTATATGGCAAGCGGTTTGATGCATTATCCCAAGAAACTAGGTTCTCATGAGAACTATGGTTCCCAAATAAAATCTTGGGTTCTCATGAAAACCCAGGTTATCAGAGAGAAGACACAAAAAGCTTTCCAGAACCTAGGTTCTTGTGAAAACCTTGGATATGAAACGAGAACTTAAGGAGAACTTAAGTTCTCAGAATGAAAACCTAAGTTCTCATGAAAACCTAGTTTCTCATGAGAACCTAAGTTCTATGTGTCTATGAGAACCTAGGTTCTCGTGAAAAACCTAGTTCCTCACAAGAACCTAGGTTCTCTAGTGTACACCAAGGTTTTCAAATGAGAACCTAGGTTCTCATGAGAAACATGGTTTCTTGGGATTTCAAAAACCTAGTTTCTCATGAGAACCTAGGTTCTCATGAAAACCTGGGTTGTCATGTGAACCAAGGTTGTCATGAGAAAGCTGGTTTCTTGGGATCGCTTGCCATAATACTAGTACGTATATCAACAGTTTTAAAGCATTGATAAGAGGAAACTAGAATGTATATAAACAGTTTAAAAGCATTGATAAGAGGAAACTAAGTATGTATATCAACAGTTTTAAAGTGATAAGGCCAATAAAAAAAGTTGTGTCCACTAGCGCTCCAAAACATTAGGTAAGGTAGGTCGGCTAGGCATTTTTTTGTTAATGTAATTTTAACTATACTTATTCTTAGTTATCAATTCAAAAAGGATGATTAATCTCCTAACAAAATATCTATCCTTTTTTCTGAATATGATAAAATCCAGCAAACATTAATGAAAACTAAACCTGTAATAAACCAATGGAAGACAGAACCCCAATTCATTTAAGAGAGGCATTATGTGCCATAACATTAAAGCTGAGCATTGGCACTTTGGTCAGAGCTTACATTACATAGCTGGAATGATTTTTGTTAAATTTTTCAGCTAAATGTAACGCTGCAGGAGCTGGGGACATGTGTGGCCCAATTAAGAGGGGGGATGGCGGAGGAGGTATGAAATACAGATGGTTAGGATGCAGCTTGATCTCTGTTACTGATAGGAGCATACCAATATTTACAACACAAATGTGGCGTGTTCTGAGACAACTAGGCAAAATGCTTGTGCGTAAAGTGTTATCTCAGATAAGCCTGTGCAGTCCCCACAGGCTAATCAGGGACGACACTTTCCGCCTTAACTGGATTTTCGCTAAAAAGAGACATCATTTAAACAAAATATTCCATAAAAGCGGAAATTGTCGTCCCATGTGATTAGCCTGTGCAGATTGCACAGGCTAATCTGGGATGACAATTTACGCACAAGCATTTCGCCCAGTTTTCTCAGAACACGTCACAAATGCACTCACACACACGCATGCTTTTGAACGACCATATGCTGATTCTTATGGTAAAATAAATTAAAAAATAAATTTTGAAATATGTAATTATAAAAACACGTTTAGAATGCATAGTCCCAGAGATTCCAAAAACAAACATAACAATTTGCTCTGCAGCCTATAGTATCATAATTTTATGATAGGTAAAACAACAAATATCTTTAACAAATATAGTTGGGATATATCCTGATTTTTAAATAAAGGAAGAAAATTTGCTTTTCTAAGTTATTAAATAAAAACCAAAGGTTTAAGTATTGTTGTGTTCTTTTTTTCACTTAAAAGTCGCATATCCACCCCATGAAATATTTATCATGAAGTGAATGTATATATAACCACATAATAGTGTTCACAGATACAAATTCTACTATATGTGATCACATATGTTTCCTAACGTAGCTTATTATGAATTTATTACTTTGTCATCGAAACCTTTGATATTTTATTAAGAAACAGTTTTCTTTCCACACTTATAAATAACACTGTTACATCTGCAAAAATTGGTCTTACGGTATATGCGGCCTGCACACTTACACATTCTGGTCAAGGGCTACATTTTCTTTATAAAAATGCATGCAAAGTTTTGTGGTATCTCCCGAGTATCCTCCTCAGTATGCATATCCTCAGAAGACTGCACGGATGCACAGGCTGGACTGGAGCTTTGTTGGCTGCATATTGCATTAGTCCTATCTTTGCATGACACAGTTTTTTAATCTAATTGCGTCTTGTAATTGGAACCACGGTTATTTCCTATAGAAAATTGAAGTCACACTGTTATTTATAGCAAACTGGCAAATGTCGGTAGCCTATTTTGGCTTGCAGGAAAGATTTTCAGACAGACTGACCGCGTATGTCACACATGTGTGGCTAGATAATTAAATGATTTCCCTTCTATCATGGACACTGCTATTTTCGGTAGTTATGTCCCACAATGCAAAACAAATGGCATTTTAGGATAGGTTTGCATTCATGTTTTCCCCCAAAATTTGTGTATTTTATATCTTGAAAGTAATACTATGTTATCACTAAAAGGCGTTTAATAATAGTACATTCCGTCTTCGCCTGACAATTTACTGACCCTGAGCACTGACCCTTAATGTCTTGGGGATGAAATTTACTGTAATGCGTAATTGTAGCTCACAAATAATGCAGACGCAATTGTGCGAATAAGTATGCCTTAGCTACGGTAAGGCCCTTAACCCATGACTGCCTGCATGGATAACTCCAGTCAAATTTAGTAACGACAAATGCTTAAAGCGTTTCTGTTCATACTTAACTCAGGTACTATGAAGCAGACCACAGCCTGTAATTATGTAAACAATAGGTTTAAGTAAATTAAGAGCTGGTGGGACATATTATGATATTGGCCAATCTAGTGATTAACCCTTTGCATGTGATTTTGTTGGGTTCACATTTGAACGTTAATGGATGTAAACACACCGGTATGTAGTGATTTTCTTTAAATAACTTTTAAAAACTATTTTTCTTTAGAATTTCATTTAGGGCATAAAAGACAGTTTTTATGCTGTTTATTGCAATATGAAAAACATAAGAATTACTTTGTTTTAAAAGCCTATGTCCTTTGCCAAAATCTATGCATAACGCATTCATGTTCACGGGTATGCTGCATGCAACGTGAAAATTGGGCACCAATTCCAGACGTATTTAATGATTTATTCTTAGATCTTAAGAAAGCGAAACAAAATTCAAGAAAAACTGTCTTTTATGGAATAAAGATTTTTGCAAATGTATTTCAAAAACTTGAGATGTTTGCAAAATAAAAGTTCTCAACGGTGTGTTTACATTCTGTCCAGCCCGTGTGTAAACCCCTGTGAACACCGTTGATCCTGTACCCTTATAGCATAGTTACGTTAACCCTTTGCATGCTGGGAAATTTGTCGTCTGCTAAAATGTCGTCTGCTGAATTTCTAAAATTAGCATTTTCTTCGATTTTTTTCAAATAATACTATCAGAATAGCAAACAGTTTGAATCCTGATGAGACGCCACGTTCTGTGGCGTCTCATCTGGATCCAAACTGTTTGCACAGGCCTTCAAAATTCAGTTCCCGCACTGAAAGGGTTAAATCAGCTTGTGCATGACATTGGTAAGTTTATGATTGATATCTGTACATATTGGCTGCTTTCAGGGCAAATGGTGCTTACTGCTTCATTAAAAGTCTGTCAAGTGGGCAAAATTGTTTCTCAATAATTTAACCCTTTGCATGCTGGGAAATTTGTTGTCTGCTAAAATGTCTTCTGCTTACTTGCTAAAATTAGCATTTTCTTCGATTTTTTTTTCAAATAATATTATCAGAATAGCAAATAGTTTGGATCCTGATGAGACGCCACGTTTTGTGGCGTCTCATCTGGATCCAAACTGTTTGCAAAGGCCTTCAAAATTCGGTTCCCGCACTGAAAGGGTTAAAGAAAACAGATAAGATACACATATCACAACATGTACATGATTATGGACTTGTTATTCTTTAGCATTAAGGCAACTACAATTCTGAAGATGGTTGCCACTGCAGCGACCAATTGTGAAAATAAAGACATATTGTTGTTATTTTGTCTGATATATCTCTATAACATAAATAGAAGGATAAACAGTTAGTGACACATCTCGACCTGTGCTCTTAAGACACACTCTTTGAAATTTGAATGGGTTGTCTTCATTTCAAACTTGCGATATTAAAAGCTATATCATAAGTTTGAAAACTGAGTTGCTTCTAAGATTATGCAATAGCGAACAAATTCAGTGCCTTCAGAGTCTAGACAGTAATTCTTACTTCCTAGTCAAATAATGAAGCCTTTTGCCAAATGATAAATGGGTCTGTTTTGACAGATTATTATGGAATGTTTTGACAAATGATTATATATAATATATATATATATATATATATATATATATATACTAACACTTTTCATTATATTTCAGGAGGCAGCAGAACACCTCCACAGCCTTTTGGAAAATATGCAGGGTAAACTAGACATACCGGTAAGTACATTTGTAGCAACAATTATATTTAATTTCAGTAAGGAGGTTAAGCTAACACATGGATTACAAGTTGATAAAGTTTCTTTGTTATTTTGTAAAAGTATCTTCTTTGTGATATAATAAATGTCTCAGAACAAGAAAGTATTAATACTGAAACAGTTATTTAAAGGGAAAATGCTACAAAAGCATTCCATTTGAACAGAGTTGAATAAAAAAAGTAATCACACCACATGCATCGTCTTGAAATGTGTTTGATCTACATTTCATGATCTTTCTCATGTGTTTTGTCTAAATGTTTCATTTAATGTCAACACAAGATGTTATTTGCAGACTTAATAGTTGAAAGATAACTCAGGAGGCTGATTAACCCTTTGCATGCTGGGAAATTTGTCGTCCGCTAAAATGTCTTCTGCTGAATTTCTAAAATTAGCATTTTCTTCGAATTTTTTCAAAGAATACTATCAGAATAGCAAACAGTTTGGATCCTGATGAGACGCCACGTTCTGTGGCGTCTCATCTGGATCCAAACTGTTTGCAAAGGCCTTCAAAATTCGGTTCCCGCACTGAAAGGGTTAAATATATCATTGTGTCTGTATAAACATTGCATAGTCATGTTCATTTTCAGATGGATGTTTGATACTGCCCCAGGTATCTACTGCCACTGCTACAACCAAGAGATATCAACTGCTACACCCAACCACCAGAGCCAACATGCCAATCATTAATAGCCTCCACACCACCATAGTTCATAAGTATTATATAAAAATTGAGAAACTGTTACATGTTATTTAGCCTCTACACTCAAATATTATGACAATGATAAATTTATTAAAGTTGTATTTATGATTCAACCAGCGAACATCATGTAGTTTACATTTATTATCCCCCACCAAAGGCAGAGGGATATTGTTTTGGCGTTGTCCGTCTGTCCGTCCTTCCCTCCGTCCGTCCGCACTTTTGTGTCTAGAGCCATATCTTGGAAGTGCTTTGGCGGATTCCATTGAAACTTGGTATGAGTAAATATATGAATAAGAGGATGATGCACGCCAAATGGCATTGTACACCATCTGTTAATAAAGGAGTTATGGCCCTTTGTATCTTGAAAACATGCTTATTTCTGTGACAAAGCTATAGTTTGGCGGGAGATATCACAAATTCTTCTAATTTACTTGTTGTAAATATATTGTCTCTAAATTAGTTTCAAGGTTTTACATGGTTAAGTATTTTTTGCCGTTTTATTCTCTTTATTACATGTATTTATTTTTTAAATGCTGCTCACTTTCCAGCCATATAAGCAAGAAAGCTACAAGTGTTTTATTCATATTAATATTCGCTTTAAATCTCGACTTTACTCACTGCATAATTTCTTAGCCAGATGACCTTATTACAACTCCACTTGGAAAATTTGCTGCGAGTAAAGTCAAGATATAAAGCAAATTTTAATATGAAATAAACGCTTATCACTTTCATACTGATATGGCAGGGAAGTGAGTGTCATTTAAAAATTAAACAAGAGAAATAAAGGATATAAATCTGCGAAAAAATACCTGTGTTATCATGGACGTTGTCATCTTGACTATCACATGAGTACCCCCTTTGTCTTTCATGTTATTCTTCTTAAGTCAGAAGGTGGTCTGTTTTTTTTTCATTAGTTCAATACAAGGTCACTGAATATTATAAATGTTTTGTTTCTCTTTCATTGGGAAATTATAATTGTCATATGATTTACTTCTTCATACAAATGTGTCCCATGATTTTCTTTAACTTTTTATTTGCACAAACATAAATTACAAGACTAAAATGTACAAGGTATATATAATGTTCCTGATGATATGAAGCGGGGAAAAAATTACCAAAGTTATGCCCCTTTTTTCAAATAAAAATTTCAGTGACATGATTTATAACTACATGTAACAGAAATGGACATGCAATAATTGGGATATTATTCACTACCATAACAGCGTATTAAAGTAGACTGTGTAACAGCATTTCTGGTTTGGATAGAGATCTTGCTATGTTTTTCAATTTTTGGTTTTAAATAGCTATTCCTGGTTAATATGCTTGTGGATTTCTGGTTTTGAATAGCTATTCTTGGTAAATATGCAAGTGGATTTCTGGTTTTGAATATCTATTCCTGGTTAATATGCTAGTGGATAACTGGTTTTAACAAGGGCTGTTTGAAAAACATGCATGCCCCCCATATGGGCTGTCCGTTGTAGTGGCAGCCATTGTGTGAATACGATTTTTGTCACTGTGACCTTGACCTTTGACCTAGTGACCTGAAAATCAATAGGGGTCATCTGCGGGACACAATCAATGTACCTATGAAGTGTCATGATCCTAGGCAAAAGCGTTCTTGAGTTATCATCCGAAAATCATTTTACTATTTCAGGTCACCGTGACCTTGACCTTTGACCTAGTGACCTCAAAATCAATAGGGGTCATCTGCGAGTCATGATCAATCTACCCATGAAGTTTCATGATCCTAGGCATATGCGTTCTTGAGTTATCATCCGGAAACCATTTTACTGTTTCGGGTCACCATGACCTTGACCTTTGACCTAGTGACCTCAAAATCAATAGGGGTCATCTGCGAGTCATGATCAATCTACCCATGAAGTTTCATGATCCTAGGTGTATGCGTTCTTGAGTTATCATTCAAAAACCATTTTACTATTTCTGGTCACCGTGACCTTGACCTTTGACCTAGTGACCTCAAAATCAATAGGGGTCATCTGCGAGTCATGATCAATGTACCTATGAAGTTTCATGATCCTAGGCCCAAGCGTTCTTGAGTTATCGTCTGACAACCACCTGGTGGACGGACCGACCGACCGACAGACCGACATGAGCAAAGCAATATACCCCCTCTTCTTCGAAGGGGGGCATAATAAAAATCATTGCAAAGGACATAATTGCATCACCATTCTACTGTTCAGCTAATCAAAACGAACAGACTGCAAATGTTAAAATGGCTGAACACGATGAAATATGAGGACAGAAAGCAGCTGTTTCATACAGCAAGGCACAGGGGAAAAAAGTTGCGTAAAGACCACCTGTCAAATGAGAAGGACGTTCTAATAAAATATTCACATGGAAATGACAAAACCTACAGTGAAAAACAAGAGCACCGCATAACGGGTGCCACGCTCGGCTACAAGTGCAGTTTTGAATAAATGAAAGCTTGTCAGAATTTATTTTTTTTAGAGGACACAGTGACCTTGACCTTTGACCTAGTAACCCCAAAATGGGTGTGGCATGTAGAACTCAACAAGGTGCATATACATATGAAGTTTCAAAGTTGTAGGTGGAAGCACTTTTAGAGCCAATGTTAAGGTTTTAGCACGACGTGGACGGCGGACGTCAGACGACACGACGAGCTGGCTATGACAATGCCTCAGGTTTTCTCCAAAAAATGCTGAGCTAAAAATAAGCAAGAAGACAGTCAAAATAAATCTCGAAAAGTGGATGACAATAGCATTACCTGACGAAAAACTGTCATTTGCTCTGCACAAGTACGTTGCTATTGCCTATCGGGACAACAGGCAACATCCATCAATTTATTTATGTATGTGATCATTATGTATACATTTATTTTTAATTTTGTTTGCTTTGTAGCCCTTTTGTAGCATATCCCCAGAAGATAAGAATGTGGATGAATAGTCTCCCAGCCCCCTGCCTTTCAGGAGATTGAAGAACATGATGGATCAGATAAGGACAGTGACATCGAAGAAAACTCTGATGTCCCTGAGACCTGTCACAAACTGTCTGTGTGAGAAGGTTCTGCCAATCGACTACCCGCAAAGTTCTTAACTAAAGCATACTTGCCACTTAGGATATTTTTAGACACATTCATACTTAACAAAGGGGAAAGGTTGGCACCAAATAGAAAGATGAGATGGGGAATTAAAGAACACCCACTTCAAGGACCTGAACACCTCTTACAACCTGTTTGTGAGAGGTCTCAGCCAAAAGACCAACAAAAGTGTTCTAAATTAGGTCATACTTTGCACGGTGGGGCAAATGGTGGAAATTTTGAAATGTGAAAGCCACGCTACTGAAAGCAAAAAGAGTGCCAAAATGTCACAATATACGCTCGTTTGAAGGTTTTGGACAACTTGATAACTTAACCATTTGAGTGGCAAAATGATATTTATTTTTTAATTAAGCAGCACATATTTGAACTTAAGCTAGATATCATCTGGACACAACTTCTGACTTAAATTTGATGAAGATCGGATGGAAACTACTTCAACAAGCAAATTCGTAGAATTGATATCCCTCGCAACATATGCTTTGTTTGAGGATGGGTGCAAATCGGAATCCGCCAAAGCACTTCCAAGATATGGCTCCGGACACAAAAGTGCCTATAGTAAAAAGTATTTTTTCAAGATACAAAGGGCCATAACTCTGTTTTTAACAGATGGTATACAATTCCATTTGGCCTGCATCATCCTCTTATGCATATATATATATACTCATACCAAGTTTCAATGAAATCCGCCAAAGCACTTACAAGATATGGCTCCGGACACAAAAGTTCCTATAGTAAAAAGCATTTTTTCATGATACAAATGGCCATAACTCAGTTTTTAACAGATGGTGTACAATGCCATTTGGCGTGCATCATCCTCTTATGCATATATATACTCATACAAAGTTTCAATGAAATCTGCCAAAGCACTTCCAAGATATGGCCCCGGACACAAAAGTGCCTATAGTAAAAAGCATTTTTTCAAGATACAAAGGGCCATAAATCTGTTTTTAACAGATGGTGTACAATGCCATTTGGCGTGCATCATCCTCTTATGCATATATATACTCATACGAAGTTTCAATGAAATCCGCCAAAGCACTTCCAAGATATGGCTCCGGACACAAAAGTGCCGGACGGACGGACAACGCCAAAACAATATCCCTCCGCCCCCCTCTGGCGGGGGATAACAAGCAATTTCATTGAATTGATATCCCCCGCCAATATGCTTCTGGACACAAAAGTGTTACATTTTACACTCAAAAAAGCATTTTTTCAAGGTACAAACGGCCATAACTCTGTTATTAACAGATGGTGTACAATGCTGTTTGGCCTGCATCATCCTCTTATCCATATATATACCCATACCAAGTTTCAACTAGAAAAGCGCGGCAGAAGCCGACGCGTATCCCAACGCCTCATGTTTGACCGATTTGGAAGTGAATCGGTGTAAAAATGAAGAAGTTATACTAAAAGGCAATTTTGGGTGGGTGTGGTCTATGTGGGCGGGGAGCCCAAGGGTTGGTAATGGGGCCATGCATAGTTGAGATTAACCGTATTGTCATAAGAGATTCAGTAGCAATTTGAAGTGAATCGGTGTAGAAATGAAGAAATAATAGTAAAAAGCAATTTTGGGTGGGCGTGGTCTATGTGGGCAGGGCGCCTCAGGGTGGGGCCATGCATAGTTGAGATTTCAGTATCAATTTGAAGTGAATTGGTGTAGAAATAAAGCAGTTAATGTAAAATAACATTAAAAAATGAGTGAAAATCTCTGACCCGGCCCCACCCCAACGCCCATAACTTTTGACCCAGGGGTCAGATCAAAATTCCAAATAGTGCAGGGTCGCACATATGCTCATAGCTACCATGTGTATTAGTTTCAAGGTTCTAGTGCTTATGGTGTAGGAGGAGATAGTGTCCAGGACGGACAGACAGACGCCGGAGATGACCACAATATTCCCACGCTTTTTGAAAAGCGTGGGAATAATGAAATCTGCCAAAGCACTTCCAAGATATGGCTCAGGACGGACAACGCCAAAACAATATCACTCCGTCTATGGCGGGGAATAATTAGAGAGTGGACACCATGCTAAATTCATGAACTGCACTTAAAGACCTCGTGATCTAGTTTTTGACCCCGAATGACCTATATTTGAACTTGACCTAGATATCATTTAGACACAACTTCTGACCAAATTTGGTGAGGATCGGATGAAAACTACTTAAATTTGAGAGCGGACACCATGCAACATCCTTGAAATGCACTTAGTGACCCCATGACCTAGTTTTTGACCCAGCATGACCCATATTCGAACTTATCCTAGATATTGTCTAGATACAACTTCTGACCAAGTTTGGTGAAAATCGGATGAAAACTATTTGAACAAGCAAATTCGTTGAATTGATATCCCCCGCCTATATACTTCTGGACACAAAAGTGTTATATTTGACACTAAAATAGCATTATTTTGAAGATACAAAGGGCCATTACTCTGTAATTACCAGATGGAGTACAATGCCATTTGGCGTGCATCATCCTCTTATCCATATATATACTCATACCAAGTTTCAATGAAATCCGCAAAAGCACTTCCAAGATATGGCTCCGGACACAAAAGTGCCTATAGTAAAAAGTATTTTTTCAAGATACAAAGGGCCATAACTCTGTTTTTAACAGATGGTATACAATTCCATTTGGCCTGCATCATCCTCTTATGCATATATATATATACTCATACCAAGTTTCAATGAAATCCGCCAAAGCACTTCCAAGATATGGCTCTGGACACAAAAGTGCCTATAGTAAAAAGCATTTTTTCAAGATACAAAGGGCCATAACTCTGTTTTTAACAGATGGTGTACAATGCCATTTGGCGGGCATCATCCTCTTATCCATATATATACTCATACAAAGTTTCAATGAAATCCACCAAAGCACTTCCAAGATATGGCTCCGGACACAAAAGTGCCTATAGTAAAAAGCATTTTTTCAAGATACAAATGGCCATAACTCTTTTTTTAACAGATGGTGTACAATGCCATTTGGCGTGCATCATCCTCTTATGCATATATATACTCATACCAAGTTTCAATGAAATCCACAAAAGCACTTCCAAGATATGGCTCCGGACACAAAAGTGCCGGACAGACGGAAGGACAGCCGGACGGCCGGACGGACAACACCAATAACAATATCCCTCCGCCTCTGGCGGGTGATAATTAGAGAGCGGACACTGCTGTGGACGCCGCTGCCCCCTGCCCGGCAGTGGGTGAAACTTTAATATGTCCAGTTTTAAAAAAGTGGCGTATAATTACAGATCTTAGTAAGTCCCCTTGCCTCACTACACAATAATGTACTGTCACTGCATGACCATGATGTTACTTCCTGTGTTAAATGTTTATAATTCGTACTTCAGATTAAAGCACTGACTAAAACAATAATAGTATTTAAGCAAGTAAAACATACATAAACTGACACGTTTGTATGACAATTTGCTTAATAAAGACTGGCTTCCCACATAAAAAGCCCCCAAATATTGAAATCCCATAATGCTTTTATTATAACTAGCTCAAGTTTTGGTTACTTATGGTTGCTTAACCAGTTTGCATTGATCCAACAATTTAATTAAATAGGCTTTGGAAGTTTTTTTTATTTCCTTGTAATGCCATCCCACCTTGAGCTGCAGGGACATCATTCATTTCAATAATATTCAAATAAGATCTGTTTTCTGCATACTGATGTGATGTGAAACTTACTTTAAAGAACTGTTGAAATCCTGCTGTCCATGGTAGAAGACATAAGCCAAACGCTGGCGTTATACAACGTAAAGCTACTTAGAGAGTGAAGAAGACGTTCTCGTCGAGGTAAGATTGCAAGAAATATTCAACTGATAACAATTTGGGATGAAAATTGAACTCAGAATAATGTTTGATAAATTTTAATTGTACTGTATGCCACTTTGTGAAACCAAGATAAGTAGTCTATCAAAAGGCCCATTTTTAAGATCTGAGCACATCTTTCAGTGCAAGGCTTTGTGATATAGATACTTCAGAGGCACATGGACGGAATGAAGTCATCAACTGAGGTGATTGAGTAATACAACTGACAGCCATTTGGTAAGAATACTTATATGACAACTGTAAAAACTCGGTAATACGTCTAGGTGTTTATGCCTTGGAGTATACAAATGTGTGTATGTTCGTTTCACAAGTCAATACGGGGCTTGTAAACTTAAGAAATATGGGGCATTATTGTTTTTAGCATTAAGCAAGCATTATTGACTCAACTAAATTATCGTATTTAGTCATTGATCCATGACATGATTCAGACAACTTAAAAAATATATCCAAATTCAGCCTGAAAAATAATGGTATATTTGCTTAAAGCTAACATTTCTATCCGTTCAGTTGTAAACACTCAGATAGTGTAAACGTTTGTATTTGTAAACAGGTGATGGTAAACAATTCATTAATATTTTTTCTGTTTTTATTTACAGGGTGATCTTTCCACCTATCAAGATGCCCCACACCCGCCGATGCCGTTTCAAAATGTTGTTAGTTTTAAGTTTTACTTTGCAGTTGTTATTGCATGTTAAATTAATTAACATATTTTTATAAAGTAATTTATGTGTATTGTTAAGTCAGTTTATACTTGGTAGCAACTTTTTTATTTTGTGCTTATGGGTAGCTCTTTGCCTATTGTTATTTATTATTGAGTTTTGCTTATGAGTTGATATTGTTATTCATTACTTTTAATGGTTGAATTTGTTAAATGATTTTTTTTTAGTGCTGTTATTGTAATAAAGCTTCTCATTTTTGTCTGATTATTTCTCACTGTTAAGTTTTGTCAATGAGTCAATATTGTTATTAATTAATTGTTTTTTAACTCAAGTGTTGAATTTATAATTCATATTTGTTCTTGCTACTTGTTGTTAATTGAGATATCAAGTGTTATTTACCACATGGAATAATATACTTTACGTATTATATATTACAGTAGGTCTACAAGGACCAGAAGAGAGCCAGAGAGATAAGGTATGACAACCATAAATACTAACAAGAGTGCCAAACTGTCACAAGATACGCCCGTTTTAAGACTTTGGACAACTTGATAACTTTACCATGACCCATATTTGAACTTGACCTACATATCATCTAGACACAACTTCTGACCAAAGTTGGTGAAGATCTGATGAAAACTACTTCAATTAGAGAGCAGACACCATGCTAAATGCTTGAAATGCACTACGGGACCTCGTGACCTAGTTTTTAACCTGGCAAGACCCATATTTGAACTTGACCTACATGTAGATATTGTCTAGACACAACTTCTGACCAAAGTTGGTGAAGATCGGATGAAAACTCAATTAGAGAGCACTTGCTAAATGCTTGAAATGGTTTAAGTGACCCTGTGACCTAGTTTTTGACCTGGAATGACCCATATTCCAACTTGACCTAAATACTGTCTAGATACAACTTCTGACCAAGTTTGGTGAAGATTGGATGAAAACTACTTCAATTAGAGAGTGGACACCATGCTAAATGCTTGAAATGCACTAAGTGACCCTGTGACCTAGTTTTTGACCCAGCATGACCCATATTCGAACTTGACCTAGATATTGTCTAGATACAACTTCTGACCAAGTTTGGTGAAGATCGGATGAATACAATTTGAATTAGAGTCCGGACAAAGTGGCGCCGTTGAAAATGCACTAATTGACCCTATGACCTAGTTTTTGACCCGGCATGACCCATATTCGAACTTGGCCTATATATCAACTAGATGCAACTGCTGACCAAGTTTGGTGAAGATCGGATGAATACAATTTGAAATAGAGTCCGGACAAAGTGGCCCCTTTGAAAATGCACTTATTGACCCTATGACCTAGTTTTTGACCCGGCATGACCCATATTCGAACTTGGCCTAGATATCAACTAGATGCAACTGCTGACCAAGTTTGGTGAAGATCGGATGAATACAATTTGAATTAGAGTCCGGACAAAGTGATGCCTTCCGCCCGCCGCCCGCCGCCCGCCCGCCGCCCGCCCGCCGCCAAGGGGTTTCACATAATACGTCCCGTATTTTATACGGGCGTATAAAAAGTAAAATAGTAGCAACTTTTTTATTTTGTGCTTATGGGTAGCTCTTTGCCTATTGTTATTTATTATTGAGTTTTGCTTATTAGTTGATGTTGTTATTGATTACTTTTAATGGTTGAATTTGTTAAATGATTTGTTTTTAGTGCTATTATTGTAATAAAGCTTCTCATTTTTGTCTGTATTATTTCTCACTGTTACCATTCCTCTCCCCCAGGCCCAACAAGGCTCTTCGTAGGTCGATAAGGCATAGAAAGGCACCAGAGCGTTATGGGGATACAGAAAAGAACGACACAGACCAAACCATGATTGAGATGTTCGCTAGACCGAGCAGTCTACGTAGATCGAACAGGCACCGAAGAGCACCAGATAGATATGGGTATACAAAAAAGTTAAATACAGACTTTAAATGTTTTACTTAATTCAATGGTTTTGGAGAATATGGATGTTGAAATGGCCAATAAGTTAGTTGCGGCAATATTTATGTAAAAAAAATGACATAATTTGATGTGTTTTATATTGATTTTAAATATGTGTGTAAACTTGTATATACCGGTAGCTTTAACAATTACAAGTACATTGAAATGATTACATCAAGGAAGTATTATCTAGACATTATTTTCTATTCAGTTTCTATTAAATAAATTAAGTTTTTTTTCTGACAAAAGGAATGTGGTTGCAGTAGTGTAATGGGTTAAAAGTTGTCAAGATAAACAACAAATTACTTTCAGCATCTTCAAATGCATATAGTATTATTTATTGGATTCTCCAATTGAAAAATATCTCTACATTTTTAACAAGACCTTTCTAATAATTTGTGTAACACTGAACAGACAATTCTTTTTTGATAATGTACATGCAAAACAATAGTGTTCAATTTTAGGAACATGAATTTATGAAAACAATCTTTCTTATTAAAATTATTAAAGCTAGTAACCTTTGTGCAACCAATAAGTCTCTGTTCATTTGTTTTTAATAATTTTAAGTCAATAATAATCATTGAATAGTTACTCTATAATGCATTAGGATTGATCTTAATTAAAAATCTACCAGAAATATTTACCACTGGATTTTTTTTTAAGGGGGATGTCTGTCATTCATTCTGTTAATCCTATGATCTCCAAACATATTTGTCTGGATTAAACAATCAAACTTGACATACAAACTACTACATAAAAGTGCTTGGAATGGCTTACTATGCTGGCATCACTTGGAACCTTGACACATTTTGACTAAATCTTTATGTTTGTTCAATTTGATATATTTTTTAGTTGTGCAAGGGCAGCTAATTATTAGTTGGTGCTTGTTAAGGTGCTGCAGGTAACAATTACAAATGCTTTGTATTATCTAAATTACAGTGTAAATTAATGTATGTAGTCCGTTTGTTACTAACAAGAACTTGTCATTCATCCTACAAGAGTATTTTTCTTTTTGGCTGATTTTTGGTTTTCCATTATTATGGTGGATTATTTTGAAAACTTTCTTAAAGCAAGATGTGACTTTAATGTCATGTTCTCTAACATTAATGTCAGTACTCAACATACTTTTCCCCTAAAATATTGTTAATAAAAAGAAAATATAACTACCAATATTATCCTTCTGAATAATAATGCACTTTTAAGAGATAATGACCTTTTTATGTACTGAAACCATTTACTGTAACCTTATCCCATTTAATAAGTCTAAAGTGTAAAGTGACATGTATTTTTTCTGATTAAATATGCTCGAGTTATGAGCAAATTTCTGAAACAAAATGAAACACAAATTTAAGGTGACAAGTGTAAATAAAAATACAACAGGAAATATTGATCTGAGTACATGTACATATATGGGACTCTTTCCTGTCTACTCATTAGTGTTCTGACGAGAAATCATAACAGGTGGGACATGTATCCTACAGTTCATGAAAATGTTGAGACTTAAAGAAATTTAATTTTCTTACTAATTGATTTTTGCATATTTAAGGATTTGTCCCATGAATTTGTATGAATTATATAAATCACTTCTAAATCCATTTTTAAGCAACATGAAATGTCCGCAACATATAAAGCCACAACACTACTTCTACTTTAACCTGGCAATGACCCCTTTATTTCTAACTTTTAGCTAACATTTAGAAAAAAAGCTGTCTCCATCGGATGACATATGCACCCAACAAATGCTTTGAAAGTAGTTATGAGCATTTTTCGAAACCTTAACACAGACTTCTAAACCTAAACGCGGACCCTAAGTTCAAGGTCAAGGGGGTCGAAATTTGTGTGTGTATGGATGGCCTTGTCCATATACAAATGCATACCAAATATGAAGGTTACATCTGAAGTGACATAGAAGATATGAGCATTTTTTTCGAAACCTAAATGCTAAGTGTGATGGACAGACAGACGGACAGTGCGATCACTATATGCCCTCCTTCAGGGGCATAAAAAAGGATTACCAGCCAAGGAAAGAGTCGAAAGACATCCGTATTGATGTTGAACAAAGGCAGTTCCTTGTGTCAAACAAAGGGACCAAGGAAGTCAAGGAGGTTGACCTGGACAAAGAGGAACTATTTAAGACACCAAATACAGTGTTTGAGTTCTACCTTACCCCGGATGAGCTGTTTGCAACTCCCATGTCAACACAGGGAAAATTGAAGATGATTAGCCCTGTCAAACAGAGGGCTCTCGCTATCCAGTTCAGTCCAGAGAGGGTGAAATTGGAAATGTTTCAACGCCCAGACACGCCCGCTAGAGCATTTCTGGCATCAGCATGACTCACCCAGAAACCCTGTAGTGCCAGGCACCATTCGACTGCGCGCATGGGAACCAGTTACAATTTAATGTTAGTGGATGCCGGCCTAATTCCTCTGGATAAGTGGGTCCTGAACCTCATGATGGATGAAAAAAGAAGACAAGGCGTTGAAGGGAGCAGTTGCTGTAATCAAGAAGACCAAAGACGCACTTGTGTAAGTTATCCACCTTTTACTTTCCTGTTTAGACTACCAGTAGCCCACACACCAAAAGCTAACCGGAACAAAACACAACATTGGTGTCAGAAGTTGGATTTAGTGTCTAGTGTGTTTCAGGTTTCGTCTTTTGGTCGGCCATGTGTTCCAGGCTGATGTTTTGGTTATTAGATTTAACCATCCACACTACGTGAAGAATTTGGACGTTAATTTTTCGACGCTATACCCCTGTTTTGGTCCAGTAAACAATTTCCACCAAACTTTGAATTGTACGAGTATGACTTTCTCTGCCACCTGTTTACTCATCCTTGTCGGTCATATTTGTTGTTGTAACCCTAATAGAGGGCTTAAGTTGACGAGGTAGGTTGGCATTTGGTAGTAAGCTTATTTCTTTAAGAAAAGGTTTTTAATTGTCATTGTAACACACTTTTTTATTTAAAAATTTCTGGGTCTTTTAACTTCTAGGTTGTTTATTGAAGTAATTTTTTCTCATTTACCGTAATTCTTAATTTGAAATGGATATGGGAAGTAGACATACCCCACCAGCGTCACCAGTATCCCCCAGAAGAGTGCATGTAAACTTTGACCCTCCCAATAGATTAACAAATATTTCAGGGGTGGGGGAAAAATTGGCAAAGGCAATTGTCAAAATCCTTGGAAATGCTGGGAACTTATTCCCAGACACTTTGGGGGTTGTAATAAGACGGCCACTGAACTTCAGGAGATATGAGATTATTAGATTTTAGTCAGAACACCACATTATTTGATGAGGCCCTGGGGTATGGGCATGGGGCGGAAAGTAGTGAGGAGGGTGGCATGGGGGGATCAATCTCAGGTAGACCCACAGGAAAGGTGGGGGTAAGTATGCCTATCCTAGAGAAGGAGTCTTGACATTCAGGATCGCCAGAGGGCCAAACTCAAGCACACATTTTGGTTCTTGAGGCCAACATAACCTCTTGCTGGGAAAAAAATAATGTTGCAGACCATTACTACTAAATCTCTTCCTTTAAAGCACGGGCAGACCCTATAATGGTAAAGAACATAACATAACATAAAGAACCTGCCCCGGCCAGAACCGACAAAGTCATGAATTATCTGAAATCTTTTAGATAAAATACAGGACTGGTACATGTATGTTGGGGACTTTAGGTCTATAGTGCTTGTATGATGAATACTGCATCATTAATTTTTGCTGAAAATACAAGGATAAAATGATCGTTAAAAGTTGCCCCGGGGAAGACCTGCTAGGCGGCGTAATGGTGGCGCAGTCTAGTGTCCTTCAAAACTGAGGCCCGTTCCCCAATCAACCTACCCCCACTGCACTTGGGCATGCTAACCAGAACGAAACACAACAACCCTTAACCCAACAACACTACACCATTAAAAAGGAGTTAAGACTTCACCAAACCAATAGCCCAGAATATATTATATTATGCTGAGGTTAACAGAAATACGGGCCATAACTCTTCCAAATTTGTCACTCAAACTGTTTTTTTTCACGTGTGAAAGTTTGATCAAAACCACCAAGCAGCAAGCAGTTAGGAACTTAGGTAAGCAGAATAAACAATTGCACATGTTGGAAACTTTATTAATGACTTAACTAACAAGAGATATTGCCAAGCAATATTGTCCCTTAACAGTGAAACTCCACCATTGTCAGAATTGTTTAAGTTTTAATAGTTGTTGCCATAGCAACCAGAATTCTTGATGTAGGAACAAAATGAAATGATGTGCATAATCTCCATATTTAAATCTATCCATGTTTCAAGTTTCATGAAAAAATATGAAGAACTTTAAAAGTCATCGCAGGATCCAGAAAAGTGTGACAGATTCACAGACTCACGGACACACAGAGCGCAAACCATAAGTCCTGTGAAACCGGTAGGGGACAATTACTTGCTAACTAGGATTTAATGACAATTTTGCACACTTTCAAATTGCATCAATATGTATTGATTAACATGTATTTAATTTCAAGGTGTGTGGCTTAACCCTTAAAGCGCTGGAGCTGAATTTTAAAGGCCTTTGCAAACAGTTTGGATCCAGATGAGACGCTACAGAACGTGGCGTCTCATCAGGATCCAAACTGTTTGCTATTCTGATAGTATTCTTTGAAAAAAATCGAAGAAAATGCTAATTTTAGAAATTCTGCAGACGACATTTTAGCAGACGACAAATTTCCCAGCATGCAAAGGGTTAAGATGGCCAGGGATCTGTTTGATTGTAAATTTAGTGATTTAGTTGAAATTGGCAAGGCAGTGCATACGTGTGATAACAATATGACCAACTGGGAAAGGGGCCGCGTTTGAGATGTTGAATAATGGTGAGTCCACTAACTGTGGAAGTGTTGAAACCGAGGAACAAGACACCAGTGAACCTAAAAATGTGACTCTCAGGTTGCAGAGTATCTGAGCAGTCTGAAGGACGTTGCTTTGCGTAAGGGTCAAGGATCGATGAATGTTAGATGCACATCGAGGACTTGTTTGTTGAAATGCGTGTGGAGACATCCCCTAAACAGACCAAAATAAGTGACTTTTTCAAACAATAAATTGTCAGATGTCAGGGCGACATGAATCGGCTTCTAGTCTACCCCAGGTGACTTCAAGCCATTTCAGGTCGACAATGACCCAATGTGCCTTAATAGGCCACCCTGCTTAAGTAGACAATTTGGCCGTTTCCCATGACTGGCTGCTTAAGAGGGGTTGGACTGTATATTGGTATAGAAAAATGGCTAACAATATTTTAAGACATTCAACTTCATAATGTTACAGGCTGGAAAAACAAATATGGATGGACCTTCCAACAGAAAATCTTGTAAAACAAACAAGTCAAATAAGCAAGTTTTCTGGTACTTGCGAATATCAAGTCAAGCAAGTTTGGTTGTGAGTCAACATACCAAACAGTTACAATTTTTTGAAGGTACACTGTCAAGGTATTCACATATAACCTAAGGCATGAAGGACCTCATGCATTTCGTATATAGAATGGCCAGATTATAAAATACTGTTATTCACATTACACACAAAGAGTAGGACAGAATAGCTTAAGAATCTAAACACAACGTTGAAGAGTAACATGATAAACAAATATAAAGTCACTTGCCCAATACAGTGATTCATGTACCAAGCAAGGGTCCTATCACTTGCCCAATACAGTGATTCATGTACCAAGCAAGGGTCCTATCACTTGCCCAATACAGTGATTCATGTACCAAGCAAGGGTCCTATCACTTGCCCAATACAGTGATTCATGTACCAAGCAAGGGTCCTTTCACTTGCCCAATACAGTGATTCATGTACCAAGCAAGGGTCCTATCACTTGCCCAATACAGTGATTCATGTACCAAGCAAGGGTCCTATCACTTGCTTGATACATTGATTCATGCACCAAGCAAGGGTCCTATCACTTGCCCAATACAGTGATTCATGTACCAAGCAAGGGTCCTATCACTTGCCCAATACATTGATTCATGTACCAAGCAAGGGTCCTATCACTTGCCCAATACATTGATTCATGTTCCAAGCAAGGGTCCTATCACTTGCCCAATACATTGATTCATGTACCAAGCAAGGGTCCTATTAAATAGACAGCCACATGCGCGAGTTTGGATGTGTAACAGGGTTCAAGTACAAATGAACATTACCGTCAAGTTAATACCTGTGAATGGGAGCCATTAGCACAAAAGAGAAAGCTGCATTAGTCTATTTTGTTTATTTTATTTCATTAGGCTTATATAACAAGGGCTGTTTGTGAAACATGCATGCCCCCCATATGGGCTCTCCGTTGTAGTGACAGCCATTGTGTATGTTTTTTGTAACTGTGATCTTGACCTTTGACCTAGTGACCTAAATCAATAGGGGTCATCTGCGAGTCATGATCAATGTACCTATGAAGTTTCATGATCATAGCCATATGCGTTCTGGAGATATCATCCAGAAACCATTTTACTATTTCGGGTCACCGTGACCTTGACCTTTGACCTAATGACCTCAAAATCAATAAAGGTCATCTGCGAGTCATGATCAATGTACCTTTGAAGTTTCATGAACTTAGCCATAAGCGTTCTTGAGTTATCATCCGGAAACCATTTTACTATTTCGGGTCACCGTGACCTTTGATGTAGTGACCTGAAAATCAATAGTGGTCAACTGCGAGTCATGATCAATCTACCTATCAAGTTTCATGATCCTAGGCATAAGCATTCTTGAGTTATCATCCGGAAACCATTTTACTATTTCGGGTCAACGTGACCTTGACCTGTGACCTAGTGACCTGAAAATCAATAGGGGTCATCTGCGAGTCATGATCAATGTACCTATCAAGTTTCAAGATCCTAGGCATAAGCGTTCTTGAGTTATCATCCGGAAACCATTTTACTATTTCGGGTCACTGTGACCATGACATTTGACCTAGTGACCTGAAAATCAATAGAGGTCATCTTGGAGTCCTTATCAATGTACCTATGAAGTTTCATGATCCTAGGCCTAAGCGTTCTTGAGTTATCATCCGGAAACCATCTGGTGGACGGACATATGGATGGACAGACAGACATGAGCAAAACAATATACCCCCTCTTCTTCGAAGGGGGGCATAAATATCATCAGTTTTTATATCATGTTAAGGAGACACAAGGTCCACATTTTTTTGTTGGGGCATTATTGCATAATAATCAATATTTTAACACACTGTCTTAGATTATGTTTTAGAATTTAAGTTCTCTTGTTTTTTAAATGTGAATCACATGAAAATCAAACAAGAGCACCGCATAACGGGTGCCAATGCTCAGCGGCGAAAGCTTGTCATTTTTTATTTTAGAGGTCACAGTGACCTTGACCTTTGACCTAGTGACCCAAAACTGGGTGTGGTGTGTAGAACTCATCAAGGTGCATGTACATATATAGTTTCAAAGTTGTAGGTGGAAGCCTACAGCGGATGGCTGACTTTGTGCATTCATAATTTCCAAGACCGACAATGACCACAACTTAAGACAAAGGTTAGTGATCTATCTTCAGATGATAAAGTTGACAGCTACTGTACCAACAATAACTGTGAATCCATCAACCATGCCCTTAATAAGGCCTTTGATTAGAAATCCAAGCCCTTGACAGACTTGGTTGACACTCTGTACACACTAGTTCAAGTTCAATATAACAAACTGCGGGCTGCCTTAGTTGGTTCCGGCGAGTATTGTGTCAGAAACACATACGCAATTCCAAGTTACAATAAAAGCTGCGCCATGAGCGCATGATACGCCCGTCGTTCGCCAATGAAGTAGTAAGGTAATAAATAACCCTTTGAATCATTTTTTTACTTCAGTTTATTTGTATTTGAATACATGGTTTATTTTATAAGTACATGAGCATGGAAATCACGAAATTTTGACGAACAAAGTCCCATAACTCTGGAACGACAATTCAGAATTCCGTCAAAAACGAAAGGGGATCAGGGTTTATCAATATTAAGATTGTGTTGAAATTTGAAAAAAATCCATCGAAGGATATTTGAGCTACAGTAGGACATTCAATGAAATCACGAAATTTTGACGAACAAAGTCCCATAACTCTGGAACGACAATTCAGAATTCCGTCAAAAACGAAAGGGGATCAGGGTTTATCAATATTAAGATTGTGTTAAAATTTGAAGAAAATCTGTCAAAGGATATTTGACGTAGCGTACGACATTAACAGACGGACGGACGGACGGACGGACGGACGGACAGACGGACGCGGGGTATACCATAATACGTCCCGTCATAGACGGGCGTATAAAAACCCAAAATAATACCATGACTGACCAGCAAAGACAGTAACTGTTAAATAGATTCAGGCGCCAACCTATTCAAAAACCAGGTTACTTGACCTCAACCAACGGACAGTAAATCATAGTTGCACCACGCACCCACTGGTAAAAAACCAGGTCAGCAGAAAAGAAAAATTAACACTCGCACAGTTCCTGTGATAAAACATACAAGAGCACCGCCTTGCGGGTGCAGACTGCTCATCTATTTTCTTTTTAAAGGTGAAGGGACTCTCAATTTCAAGAACAAAGGAGGGATGGGTGGAGTGAAGAGGGGTGTATAGTGTGGGGATGTTGTCATTTATTACATTATCTTCCAAAAATGCGAAAAAAATTTCAAATTTTTTTTTCAGGGGGGGGGGGGGGGGGGGTAAAATGGTTTCCAGATGATAATTCAATAACGCTTAGGCCTGGCATCACGAAACTTCATAGAGACATTGGTTATGCATGATGATGACCGGCAGATGACCTATTGATTTTTAGGTCACTAGGTCAAAGGTCAATGTCACACAATGGCTGCCAGTACAACTGACAGCCCCTTTTTTTTACAGTAATGCAGTCTGTGTTCGGGCCATTTGGATTTGGTTGACTACAGCAGGTGCTAACATGTTTTTGTATTTTTGTTTGTTTTATAAGATATTGAGAAATATTTGTTTGGTTTGTTTACTTGTTTGAAATTTTGTAATACTTAATTAATTAGATAGAAATGAGAAGTGAAATGGACATCACTGATGTCAATGATGACTACCATGACTGTGATATTGTTGTTTGTAAATAGTTTCAATTATTTTAAGTTTAATTTTTGCTTAAAAGATTTCTACCATGATAACTATGACATATACATCACAGATTGTAATAATCGACTGATTTGAAATAAATTGTCAAAACTTGAAAACGTTGCTCCTTTTTGTATATATCTTTAAACTCTTCACATCAACAACAAAATAAATTATGTATTATTTTTGCCAGTAAGACATCTGCAATCATTGGTACATTTGTATCATTATTAAGAAAAAAGTAACTGTTTTTTTTTAAATAAAAATCTGTTATATTTTTTAGGACTTAATATTTTATTTGTGAACGCAATAAAAGATATTGACAAAAACCCAGCTTTTGTTCTTATTTTCACTGCAAAAGATTATTCATACAAATGAACTGCTGTATCATCCTGTGGTCTAGCTAACAAATCAGTGGGACAAAAGAAGAAATTCTTCCTACATGCAGATGTATGACTACATTGTACATTGTAACTCCGATTTAACATCGATCATGGGATCCCAGCTATGAAACTGGTTTACTCTTTCAGTGCTGGAACCGAATTTCAAAGGTCTTTGTAAACAGTTTGGATCCAGATGAGACACCACAGAACGTGTCGTCTCATCTGGATCCAAACTGTTTGCCATTCTGAAAGTATTCTTTGAAAAAAAAAATGGAAGAAAATGCTGATTTAAGAAATTCAGCATACCACATTTAAGCAGACGAAAAATTTCCCAGCATGCAAAGGGTAAATAACTTCAGTGCTCATATATTGCCACGATGTGCTGACATCATGTCACGTTCAAATACATGCATATATCAGCCTGACCCCATTAAATATCTGGATACTTCCTTTCTAGTATATGTATATCTGATAATCCCATATAATCACACATTCAAATTAAAAATAATTATCTGGCCAATAGGAAGTGTATTTAAGAATTTCATTAACACAAACATATTCCATTTTTCGGAAATGCAAAATAGTACAGTAAATTATGGGACGGGTTATTTCTCATTGAACATAAGATGTTCAGGTGACAAGATTTGCGCGCGTCGGGCACTGTTCAGATTTAAATTATAACACACAATTGAAATGCGAATCTTTTAAATTAAATGCAACATGTAGAAATTATTTTCAGAAAGAGGATTTATGTATACAATAAACCTGCATCTGCATGTTTCCAAACTGTCTGAATTTGATATAAATTTGCTTGTTTCCTTTACAATTTCATTTAAGCATACTTAATTTAAATAAATATTGTTAACAAATAAGACTGAAATGAAACCGG
Organism: Dreissena polymorpha; assembly: GCF_020536995.1. NCBI lineage: Eukaryota > Metazoa > Mollusca > Bivalvia > Myida > Dreissenidae > Dreissena > Dreissena polymorpha. Next base: position 27,713,243 of record NC_068367.1, read on the forward strand.
GTGAAAATGAATTTACAATTGCATTTAAGCAAACAATATATAGATATTGTTTATAAACAACAAATGACTATATCATTGTCATTTTTAGCTCGGCTGTTTTCGAAGAAAACCTGAGGTATTGTTATAGCCCTCTGGTCTTCCGCTTGTCGTCGTCCGAAAACTTTAATATTGGCCATAACTTTTGCAGTATTGAAGATAGCAACTTGATATTTGGCATGCATGTGTATCTCATGGAGCTCCACATTTTGAGCGGTGAGAAGTCAAGGTCATCCTTTCAGGTCAAAGGTCAAAAAAACTTTTTTCATGTGTATCTCAACGACCTGCACATGTTGAGTGGTGAAAAGGTCAAGGTCAATGATGACCTTCAAGGACAAAGGTCAAAAAAACAAAAGTCAAGCACCCACAGCCGAGTGTAGGCACTCACTCGACGGTGCTCTTCTTAAGACAACATTTCACAAGTCGCTTCCAGCCTTTTTATCTGTTTACTTATGAAAGGAGGTGAGAAAAATTGCAAAAAAATGTTGCCAATATCAAATTGACTACAATCATGATGTCCCCCAGGCAATTATAGCATCTTGCTTAAGCAACATCCCTTCTTATTCAAGGGTGATCTCCCGTCTCTAGATTTGCCACCGATTTCCACCAAATGCCACCATTTGCCATGTAAAAGTGTGGCAAACGGTGAAAATTCGATGGAAAACGATGGAAAATGGTAAAATGCCATCGTTTTCCACTAATCGATGGAAATCAACAGTGGCATTCGATGTAAAACGGTGGAAATTTGATGGCAAACGGTGAAAAATAGGACTTTGTCATTTTTTGAAGTGGAAAATGTACATTTTGAATAGGAGAAAATGGCTCTTAGAAAATTTTGCAAGAAAACCTGAGTGGCAAACGGTGGAAAAAAAACTTAGAACATTTTCAAACAAAATGCTCTCTGACAGAACAGAAAACGAAAAACAGTTCTTTTAATTTAAATTGAATGTTCATATAATTAAATGACATTTTCCGCAATTCCATGCGGAAAACTAGTAAAAATATGCAGAAATATGCGGAATTATGAAGAAAATATGCGGAATAATGGGGAAAAAGACTGAAATGTGCGGATATTTGATTTTTTATGAGATTGCGGATGCTCAAGAAAATTTGTCCGCATATTTTTGCGAACATTTGGTTTTTATAGGCGGAAAGTAGATTTTTGTTTGCACAAAGCTTGATTTTGTACACGGAAAATACACTTTTGGGGAAAGTTAGGACTAGTTATTTCAGGCTATTTCAGAAGTCAGATGTGTGCGGAAAACACTGTTTGTCATTTTTACAAGTATTCTAGACATAGGCATTAAAAAACAAATCTGAGTGCTGTTTCTTGTTGTAAGAGCAGTAGCAGTTGCATTTGTAGTTGTATCAGTGGTGGTGGCGGATGTAGTGGTATGATGGTAGTAGTAGTAGTAGTAGAAGTATTAGTAGTAGCAGAGGCAGTAGCAGCAGTAGTATAGCTAGTAGTAGTAGTGATAGAAGTTGTAGCAGTAGTAGTAGTTGTAAACGTAGTAGTAGTAATAGTAATAGTTGTTGTTGGAGTTGTAGGAGAAGTTGTTGTTGTATCAGTAGCGGTGGTGGTGGTGGTAGAAGTAGTAGTAGTAGTAGAAGTAGTAGAAGCAGTAGTAGCAGTAGTAGCAGTAGTAGTAGTCAGTGGTGTCGTCGTTGTTGTCATTGTCGTCGTAGTAGTAGCAGCAGCAGCAGCAGTACAAGTAGTAGAAGTAGAAGTAGTTGCTGTTGTTATTGTTGTAGTTATTGTTGTAATAGCAGTTTTGTAGTTGTTGTAGTATCAGTGGTGGTGGTGGTGGTGGTAGTGATAGTAGTAGAAGTAGTAATAGTTGTAGTAGTAGCAGTAGTAGTTGCAAGTAGTAGTAGTAGCAGAAGTAGTAGTAGTAGTAGTAGTAGAAGTAGTAGTAGTAGTAGTAGTAGTAGTAGTAGTAGTAGTAGTAGTAGTAGTAGTAGTAGTAGTAGTAGTAGCAGTAGTAGCAGCAGTAGAAGCAGCAGTAGTAGCAGCAGTAGTAGCAGCAGTAGAAGCAGCAGCAGCAGTAGCAGCAGCAGTAGCAGCAGTAGCAGCAGCAGCAGTTGTTGTTGTTGTTGTACCAGCAGTGGTAGTTGTTGTAACTTGCAAAGCAATTTCTACAAATAAAAATTTCTTAACCCTGTTCAAGTTACATACACTCTCTGAATATCAAACTACAGCAACTACAGCTGAGGTTTACAAACTATCTGATAACCACTGTGTGTTGTTGGCTTAACAGCCTTTTCTGATTGGCTGAATTCAAACACAGATGGTTTTCCTCTTGGTTTGAAATACTGGCCGGTACACATGTTAGAAAGTATACAGGTTTAACTTGTTGTTAAAATGAAACTAAATTAATTTCACAAACAGTAGAGATGAGTTATTCCATTACCAACAATTTCTTAAAATAATTATGTATAATTAATATCATTTGGATAGTGACATGAAGTGTTGTTAAAGAGTGATGAATACAGTGTTTCAGCAGTCTGTCTAGGAATAGAACAACAACTAAAGGTTTGTGCTTTTCATAATATTTCTAAATATTCCTTAAAATTAATGCTTCTTATGTCATCATTGTAGAATTTTTTTTTATGTGATATTTATGGCAAATATTAATTTAAATGATGTAATACGAATTTACAATAAGTGCAGTTTGCAGCTTGATTAAGGAAGTAATTAGACCTAATGTGTAGAAATTAATAAGGTTGAATGTAGTATTGGAAGTTTATCATGCTAGGGAACAGATGCTTAAAGGGAGTTTTGTGCTGTGCATGATGAGCACTCAATGCTCATTAATGATGTTAATGTTTATAATAATAAATTAATTAATTAAATTTTTATGTTTCACTGTGCATTTTCATACCAATAGAAATTAGAATTAAACATTATTATAATTGTAGCAATATTAAATTTGTACTTATCATTCCAACAAATTAAGTTAAAATAAAATGATAATGTGTTAAATATATTTTGTCATAATTTTGTTTAGTTTTAATCTAACCTGAGCAAAAAGTGATCATTAACTTGGCTGGTGTTCTACAGACTGAGCTATCCCGCAACCTGACAATTTATCTACTAAATTGACTTATTCAAAACGTGATATAAGATCAAAATTACATTTATTTGAGTAACCAGTAGGACTTCAATATTAAGGGTAGATGACTACAGATTTATTGATTTCTATGGTTTGTCATACTTTTTTCGACAGCTTGATGGCGGACTTACAGAGCATTAGCAACAGTTTCAGCAGCGACTTCTCCAACAGCAGCAACTTCTCCAACAGCATCAACCACTGCAGCAGCGAAAACAACAACTCCAGCAGCAATCAACCCAGCAGCAGCAACAACCACCCCAGTAACAACAACCGCAGCAAAAACAAATCCAGCAACAACAACCAGATCCTCAACCAGATTGTCAAGACCTACCTGTCAACAGGACATAATTATGGTGGGTACACAAAAGTAATTATTACAAAAAGTATATAACTTAAAGCTACAGTATGCTGTGGCAAACTGAAGCATTAGTTATTGCTTACTGATCTCAATTCACTTATAACAGATTCAATCAATTTTATCTTTACTCTGTAATTTGTAAAATTATTATAATGTCTTATTATGTCACAGAAAAGTGCTGGTAAAAGAACTAATTTTCTTTGAGCAAAAAGGAAAGTAAGGAATTCAAACTTTGTATATAAAGTTACAGAATTTAATGTAAACATTTATTTCAGGCCCAGCTGCTATTAGACATCACTGGCATAACAGATGCCAGTAAGGCTGCAAAGAAGTTGTTCCGCCGCCTGTACAGGGAGGAGTGAAATAAAACGAAGGACTGTGAAACACTAGAGTACTTGAAATATTCTGTTTTGTTAAGAGTGTATATATCCATTGTCTACTTCAAATAATAAATTGTTATACATTATTTCTTTACCTAATTTGTATTTTATTTATCCTTTTTTCTAAATTCAGTTAGGTGACATTCAAACTGAGAATGCAAAGTGCAATCAATATCCGTAAAACAATGACTAATTGTACATCTTGCTCCACCATTTGCCAACGTCTGTGGCAAACGGTGTAAAATATTACACCATTTTCCACTGGATGGCAAACGGTGGCATTTTGTCCAAATTCTCCACCGTTTGCCATCGTCTGTGGCAAACGATGTAAAATTTTACATCGTTTTCCACTGGATGGCAAACGATGGCATTTTGTTTCAATACTCCACCGTTTGCCATGGTCTGTGGAAAACGATGTAAAATTTTACGTCGTTTTCCACTGGATGGCAAACGATGGCATTTTGTTTCAATACTCCACCGTTTGCCATGGTCTGTGGAAAACGATGTAAAATTTTACAGCGTTTTTCCACTGGGTGGCAAACGATGGCATTTTGTTTCAATACTCCATCGTTTGCCAGAAAATGCCACCAAATGCCATCGATGATGTAAATTCTTTTCACTGTTTTCCACCAATTTTCATCAAATTTGATGTTCCAATACTCCACCGTTTGCCACTCTTTTTTTCCATGTAAAACGATGAAAATCGGTGGCAAATCTACAGACGGGCTAGTAGTAGCTCCAAGAATTTGGGAATTTGAAATTCGAATTATATATGGCAACCATGATCATAGATAAGTTCAAAGGCACAGGACTCAGGCAGAAGTGGATTACTGAGCGTGAAAATAAAAGTATCGCACATCACAATTTCATAATGATTTCTTTTAAAAGTTACAAATAAATCACTGGAGAAAACTTGTGAAAGCAGTTTGATTCAGACAAACAGACAAACTGAATGAGAGACAGTCAAATTTAACCCCTCTCGAAACTTCTTTGCAGGGCTATAAATATGTGAACTTACACTCAAAATCAACGAATATTTTGTAAAATATTCTGTAAAATAAAGTTAATCCATAACAAATCAGTGTTCCTTATAGCAACAGCCACCATTTCAAGGCCAGATGTGGTCTGGTAACAGATTTAAGTAGATACAAAATGTTAATGGGGCTTTAATGTAATTAGACTGTGAATTTGAGCAAGATACATAACCAGTTATTAAAGAGGGGTTGAAAACCAAAGCGTTAAGACTACCCCGGTGTAAGTGGAAAACAAGAGATGTGTTTGTCAGAAACACAATCACCCCAGGAAACCCGATACCTTGTGAGTAGCATACCTTCGGAGCAGCATTGTGTATTTCTGCATGAGCTAACAAAGGGGAAGTAAATTCGAAAAATGAAAAAATTTCAAAGTCCAGTTTGAAACAACTGTGTTTTTACATTGATAACATGGTATTGGCCTACACATAGAAAAATACTGACAAATTTTCCTTAAAAAATGAGTGAAATGTGGCTCCCTGAAGTAGAAGATCGGGAAAAAGGGCCATTTTTATGCATTTAGGGGAGAAAAACAGCTTTAATTTGCAAGCCGCTAAAATAATTAAAGGATTTATACAAATTTACACATGCCT